>NW_007360328.1:1117860-1163168 GCF_000271585.1 Trametes versicolor FP-101664 SS1
CTCGCTATGCGATCTAGCATCTCATTGACCCCATATGGGTCATCGAATCCGAAGCGGTCCTTGCGTGGACCCTTCGACGAGTGCATCGTCGGTACTATGCGCTCTGTAATTACAGGAGCAGAGCTGGTGACGGCTCGCCCTTGGTGTCGAACCGGAATTGTCACGGCCATATTGCCGTTCCCTCCCCCTTCCGATGACCCTTGCGGTCCTGCATAGCGCGTATGGGGAGGTTCCACTTTCGTGGACTTCGCCATGCTCCCCTATTGGACCAACGGTCCGTTCTCGGTTACCCACTTAATAGGTTCCTTGAACGACCGTTTTGGTGTCTTGGAGGAAATGGCCTCCTCCTTGAATAAGGGAATGCTCTGCTTCCCGACCAACACCCGGTCGTTCGCAAAGTCCAGTACGATACCGTACTTACGACAGAATACTGTCCCAAATATTGCGTCGTACTTGTCGATATCGACGACATCGAAATAATGTGTATCACGCACTGAGTTCAGTGCGATTTCGGCTTGCGCCCCGAAATTGATCTTCGTACGACTACCCTTAGTCCCCAGCTGGAGGCCTACTGGCTCCTGCAGGTCAATCCTGCCCGCCTTGCACAGATACGCAAACTCCGGAGTAATGGAGTCGGTAGTGCAGCCCGAGTCGAATAGCACTAATGCTTTAATACCGTTGATCGGTATCTCCGCACATAGCGTGCGTTGAGCCTCGTGTACCCGTTGGGGTTGGGCCGCCGGGTCCTCAATCTTGCGGACTTTTGCGTCATAGATCCAGGCGTGACGCAGACCGCGTTCATTGGCAATAGCCATACTGTGGATCCTTGGCTCGTTTGCCGATCCTTCTGAGGCGATTGCCTCAACTCGCATGCTTGCCATATACACGGCGTCGTCGTGTTCGAAATCTTCCCATTCCGACTGGACTTGTTCGTCCGCGGATTCGTATTGCGATCCTACGAATTCGAATTCGGACTGAGGGAGGTCCTGGACCGTTTCGGCCTCTGGATCCAGCCCCTGGGTGTCCTCCGGAGTGCCTGCGTCATCGGCCAGGTCGAACTCGACCGTCTGTGTCCCGATGGGTGCGTCCGGTTGCTCATTGTCCGAAGTGTCGTCCACTACCCGTTGCGCGAACATGCGCTGACCAGGAATGGTCTTCTTGCCATGGTTGGGGCAAGCCGGGTCTGATGCGAAATGCCCGATTTGCCCGCACGAGAAGCACTGCGATGCTGCCTTGGTGGCTGCAGGCTTCGGGGCGGGACGAGATACCTGCCCGGGAGTGGGTCTTGGTCGATCGGTGCGACCTGGAGCCGTACGAGACGGACCATGTCGCCTTACTGTGGACGAATTCGTCCTAGGCGAGGGCTCCGCCGCGGGAGGTCTCCGTGGCTGGGTATTGTTCGAACGGGCGGTGCGATGGTCGTTCGACGACGAGGGATTGTTGGTTCCCGGGGTGGTGTCGCGGATGCGACGGCGTTGTTGTATCGCCCGGGAACTCTGCTCGATCTCGAGGGCAGCCTGATAAAGCTGAGATAAACTATTATATTTAACGGAGAGGCCGTTAAGTACAGTGAGAGTATTCTCATAGCTGACGGGCAACGTCTCGATAAACTTGCAACGTATCTGGAAGGGAGAGGGCTTCTCCCACATCTTCTCGGTGATGTACAGTAAGCGTTCGTACAACGCGGCGACACCGCCCTTATTGGGCTCGAACCTCAGATTGTCATACTCCTGAGAAGCTTGGAGATGATTATCTCGGTGGATGAAACGTCGGAATAAACCGACTATGGCTTCCTCGAACAGCCACTCCCGACGTTCACGGGAAGGAGATTGTACCGTATTGTACAGCCAAGTGGCCGCGTCGTCGGCCAAGCAGTCGCCCAGTATTCGTAGACGATCACGGTCCATGGAAGGACCAGTTATCCGGAGTGTACGGAAGAATTCGAGGAGGTTATGAAACCAAATCTCGAAGGCGTCGAGATCATCCTTGCCCGCATACGGCTTCGGGAGAGTCATCTTCGTGACTTTTAAATAGGCCGGCGGGCTGGAGGTAGGTTCCTCTCCGACCATTTCGTCAATCATCCCAAGAAGCCGTTGGACTTCACGGGTGTCGCGAGGTCCGTAGCTGGGACCGGTGTACGCCAGCTCCTCGGACCGGTTTAGGTCCTGCTCAGGGACAACCGGAAGTCCGGGGTGTACAGAGACACCAGGGGCCATGGACCGACGCGGTCGCAGTACGAACTGTTGGGGTATCGCCGTAGACGTGGCAGGTCTATGATCTCTCCGGGGAGCCTGCGACGCCGATTCGTACTGATCCCAGTCCGGAGGTGCGGTGATGTTCGACGGTTCGAACGGTCCGAAAGCTACGCTTCGTCGGGGTTGCTCTGCACGAATGGGTGCGGGGCCTCCAGGAGCGGGGGATACGATGCGGGAGGGACCCGCTATGGGACCGACTTGACCAAGTCCAGCCCGGCGTAGTCGTTCCACACGATCGTACTCCATTTGTTGTCGGCGCACCTCACTGGGTGTTGGACTCGGGGGGCCAGCCAGATGGGCCTCCACCTGAGTGGCATCAATAACGTCCTCGACGTTATTTCCGGGACCCACTGTATGGTCCGCCCCTTGTTGGGCCGTTTCTCTCATTTCTCGCTCGAAAGCAGCGAGCTGGTCATTGAGCTCGGCCTCCGCGAGCACGACTTGCTCTCTCAACGCCTTATAGCGTTCCGCCGAGTCGCGCAGGAATCCCATGATTCGTAACGCGGGCGCGGGCTGAATCGTTTCTCGCCGCTGCGAGTTCTGCCTAATATCGGCCCAGGTATCACCGATCTGCTCGAGATCCTCAGTAAGATTACTGGTGGATCCGGGACGCGGAGCGTCCGTAGTGGGGGCCCTGGGAGGCTCGGCATGTTGGGGAATACCCCCTGGGGCCGAGCGTACAGACCCAGTGCGCGACGGTGCGCGCGGAGCCTCGGGTTCCAGCGTATTACGTCGTGGCGAATTCGCAGGAGCTGCCTGCGGTGCTGGGGGTGGATTGGGCACGAAACTTCGTGCGGGATCGCCCCGGGGAGATGGGGGTTGGCCCGAAGGCCCAGGAGCCGCGGTTGGCGGCGGGTTTGCGTCGCCCGAAGTGGCAGGTTGCGAAGAACCTGGTTGGTTGCCAGGGGCTCGCTCAGGGCGGCTGGAAGTTCCAGAAGGCTGCGTGGGGTCCATATCAGGACGCTGTCGTAAGGCGTCCGAGTTCTGATGACGTGGTGACGTCGAGCTCTACTGATGCTTTGAACGAAGGTTCGTTCTCGCGGCTAGAGTAAAAAAGTGTAAGTGTACGTGACCTCCACCGGTCCCCGGTATCCCGCAAGTACTCTGTACCGGGCTGTATTGCTCGGCGTACTCGTAGGATGGTGGGGTTGGGTAGAAGTCAACCCCACCAGACGCCCAAGGCCCGAACCTTGGGGCGCCGTACGCTTATGTAAGGTACATGACGTAACGCATCTAATCTACGGGCGCCTATGCGCCCTGGGTCTCCGAGAACCTCGGAGACCTCGTTCTCCTTTACTCGATGACGGTTAGTCGTCCTCCGCGCACGACCTAGCACGGTCTGGTTATGAAAGAACCGACGGGTTCTTACAGGAGGACAAGCTCCTCAGACGTCCCATACACGTCGTAACCAACCATAAAGCGTTGGAATTCTTGCAGGGCATAGAACGCCCGAGTCGTCGCCAAATTCGTTGGTACGAATATCTGGCGCGATTCAAGTACGATATCACGTACGTACCCGGGAGACTCAACAAGGTAGCGGACTGTTTATCTCGTTACCACGAGAATGATAACTATCATGACGAGATTCCTGACTATGATATGGTCAACGCCGATGCGCGTTTGGATCCGGACGGGGATGACCTTCCCCAATCCCGACTCATTGAACTACGAGGAGGACGTATTCTACGTCGTACCCGCCAACAAGCAGCCCGCGAAGCCCGTACCACGGACGCTCCAGTCCCGACGGACCGAGTAGAAGCTCGAGTAGTTGAATCTGAGCAGTATGCTCATCATCAACCCACTTCAACTACCCCCGACGTGAATACGTCCGAGCCAAAGTCACCGACACTTGCGGAAGCGTTGGCTGGTGGTCCGTCCCTACAAAAATACGTAGAATCGGATGAGGGCTTCTGGCAAGCCATCCGCGAAGGGTATACCGCCGACAGAGCACTGTCCAAGGTATTAGGCAACCCAGCGGGGTTTAGTTCCTTTGCATTACGCGACGGCATTATCTACACCAAGAACCGTCAAGACGAGGAAGTCGTCTGTCTTCCCCGGGCCATCCACAAGGGCCGCTCGATTCCCGAGCTGATACTGAATCAAGCGCATACGGCGCTGGGACACCTCGGTCCTCAACGTACGTCGGAATACGTACGACATTGGTTCTGGTGGCCAGCGTTGCGGAAGGATGTAGACAAATATTGTCTCAGTTGTGGCACCTGCCACACCGTGAAGTCGTCCACCCAGTTGCCATCAGGGTTGTTACACAACCTACCCATTCCACGACAACCGTGGACGTCCACTTCAATGGACTTTGTTGGTCCTTTTCCGTCGTCGCACGGCTACAACTACATTTGGGTGATAGTATGCCGTCTGACCTCAATGGTCCATCTTATTCCAGTGAATACCACGAATACCGCCGACGAGCTGGCCATGATATATCTGCGTGAAGTCGTCCGACTTCATGGACTACCCGAGTCCATAGTCTCAGATAGAGACAGCAAGTTCACATCAAAGTTCTGGAGTAAGGCTGCACATAGGTTCAGGTCACTGCATAGGTTGACCTGATCTGACCTGAAAATTACCTGTAGGTTCAGGTCATCTAGGTTCTGGTACCTAGTATGTAGATCAACCCCAGCTCTAGATCAAAGCTGGCAGAAATCATTGACCTAGAAAGCTGACCTATATGATCTGTATATTGAAGATATAAGCTGAGTAAAGTGCAGACTGGTGGAAAAAATGTATCATTTGTGGTGTAGTGCAGCAGAATTCACATATCCAGCTATAGCCCAAGTATTATTCATATGTTGTGGCTTGAACAAGTGCAGAATTATGTACAATCTATATAAAATGTTACATGTTGTCAATGTTGGCATAACCATTTTGAAGAATTTAAGGCATTGTATCTGGGCACAAGCCTTGTACTTCTCAGGGCTGGACATTTATCTTTGGTTTGTGGTATATGTCTCTTTATATCCTTTTTGCTCTTGGTCTATTATTGTGTCTCCACTCTTTGTGCAAGTCCCATCTGTAAATATTGAAGGTATATTGAAATTTAGGAATGTGTGTTAGTCTACACCTGAAAGGTAAGCCAGTTGTGGTGTTCAGGAATGTGTTGATTATACCTTGGTACAGTATATCTCAAACATATTATAAGACACATACAAACACAGATCATATGTAGGTTGATCTGTAGGTACTAGGTCTAGGTCACTAGATCACAGGTACCTGTTTTTCTTATTTTTCTATGGGCACTTTACAATATGACTTAGATAGAATACTGTAGCTATATGACCATTTCAGTGAGGGGTTTTTGTGTGATCAGTGGGCACAAAGCAGTGTGGCAGCCCCACAGGGGCTGTCAGCAGGCCCTAAGAACAGTGCAACCAGTGGCGGCCCACTGGACAAAGTGGTGGTGGTGGTGGTGGGTAGGGGGGGGGGGGGCCGAGTGGCCTAGGACAAGGGCCTGAAAGCAGTGTGGCAGAGGTCAATGTGACCGGTGACCCACCAAATTGGTCATATAGCTACAGTAGGAGGAATTGTTACATGATGTGTTACCTGACTCCCACCTGCAGACTTCCAACATGTAAGTATATGTGACCTCTACCGGTCCCCGGTATCCCGCAAGTACTCTGGACCGGGCTGTATTGCTCAGCGTACTCGTAGGATGGTGGGGTTGGTAGAAGTCAACCCCACCAGACGCCCAAGGCCCGAACCTTGGGGCGTCGTACGCTTACGTAAGATACATGATGTAGCCCATCTAATCTAAGGGCACCTATGCGCCCTGGGTCTCCGAGGTTCTCGGAGACATCGGTCTCCTTTACTGATGACGGTTACTCGTCCTCCGCGCACGACCTATCAAGGTCTGGTTATGATAGAACCGACGGGTTCTTACACTCTCCCCCCCTAGACCCGTGGTGGGGTCTCAAAATTAATATACAATGAGGAAGGGCCACAACTCGGAGTGGCGGTAGCACAGTATAATACACGGGTCCTCTGCGCTGCACTCGCAGAGGCCCTATAATACAAGGGTGCGGCGATGAGGCCGCTTTTATATGTACACTAGGCGCGTCGCATTCGACACCCTAGGAGGACGAGCGTCGTCCATGCCCTGAGTACTGACTCGCGACGGGGGCACACCGTCCGAGCGGTGCTTCGCGAAGTGTCCGCGGGGAAGGGTGGACGCTACTGCGTCCTGCACCAATATATACACCATGACGCTGGTGCGACGTCTGGGCGGATGAAGGTACCAGGCGGTACTGGTGGGTATGGACGCATTCGTCTGGGTATATGGGGCTTCAGGACTCTTCGTCCATCTGCTCCGTGTGGTTACCACCCTCCGGGGCTGCAGCATCCCCCTCAGGCTCTTGTCGCGCCGCGTTGTGGGCGATGTTGTCGACCGTCTGAGCCGACTGATCGACGTCCATCTGAGTAGGCGCGGCGGGGTTTGGCACCGGGGTCGGTGCGGTTGCAGGTGCGGGTGCGGGAGCGGGCGCGGGTGCGGGTGCGGGTGCGGGCGCGGGTGCGGGCGCGACGGTTGGCGCGATGATCGGTGCGGCGGGTAAGAAGGCGAGTGCGGGGTTAACCGCCAAGCCGCGCATGCCGAGCGAGGCTATGGGCGGTACGGGGCCCGCGCTCGTGGCCGAGACGATCCCGGGGAACGCCAGGACATTGGTGTTGGCGTCCAAACCCGCCTGCTGAGCACGAGCGCGGTGCGCCGGACGTTGGAACAGGTCGGCTAAGGCGACTGTGAGCCCCTGGGACGCGTACCAGTGTGCGACGTGGAAGACGGTCAGGTCGTCGTCGTCGAGCGACCCCGTGTAGTATGCATGAGAGTACAGGCCCTGGGGTTGCAACTGCCAGTGCTGCAGGATGTGCCGATACAGTCCCGGCACCGAGAACAGTGCGGTCGCCAGCGTGACCCAGCGTGCCCGCTCCGGTACTCCACGGTTCCGTGCGATCGGGTTCCGCGTGTACACGAAGAACTGCGCTGAGACCAGTGTCGGTCCGCCATCCTGCGCGCGCTCCATCCACACAGGGATGCGGTCCTGATAGGACCTCCACCATTCGCGGTGAGCTTCCGGGGGGTCGGTGGTGCGCGGCTGCTGTCGACGAGGTCCGTTCAGGTCTTGCTCCGGGCGGGTCGTCTTCATGACGTTCGGAGGTATGCCTGGACGGCGTCCAGTGGGAGGCGGCAGATGCAAGGTGTCCGCGAACTCCATACCTGGAGGGGTGTACGCTGCCGGGTGCATGATGGTCGGCAGGTAGGGAGCCTTGTCCGGGTTCCGCCACGCGTCTGCGAGGGCACGGATACCCTGGACACCCTGCAACACCGAATTCCTCTGAACTTGCTGAAGCAAGTGCTTGATTCGAGCGCGCGCCTGACCCATATCGGTCGCTGTGGCCCTCAGCAGCCGCTGAGCATCCTCCGGGGTGACGGGTACAAAGTCGTACCAATGGTCCGCCTCGCGAGGATTAGAGTCCTCAGGGACTGCGAGCATATGGTACGGCCATCCGGTGATCCTAGGACGCGGAAAGCGTCCATCACTCGAATAGTTGGGTGGCCTTGGTGGCGGGGCCAACGGGGTCCCATACACCGCGTTCTGTCGCACCTTACGTGCTGCCTTCTTCTTAATGTATTTTTCGTCGAAGAGATCCTCTTCGTCGTCCCCAGAGGACAATTCCTCGAAGTCTTGGAAGTCCACAGTGGGACCCGATCCAGTGGCCGCATGCCGACTCGACGACCCCAACGCTTCCGGTGCAGACGCCGGCGGCGTCGAATCGGTCGCCCGGTGCGGGGCCCTTGAAGGACCCGCCGTCCGGGACATTGGAGACGACCCCGTCATAGACATGGGCTCATCCCGATCCCTCGACGGACCCGACTCGGTCGAACGAGGCACCATCAAGGACGGTCGGCGTGGACTATTGTCCCGCGCCGACCGCGACGATCTCACTGGATACCCCCGTTCCGGCGACTCAGGGAAGTCGGGGTGACCAGGCGGCACTGCGGGGACCCGCCTAGCTTGGTTGGGCCGAGTCTGGCTCGCACGAGCCCGGAGACGATTCTCGTCATTGAGCATCTCCCGGGCCTGGTTGCGTTCCGACCGATATCGGTCGCGGTCCTGACGAAGAGTCGTCGTTTCCGCCCGTGCGGCATTGAGCTCCTGCTCCAGCTCGGTGTTGACTCGAGCGCGTTCGCGGAGCGAGGTGGCTTCTGCCAATGCTGCTCGGAGCTGCCGCTCCAAGTCCTCTACTTGCCGCGTATGCTCGGCGCGGTTCTCTCCCTCCCTGGAGCGTGCATGCTCCTCGAAATATCCCCAAAACTGCGACTGCAGTTGGGTTTGGACCGCAGTCAACGCGTTCCTGAACGAGGAGTCGTTCATCGCCGCCTGGTAGTGTCGCACGAACTCCGTGCAACAGCTGCATCCGGCCGAGTGCGCCACAAGGAGGTGGTGATTGGGGACCGCTGCCCACGACATACCTGGAATGGGCATAAGCGGGGGCATTCCAGGGGGCAGGAACGGCGCTGCGTTCGACCGGTCGGGCCCTGGCATGCTCGACGATGCGGGCGCGTGAGCATATTGCACCGTTGGGTGCAGTGCGGCCGAGGATACTGTTGGCGGCGACTGGTGCTGGTAGGGGAGCGGTGCCCCGTACGGGGAGGCGTACGCGTGCGGGAACCCGCCTTGCGCCATCGGGTGTAGTGGCGCATGCGACGGCCCCGCCCCTGCGTACTGGTTGGGCACCTGGTATGGCGCGGGGAGCTGTTGTTGGGACCCAGCTGAGTCCGGCTGCATCGCAGCGCCTTGCTGCTGAGGCGCATTCTGCGCCGCTGGGTCCAAGACCATCTCGGTCTGGTTGGAAGTGGGCGAGGAGGGGTTGGACATGGTGTATGTCGCGGGCGGGTGCGTTGTGGGTGGATGGTGGTGAGGTGGCAGAGATCGACTTGCGACATAGCGAGCTCGCCGCTTAGGACGGCGAGCTCGCAAGCGCCGGCGGAGTTCGAATCTCTGCCCGATCTGCCAGATCCCCGCGACGTGTCGCGTCTCGCGCCCATGTGATCGCGCTCGTCCGTGCCGACGCGCGTCTACTCTATTCCGTTCCCTGCGGTCGCCCCCGACCAACACTTACTTAAGTGTTCAGTTGCGGCTGCAACTACTTCTTACGGGGTAGACTGCGCCAGTTCTTGACACCCATAAGACGACAATACTCGTCTAGTGCGGCCAAGTCCTTACAGTGCTCATAAGGTTCCCAGGTGTGGTCTCCGAGCGTCCACCGCACATGGAATTGACACTTTTGTCCTGTCCATTCGTGCCCGACAATTTCGTCCACCAACCATTCCGCGGTATCGTCCGCTCCGAAGTCGTAGAATGCGCGGGCCTCCCGCTTAGGGAACAACGCATCGTTGTTTGCCTCATGTTTCCGCAGGAGGGAAACATGAAAACGCGGGTGAATGCGTCGGTTCTTAAGCTCCGGTGGGAGGTCTAGCACGTAATTCGACGTGTTCGGAAAGCTTTCGAGGACTTTGTATGGTCCGATGAACCTGGGCACGAGCTTTCGTGCACGTCCTTTCGGAACTGATAAGTTCTTCGTGGACAGGTATACGAGGTCGCCGACCTCAAACTCCGGCTCAGCCTGCCGGTGTTTGTTGGCGTGATAAGCCTGAGAGATCCGGGACTCGATAATAGCGTCATGAGCGCGTTCGAGGTTAGCCAGAGCTCGCTGGGCGAACTCACGCACTCCCTGAAACGGAGTATCTGTTCGAATTCCACTCATGGACCGGGGCAAGTATCCGTAGTTCAGTTCGAACGGTGCAAAACCCGTAGTAGAACTCGTCGCTGAATTCAGCGCGAATTCTGCTAGTGGTAGCTTCTCGTACCAATCGAGCTGGTCCGGAGAGACCAATGCCCTCAGAATTTGAGTAATGGAACGGATAGTCCGTTCCGTCAGACCGTCGGTCTGAGGATGGAAAGAGGTGGACATCATTAATTTGACTCCCATGAGTCGATGCAGTTCTCTCCAGAATAAGGCTGCACATAGGTTGATCCATAGGTGATCTGGACCTGTACCTACAGGTATTTGCAGATCACAAGCCTTGATCTAGAACTGGCATTGATCCACATACAGTGTAGAAAATGTGAAAAATACATGGTGCACTAGAATTTACAAGAGGCACTCAAAGCGAAAGAATAATGGTGCTTACCAGGAATAAAACATCAATATATGCACATATATGAAAGGGTAATATCCCCCCACATTGAAGCACACATATCAGGACTGATTTTTACTCACCTTAGTATATTCATGGTGTGCGAGGAAGAGCAATGGTGGAAGGAGGGTGACTTGGGTGATTGAATAACACAGGGAGGGGAGCTCCAAGTGGGGGACATTGTGGATGGTGGTTCAAGGACGAGAAGCAGTGAGCAGGGTCAAGGGCTCTAGTGGTCTTTATATAGCTCGACATGTAGGGGCATAGGGCAACAAGTACCGAGGGGGCCAGTCAAGGGACTCAGAGTCAAAAGGAGATGCAACTTGGACACAACTGCATCATTGCAGTTTCAGTCATGTGATGACTCAGCAACTTCTACTTGAAGCTTTTTCCCCCACAGCCACTGATTTACAAGGAATTACAGGCAGCTGTATCAACACACTGAGAGATATAAATCTCCGCCACATATTTCCAAGTGCTCTAGCATCTTACATAGTCTTGCAGCACCCCTGGCACAAGTGGTGGGCACTTGCTCTACCACCTCCATATTGGTCTGTTGTCCACTACATCTGATCTCCGTTTTGCTGATGTCTGCGACACTCTGCATTACTCCTGTATCCCTAATCTTATCATATGGCAATGAAGGCTTGTTTCTATTTTGGTGTTTAGTCTGCTTTAGTGAAACTGCTGACATCACAGTGGTTTACATTATGCTTGATAGGATCACAGCTTCTTTGAAGGCCAAGGGGAGCTATACCAGATACTAAAATCTTAGATCTTGCCTTTTTTGAACGCCTATTTTTTAAAACTGTTTCCACAAGATATGGGTAAAGAATACTTCATAAATTTAACATTGGGTCTTTAATGTATTGAAAAAGTACCTACAAAAAGTCAAGACACAAAGCTACCCAATGGAGCTTGAATTATAGCATTACGATTCCACTTTAGGAATCGGGTTTTATCATCGTGACTTTCCCTTTGCTTACTAAGCAGACAGTTGCACCGATCTCGTATCTCATTGGCTCTGCTATACCCATGGCTGATTGGCTATTATGGATGCTCTGGCTTACCCTTTGTATTTGTTCCTGTTGTTTATGTCTTTCGTTCACCCTTGATTGCAGAATCAATGTCTCTTCAGCTCTACGTATTAGCCATCATTGAATGATCGGTATTTGATTTTTATTTACATCTGGCACTCATAGTGGTCACTTCAGCGCACTAACAACCTTGGTCCCTTCTTGCTCAGTAAGTAGCAGTATCCGGTGTAGACAACTGGGCTCTCATGCTCATACAGAGGATAAATTCAATAACAGATCTGTTTTCAAGTAACTTAATATACTTGCATTTGTTCAAAAGTCAAAGTTGTTCAAAGAAGGCTGGTGGAATCGGACCGGCGGGCACTGCCCACAACCTAGTCTTGTTCCCATCCGTTCTGGCACTTGCAAGCTTGCTGCCAGAACATCTGGTGTATTTTGGGCCGGATTTCGGACATTGTGACAGGCGGGTCACGGCTGTTTGGGCACACTCGTATAGGGGCATTTCACAGTCATTTTTCGTCAATAAGGTCTCGACAGCTGCGCATTAGTCTTTCAAGCACTCACGTCAAATTTTTGTCGTGCTGGTGATAATTTTGCATGTTCAGCAAGACATCTGCATGGGAGGCTTTTTGGGTGTTTTGGGTGCTTTCAAACACGTAAGCACTCTTACATGCTGGCCAAAGCCTCGTGCAGAGGGGTCTTTGCGCTGAGTGCGTCGAACACAGCGTGAAGCCCCCACGAAAATTCGGCATTGGGCTCAGAACACACATACAACACCCCCAACATGCTTTTTCCCCTGCCAAACATGCTAGGGACGCGCAGAACGCACCACATACCACGTGAGGTATTATGGTTACAAGAAAGGTGATGGAAATGCTCCAGTGAGTTTTCCTCGGTCGACCCTTTTGCATGGATATGGCAGGAGGTCATATGTAACATAAGTTGTGCCTATTGGACGACTATTCCCAGCAGGTTTCAGCCAAACTTTCCCGTTTGTGTTTCGAGCTCGGTGAAATGTGGGGGAAAGGCAACCTTTCAATACCATTTTCATGGGTAAAGGCCTTTACATTCGCGGGATAGGTAATCATTCCCTGATAGCCTACACCATCATCTCAAATGTTGGAGAAAGTATTACTTCAACACGGAAAGGGAAGGAAAATAGCTTGTGAACTTCCAATTTCCGGGTACTGTAAACAAACAGATTATCACTCCCCAACAAAAACTCACTGAGCTATAAGGCTGAACATAGGTCCAGGTCAAACTTCAGGTAGAACCGTTTGACCCTGATCCGTGACCTACGTGTCCAGATCAATTGGATCAGATCACCTAAGCCACAGATCATATCCAGCTCTAGATCACATATAAAGACCTGGACCACCCTGCACAGGTACCTGTACATTACCTACAACTTATACAGGACCTTCAATATACTTATCGACCAAACTTTACGTATATTTTCGAGCAGTTTGAGTTCAAGTTTGAGTTCCCACACCGACACTGTCACACAGACAAGGAAGGCAAACAAAGTTGTTGGAATAGGACACGTAGTAGTAAGCCAGAAGGCGATACAATGTACTAGTCGTCATCGGATACATCTACGAGATCGGGCATGGAGCCGTTGCTGACCACATCATCGGCGTCGATCTCACCATCCCCTAAGCCAGAACCCTCGCCCGTGGAAGCCTCAATGTCACACGGTGACGTCCAGGGATCCAGCGGCCTGATACCGCCTGCCAGCGAGTAAGCGAAGCCTTCGTTCCCCAACGGACCGTTTGTGACGTGCGGGATGTGGGCGCCTTCAAAGAGGGCCTATGGAAGGGTGAGATAATGCATGAGCAATATGGTGAATCACTCACCTGGGGAAGGCACTCATGCAGCCACTCGACAAGCTCGACGATGCGGACCTCCACATCCTCATCGGGCTCCGTGGAGAGCGCGACCTCGACGAGACGCCCGGCAAAGTGGAGGTAGTCGAGGGGGTCCACGCCGGGGAATCCTTCGTTGAATGCGTGGTAGGCGAGGGCGATGTGCAGCAGGAGTTCGCGCTGCTCGTCGGTGCCGTCACATTTATCGAACATCGGGCCTTGGATAGCTGGAACCCAATGCTCAAAGAGCATCGAGTTCAGCTGGTCCATGCCGCAAGTCGGTAAGATCATCTGTAACTGGCATGAGCAGGGGTCACGGCAAGAAGGTACTTGGTACTCACCATTAGGTCGCCGGGCTCACCGTCGAGAACGAGAACGACGAATTGCGGAGCAATCTTGTCGGGGTCGCCTAGGAGTGGGCCATACGGGCCAGGATGAATGTAGAGGGTTGCCATGAGCTCTGGAGGGCGTGTGCGAGGTGGGAGAAGGCAAGAGGGATGGGGTTTGGTGGGGGAATGTTCGAGGATGTCGTCGTATCTGAATTGCTCGGCGAGTCGGGAACAGGAAAACGCGTGCGCCCCAGACAGCCGAATCTGCGCACCACGTCGCCGCGCCCAAGCGTGCGTGTTACGATTCTTCGGCGTTGTGTGTCCGTTCACGATCGTTGGGGTGTTGCAGCTATGCACTCGGCCCGCGGTTGCATCGCGGTTAGCCCTCACTTGACATCGGTCTTCAGGCGGAATAGAAATCCCCCCAGGTAGTCGCAATGACCCACATAGGTCCGCCGGGTAGTCGAGGGGCATCAAGGTAGGAAAAATGAGGGCCCCGCCTACGCGAGCGTGCTGGCGAGTTGTTAGCATGTAGTCGGCGTAGAATGCGAACTCGTGCACCTCATGCAGACGCCCAAGATCGCGATCACACCGTTGGTATTTGTTTATCCTGATGTTAGACGCTGTGTAAGGCCCGGCTGTGATGTCCTCAGGCCTCAGTGGTTGGCTGTGTTTGTTGCCTTGGGGGTCGTATAGGAGTATGTTGTGCAGCAAGTACGGGTGCAGGGGAGCGTCTCGGACGTCTGACCAGCGCTCTACGTGACAGGCTTCACCGTGGGTAGCGGCCTGTACAGTTGTGACTGTGATTAGGTCACAACTGCGACCGGTGTAGCCTGGCTGCCCCACCGTACGACGGTCGCCTGGTCAAATATTCGCTAGGCTTCGACAATCACCACTGGGCCTACCTAGTCACCCTCCAGGGCCCCGATATCGTACTGGTGATCGTTCAAATCACCGATATTTCGCTCTCGAGTAGAACAAGCCCGGTACTACAGCTGACCCACCCCCATTCCACGATGCGAACATGCAACAGGCACTCGATCGTCCACCGAAGCCCTATCAGCGGAGCGACAGCACCCGAGAAACCTAGGCAGCATGACCAGTGGGTTGCAGGTCAGAGGACGGGCCCCGGGTAAGCCTGTCCGACTGTTTTGTCTGTGTCAGGCTGCTGACCGGGTTGCGGACACTGCCTGCCGCAGGTCCAGCTACTGAGCCATCCTGAGGCGCATAGCGGGTGCCCCAAGAGCACGTACTTGTTGCAATTTCCAGCCGGTGGGTACTCAATATAAAAGTCGTCTACGGCCGTTCGTTTTTCGCTCACCAGCCACTCTCATCACCCCCTCACACGCCGTCCTCACTCGCACCAGCTATGTCCAACCGCGCATCTAAACGTGCCCGCGATTCGTCACCCGCCCCGTCCGGCACAGGGGAGGGACCGGCTGCGAAGAAGACCAGAGAGCTCTCGCCCGAGCTCGACGATGGCGGAGGTGACCCATCCTCAGGCGTCGACGAGGATGACCCGTACGACGGTGTCCAGGCTGTGGCCGCCCGCGCCCTCCTTGCTGAAGACAACGACGCGCCTGTGACGACCGCCGCGCGAAAGCGCGCGAAGTTCCTCAGGACGTGGGGCAAGCAAACCCCCGAGCGAATCTTAGGTGCGTCGCACCGTGTACTCGTCCGTGCAAACACTTACACTACTGTTATACAGAGAGCCTTTCGAAGAAATGGTACTCGAAGGCTTACGCCCACTTCCGACCGCCCGTAATCCATCGCGCCACGCCCGGCGGACCGGTCATGCACCGGTTCGTCTGCAAAAAGTAAGCCTCCTTATATAGCCTTCGTAGTACTTCACTAATACACACCTCCGCTTCTGTAGGCATCCGCTGAAGCACGTCGACCGTGCTGATTACGAAGACTCGACCGGCAACCTGGGCCGTCACGTCCGAGGCTGCGAGCCTGATAAGACGGCGCAGACAGAGATGATCAGCGCATACGGCCAAGGTTCGCAGTACTCGTACCCACGTGTACGATTCTGCATCGCGATGTGGTGTGCGAGGCGACATCGCCCGTTCAGCATCATCGAAGACCCGGAGCTACTACATCTCCTCAAGATGCTCTACGGGCGTGTCGAGCTCCCGAAGCGTCTGACCGTCTCTCGGGACGTTCAGTTCATTCACGCCACCGCCAAGATACGCCTCATCATCATTTTGAAGGTACGCCGCCGCTATCGAGTCCCTCAGTCTCCCGCTCGTCTACTGACTGTACGCCACAGGGCCTTCCCTGCCGCATCCACATCTGCGTGGATGGATGGACATCCCCGAACATTCTGTCGTTCCTCAGGATTACAGCACACTGGCATCACGACGGCAAGATCCGTCATGTCATACTTGACTTCGTCCGGTATGTGCACATCCAGGCATGTCTATTCAGAGTCTAACACCTGTAGCAGTCTCACGGCCTCGCACACGGGAAAAAATCTCGCGGAGAGCCTCATCAACGCCCTCCGTGAATTTGGTATCGAGGAGAAGGTAAGCTTGCTAGCCCCACATTCAGTGTATACTCGCGTACTGACATTTGTGGCAGGTCTTCGCCGTCACTTGTGATAACGCTGAGAATAACACAACCATGCTCAAAG
The DNA here is from genome assembly GCF_000271585.1 of Trametes versicolor FP-101664 SS1. Classification (NCBI taxonomy): domain Eukaryota; kingdom Fungi; phylum Basidiomycota; class Agaricomycetes; order Polyporales; family Polyporaceae; genus Trametes; species Trametes versicolor. The sequence goes on from NW_007360328.1 coordinate 1,134,191, forward strand.
AAATGCACGTTCTCGTGCCGAAGTTCCGTGGAGACCGGGTGCGCGTACGGTGCTTCGGGCACGTACTTAATCTCGTCGTCAAGGTACGTGAGCCCATACAATGTGTGATTGCTTCTAATGGCCTTTCTGCAGGCCATCCTCTCGCAATTCACGAAGCCGAAGCCTCGTCGCATCGCCAATGCGACGCAAACCGACTCCGATAACGAGGAAGATGAGGACGAGGACGAGCAAGATGAGGAAGACGCCGTGGCCGCCGATGAAGCAGACTCCGCACGCGAAGCCGCAGACCAGCACATCATTGACGCTCTGGGCGACGACATCGTCAACATCGCACTCACCGAGGAGGACCTCCGCCTTGGGCGCAACGCACTCAATAAGGTGCGTGCTTTCCCTGTACTGCGCGCTATACGATACTGACTGATTTCCATCATTGTTGCAGATCCTCACTCTGTCGCGCAAAGTATGGAATAGCCCCAGCATCCGTGCAGAGCTCACGCGCCTCGCCCAAGCGACCGACGGCGTCAACAGCGAGGTGCTTATCAGAGCCGTCAAGACTCGCTGGAACACAGTTACCGAGGTCCTAGAGCGCGCGCTGGAGATGCGCGAGGCCCTCGGTGACTTGTGCGACATGGCACAGTTCAACAAGAAGACGGGCGCGCGTCTGCGGCGCTACCTCCTCACCGACGAGGAGTGGGATATACTCGCCCAACTCTCGCGCCTTCTTGACGTAAGCAGTTGCGTTCTGCATCGAAATATGCGCACAGTTGACTGACAACTCTCTATTTAGCCGTTCTTGTTCGCGACGAAGAAGATTTCCGTGAGCGACCGCGCGCTCGTTCAAGATGTTATACCATATATGGATATCCTGACGAACCTCGTCGACAAGTTCCGCCAGGATGAGCAGCTCGCTCCTTCAGTGCGCGCTGCGGCACAGCGCGGCCGTGTGATTCTGGATAAGTACTATACGCTTACAGACGAGACGATGATCTATCGTCTGGCTATGAGTACGTCGTCAAACTTCTATTGTGTCACTCGAGCTAACTCTCTGCTGGCTAGTCCTCCACCCTGGGCACAAGCTACAGTACTTCCGGGATGAGAACTGGCCTGAGGAATGGATCAACGAGGCCGTCGAGCTCCTCCGCGCCGAATGGAGGCAGTACTACAAACCGGCGCCGCCCGAGCAGCCCGAGGAGGCGCCTGCTGATGCGCCTGCGCTGTCCTCAAAGGGTAAAGGAAAGGCTACCGGTGAGTCTACGCCTTTCACCTTGCTGTTTAGCCCGATATACTGACACCTATCTCGACAGCATCTGCACAACCCGGCACCGGTAGAAAGAGCGCACAGGCATCCACCAAGAAGGTAAGTACGATATTTCGGCGGTGATTGCATGTGCTCAATGTGCTTCTTTGACAGGCAACGACCGAGCTCTTCGCGTCGATCTCGAACGCTGGCAAAAGCGCCAAGGATGCCCTCGAGGTTTACCTCGAGGAACCTAAGCTCACCACTGTCGACGACCCGCTCCACCACTGGAACCTGATGCTGACGTCAGGCAACCCCTGGTTGGCCCGTATGGCCCTGGACTTCCTCTCAATCCCCGGTATGTGGCGTTCTATTAGCTATCTATGTCCGGCACATGCTGATGTTTCATTTAGCAACTTCGACTGATGCTGAACGCGCATTTTCGCGCGGTCATCTTACCGTATCACGGCTCCGTCATTCCATGAATGAGGAGTCCGTTCGGACCAGCACCGTTCTCGGATCATGGGCGAACATCCCCGACCTTATCCCCGAGGAGGACTTTGTCGACTTCCTGAAGACGTCCTCACGTCGCCCTCGCGCTGCGGGCGCTGCTGCTGACAGTGAGGGTGCGGGGGCCGGCCCGAGTGGCACTTCTGATGTTGCATCCTCTCAGAATGGTAGTGCGGTTGCCTCGTCCTCGAAGGTGTCTGCTTCTAGCTCTCAGGCCACCGTCATTGAGATAGACTAGCTTAGATCATGTATTCTGCCTTGTCTGTTTGTGAACAATGCGATATGTTATGTCTTTCCTTTCCAACTTGTGTGATGATATCAGGTCTGCATATTGACTTAAAGTCCTGGGGTTTGTCTACATTGTCCCCACTGACCTGTCAAACCTGTTCAAGCCAGGTTACCTGTGGGTGGTATATAGGTTCAGGTCATGTTCAGGTGTACCTGTAGGTGTTAGGTACAGATCATCAGGTCACAGGTACCTGTGTGCTGATACCTACGCAGCTCTAGGTGTTGGTTGTTGATCCGAGAATACCCGCAGGTCCGGATCCGGATATCCTACGGGTTGACCTATGTTCAGCCTTACTGAGCTATTTTCTTTGCATTTCCAATCCCCTTGATACCGGGTGTTGTATGTGGTGACACTTGAGTCACAAAGAATAACACCCGTGACCTGAAGTCACAATGCCCGAATTCCAGCCCGAAACACACCAGACGTTCTAGGAGACCCTCTCTTCGGCGCTAACCAACTCTCGTGAGAAATTATGAAAGTGCCTTCAGTGCATCTGTGCTGCTATTGGCTCGTGAGGGATATGGGCCCGCTGAGTGTAGCGAAGCATTGGTCTGCGCCGGAGAGGTAGTCTCGTCACCAGCCGTTATATCACAGGGTCCACGCTCGGTTCCAAAACGGGAAGGGACAAGAAACCGCACAGAGGACCCCCTATAATGTCTGGTGTCTTTTGTATAGAGGGGTAGGGGGCTGTCACTCAAATCACGGTCGGTCACATTTACTCCACCTGGAAGGCCCCGCAAAGCTCGGTGACTCTGCCTCTTCGCAGCGTGTTCTGCCCAGTCTCGCAGGGAATACAGCCGGTATGACGCGCGCAAGTTGCTGGGTAACGGTAATTCAAGTTCGTGACACTGCGGGGAAATATTTGTGCGGTCGCGCGAGGATTATAACATGGTTGGTAGACGCACCTATGGAGCCCACCACGGCGGCAATGTGAATATATGCGCGAAATAATTCTGATTTACTGTACTATTTCGATCAATTCGGCATGTCACGGGTCACCGGACCCTCTGCCGACCGAATTTTGGGCCTATGTCACAGGTCACCGCAGGAAATGCCGGAAGTGACATGGGGGTGCCCAGGCGCTAAAAATCTCGCGCGCTGACGCGCGCCCAAATGTGTCAAAATTCGGCCGTCGGTCACACCCTCTGGCCAGGACCCGGGCAACTCCACCAAATGTCTCTCCCCTGGGACCCCCGAATTTTGCCCTCAAATACGCGAACTTTTGGGCGCTAAATACGCCAATTTGGACAAGGTTTAGATCACGTGATTGCACGTTAGCCACACATTTGCAGGATTTTCCTGATTTTATTCATAATGCAAGCAAGAACACGACTCTTTGCTGTAACGCCGTGGCGCAACAGCACTCTACCAGGTTTATGACATAGAATACACTAACAACCCATTAAGCACCCACATAGCGGCCACAAAAACACCCTCAAATACGCCAACTTGGACAGGAATATGGGCGCTTAACGACATTTTTAGGCGTCAAATACGCCAACTTGGACAAGGGTCATTACCATATTGGGAAGTCAAAATACGCGATCGGGGAGAGACATTTGGTGGAGTTGCCCGGGTCCTCTCTGGCTGGTGCCGACGAAATCGTCCGCCGGATTGGCGGTGTCACAGGTCACAAGGGGTGCCAATTTGATCGAAATAGTACAGTAAGTCCTACATCAGCAAAGTGCGTGACCGTAATGTACGGCATCACAGCGCTTTGCAGTAAGCGTAGTGCCCTGTGGAACTAGTGTCGACCTACTATTTTCTGCATGCAGGCCACGGACCCTACTGGCACTGGGCGGCACGCTGTAAGACTTCCACGGTATGCTGTCAGACACAGGGCACGTCTCTGCAGAGCTCTGCAGATCCTCGGGTGCCATTATGCAGGGCTCTGCGGCGCCATGCAGAGGGACAGTCCCATAGCCGAAAACATATCGCCGAAAATCATTGCATGGGCACTCAAAAAGCAAGGTGATTGTGCGAGAAAATATTGAATATATTGAGCATCGCGCGATGATTGCGTGGGGCTACATCTACTCGCGAAATACATAACGTACACAACCACCCAGAGTCCGAACCCGAGACGAGAAGAAAGCCATCAGGAAGAAGAGCCCCCCAAAGGTTGCAGTCGCAGAAGTATATCAGATACTAGAGGCCGGGGAAGCACCATAGCAGAGCAGACCAACAGGGAGAACGGTGCCAGAGAGAACGGTACCAGCGAGAAAGTGCCAGAGATCTAGAGAACAGAGCTAGTGAGGTGTGCTTGCTCACCGGTAAGTCTGCCTGAAAGAGACAAGGCACAGATATTGCACAAAGGATCATTCGGCCCCAGGAAACCCGACGGCGAGCAAGCGAGCGAGAGACATCTAAGTGGCCTGAGTATCGACTCACCTGCGTCAGCGCGCGCGAGCGTGGCCGGTCAAGGGCATGTATGCGTCGCGATCAGCACTCACATTCTTGTTGGTGTTTACGTCGAGTCGATGTCCTCCCGACACGGCACGGGATGGTGGTGGTAGAGGGAGAAGAGACAAACGGGGGGAAATACGTGTTCGCCCAGACTTTAAAGGGACGCATACATGGTGAAAAGAAGGCGGCACAAGTTGTGGACGCGTCAAGGATCGCGCATACGTCATTGGACTTGGGGCGCGATCGCCGACGCGACGCGACACGACGACCCGATTGGGGGCGCTTATCCTCTTGTCTCTTACCCCCCCTCACTCAGGCTGCTTGAAGCCTGGGTCCCTCTCTATCTTGTGGTTACTTTTTTAGACTGGGGGCCAGCCACCTCATTACCAGCCTTGGACAACGACAACAATGGTGCACCCGGCGCATATAATCAGGGCGGCGAGGTCAGCGAGGGCGTTGTGGTGAGTGACAACGAGGAGGCGGAGCTGGTGCGCTTATGCTATGATGATGGCGACGATGCAGATGAGTTCGATGCGCCATGTGGGATGAGATGAAACACAGGACCAGGTGACCGATGAGGGCGAGTTCATGAGTTTGTGCGCCTTTTCAGACGACGCAGCGATGTCCATGACGGCGACGGCAGAGGGCTTCGCGCTGTATCAAGCAATTACTTAGTGATCTTGCGCGGACATCCGCTTGCCTTGCGCACCTGCTGTGAGCTCGCGGTAATGATTGAACTCAGTGCGAATGGTTCGTACATTCTTAATGGCGCGGGGAGGCTGCCGGGGTAGCGGGTGTTTGTGCTGCGCTAGACTCCAGACCATGTAGCTCTACATATATTTTTATAATCCGCTAATATTACACATAGTTATGTGGTACACTCGTGGCACTCGGCGATGTACGGCGTGCCTCTGCAGCAATTTCGCGGCGCGACGCATTCCACGACTGGATTCTTGTGTGCGGGACTTCTCTCCACAGCATTCTGCAGGCGCCTGCCTGTCGCTCGTCTGGTGCGGCAAGGCGCCTACAGCGCGCTGCATACCTCGTGGCGCCATGCGTCGCCATGCATGTGGCTTGCGCTTTTGCTGATGTACAAGGGAAGAGACGGCGCCCACAACTTCCCGCGAGCTCATCGGGTATCGCAAGCGGGGCACAGGCTGCCCGAGGATCCAAACCGCGGTAAAGCAGCCTCAGGATGGCACGGGTGTCGTGCCCAATCGGGACGCGTCGAGGTGTTGGACGCGTTGACAGCTGCAGGCTTCCATGTCGGGCGAGCGTGACAACCCCCTACCCCTCTATACGAAAGTTACCAGACGTTATAGACCGCGCCTCTCTCTCCCGGTTTCGCACTCCGACGTGTCCCAAAGAGGAGCGGCTCTACAACGTCTGGTGACGAGACTATAGTCTCGTAACCAGACGTCATAGGGTTTCGCTCCTTTTTGGGACAGCGGAGAGCGAAAAACGAGAGGAGAGAGCGACCTATAACGTCTGGTGAAATTCGTATAGAGGGGTGGGGGTCTCTGTCACGCCCGCGCGACATGGAAGCCTGTCGACGCGTCGAGCTCACCCAGCCGCCCCGACGCGTCCTCGATCGGGCAGTCCATCCGCGCCGCGACCGCGACTATAAGCTCCCTTTACCCCATAGTCGGCCGCTGTATGTCATGTTCTACTGCGCGCGTACCCGCCTCACCTGGGAGACTCTGTCCCGATTATCGCCACTACCACCTTCACGAACATGCACATACAGTCGGTCTCGCGCGGAGTACGGACGCCCGATGCCCGCTCTGGCAGAACGCGGCATTGTTTTGACTATTGGACCCTCGCGATTTCCTCGCAGTCGAACTATAAGCAGGTTCGCGACATACGAGCTTCGAAAAGCGGCGAGTACGACCCGCGCGCGGTCAGAATTGCCTACGGGACCACGCGGAATAGCTACTCGCGCTGCACGGTCGCGCCTGCTCGCGGGCACGTCCAAGTGGGGCTGCCGTGACCGATGTGACTCAAGGGAGAGACCCCCACCCGTCTATACGAAAGTCACCAGACGTTAGAGGGGGTCCTCTCCATGCTTTCTGTCCCGTCCCGTTTTGGAAGGACCCCCTCTAGCGGCTGGTGACGAGACTAACGAGACTACCGGAGAGGGTCCCTTGAACGTCTGGAGCCGAGACTACCCACAACCCAAGTTTGGCTCAGTAGGTACCGAGGGTATTGCCCGCGCGGTCACGTGATCAGGTCGCGTGTACGGGCGTTTATTCAAGTAAGGTTCAGCAGGTGGCAGCGTCGCGCTCGGAGCTCCTCCACCATCGTGCACTCGTCTCCTCATACGAACCCGACTGATGCCACTACTGGGAGAGACCGTCGAGGCCAGCCGCGAGAAACGGCTCGAACGCCAACAGGCCCGCCTCAGGGACCGCGGAGGGTACGTCCACCGCCGCCTCACCCGGTGTCCCTGTGCTTACTCTGCCCGCTATATGCTCTGTCCTCTTCGGCGCACGCCGCAGGATATTCAAGCCGTCCGAGCACAACCCTCTCGTTGAACTCCTCCTGGCACGCGGCGTGAATGGCGAGTCTCTCTCTAGACCGAACTCGCCACGACGCTCTCGCAGCCGCTCCGCCTCCCCTTCCCGCAAAGAGCAGGTTGCGCGACGGCGTAGCCAGAGCGCCCCTCCGAATAAGCGTTTGCGGAAATTGGATGGAAAGAGACCAGGCCCGCCAGAGCTCGAGGAGGAGGAGGGCGCATATACCGCGGCGCAGGTCGAGGAACCTATCGCAGGTGCGTTTGTACGCGCTTCACTAGGACCCCTTGACTATATGCCGTAACGTAGGACCCTCCAAGCCCTCTGCACGCACTAAGTCAGCCAAGGAACCTACCATAAAGCGAGCACCCCGGAAATCGCGAGCGCAACCCGGTACGTACTCATGATGTGGCTAAGATCATCCCTGCTTAATCGCCCCCGCCACAGCCAAACCCATGCCCGACGAAGACCAAGATGATATCGCCTCCAAGCCCACAACATCAGGCAAGTCCCTTTTACCCCCGCGTTCTTGCTGTATGCAAACATCTCCGCAGCCACCGTCAAGCCTAAGCCCAAGCCCAAGGCGGCCACGAAGGGCATCAAGGCCAGCACGTCCGCGGCACCCGGTGAGTCGTTATATGCGCTTTCCTGGGCCCCTCCTAACGATACACCTTCCAAACAAGAGCCCGCGCCGAAACCCAAACGCGTCGCGAAGCGCAAGGCCCCTTCCCCCGAATCAGAGCCAGAGCCCGAACCCGAACCCGACACCCATATACCCAGCGACGACGAACCGCTCGTACCACGCAAGAAAGCCCGAACGAAGGCATCTGCAGCACCGAAGGCGAAAGCATCCTCGTCAAGGAAACGCGCGAATACTACCGCAGAAGAGGTGATAATTCCCCAAGAAGTAGAAGTGGAGCCCGCAAAGCCGCGTCGACGTAAGTACGCACAGCAGTTCATCGCGCGACCAACGATGTTGACCCGCACGGAATCGTGTCAGGCGTCACCAAGAAAGCGAAGCCCGCGCCACAGCTAAAAGCGGTGGTCGAGGAGGATGAGGAAGCTCCCGCTCCTCCACAGGCACGGCTGAAGCGACTGACGAAGGGCAAGCGCAAGGCGGAGCCAGACCCGGCCGACGACGAACCTCCCGAAGGTCAGTGTTATATCCCCTCATATACGCCAATGCTCGACTGTTGACAATCAACCGGTCAGAAGAGACAGAACCTGCGCCGACTGCGAAGTCAAAGCGGCTCAAGAAAGCTCCTCCAGAACCAGCGGACGGCGACGGCGAGGTCGAAGCACCTAAGCCGCGCAACAGGACTCGCACTACCGATAAACCAATCAAACTACCTGCGGCCCGAAAAGCAGGGCCTTCGTCTGCTACGGGCACGAAGGGTGCACAACGTGCTCGGCTCTCCAAGGTCGTGGAGGTTCCGAGTGACGACGAGGCCGTCCCACCCCCTCCTCCAATACCTCGCAAGGGCGCGGCGATTACACCTTCCTCCCCCGAGGTAGCGCTCGCCAAGACAGCGAAACCCACGAAACCCGCCGCATCCAAGCTACTGCCGGACCGTACCAACCACCGCTTGACCGAGAAGCCAGAGGACGAAGCACCTCTGCTTCCACTCAAGAAACGTAGGCCTCCAGAAGATAGGGACGTATCCATTCCTGTCAAAAGCCGAGCCGCAAGAAGTGCGAAGCTACCGCCACCATCGGAGAGCCCAACCCGCAAGGTTTCCCGTAGCAAAGCGCCGTACGTCGTCTTCACAAATCTCCGCATCACCAGCAATGCTAACGGCGCGCATACAGGCCGGTGTTCGCACCCAAGGGCACTGTACTAAAGCCGAAGCCCAAGGTAAGCCATCACCGCACATCTCGGAGAATTGTCGCTCACATTTGCGCCGTACATCGCAGCCGCGGATGTCGATGTTCCCGGCCCCAGAAGACGACGGCGAGAGCGACAAGGACCCGATAGACTTCCTGTCATAAGTTACGGACTCACCGCACATACATCAACCACCCCCTGGACCATACCATTGTAGCACTAGCAGTCCCGCCATGTCCATTCGTCTGTAGATAGAGACTCACACCTGCACGGCGGTGCGTGCAGCACCGCGTCCGTTTCAAGAACGCGAAAACAAAAAGCGATAGATTCTACGCCGGTCATACAGCCTTGGGGTGCACAATACCCGTCGCAGCAGGCAGCACCGCGTCCTCGTCCCTCCCTGCGCACACACATCAGCCCGTCGCCCCCCGCACAAACCGAACATAAACGCCGGCACGCACCTTCATAGAACTTTTGCAAGAAAGTCCGCTGAGGCCGACCACGGGGCGCGAGGAGGATGCCCATGATGTGGTCGAGCTGCTTCCAGCAGTTCAACGTCTCCTGGTACTCCTGGCGGCCCTTGAGCAGGAGCACGTCGATGACGCGGGTGTCGGTCACGTAGCGGTTCTCCTCGAAGTGCGCGCGGATGCAGTGGCGAACGAAGGTCGGGGTCACGTTCAGCGCATAGATCGAGCAGATTTCGGGGGCCTGGCGGTGCGTATCCCAGAGTAATCCACGTTGAAAGGCAGAGGTGGTTCGAGGGAAGGGTGAGTTGATGGCGTTAGCACGGGCAACACGGATGGAGACGCACGCTGCGATACCAGTCGCGGTAGAGCTGGATGACCCGCTGGCGGGCAGCGTTGGGGGTGGTGGACACGCGGGCGGAGCGCGCAAGCCGTGCGGGGATGGTCGACATGGCGGACGGCGGGCGGGGAGGAGGTGGGAGAGGGCAGCGAGGAGAGGGCGCGGGACGGCGCCGGGAGCGCCCTCATGATGCACGTGACGGAAGGCTATTCTGCTTTGGGCGACATCGCAAGTAGAAGAACACCACGACTCGCAGCAGCAGAGTCACATCGTCCGCCATCACCGCACCCATCTCAACCGCAACCACCGCACCATGGCCAGAGGAAACTTCAAGCAGAAACGCGGCGGTGGAAGGAGGTACGTTCTCTCTCTTGCTGCCCGATCGCTCTTCGATCTCACCGCCCGCCACCCTCTGTAGCTTCAGGTCTGTTAAATCGCCGCGCGCCACAGTGCATGCAGGCCTCTGATCTCCCCATATCTGTTATACAGCAAGAACCTAGTACTCGATGAGAATGGCACCGCAGTGAGCAAAGACAGGTGCGCCCAGCCGTCCAAACCCGCCGCTCCCTATTGGCTAACCCGCCACCCTCCCTAGGCCGCCCCGCAACCGCCGCAACCCCGGCGCGGTCGACGAGGACGAGGAAGACTCCGAGGAGGAGTCCGAAGAGGAGGAAGAGGAGGAGAGCGAGGAGGAAGAGGAGCCCGCCGCGGGCGCGAGCGCGGGCCAGCCCGAGCTCACGCGTGCTGAGCGCCGCGACCTCAAGAAGAAGAAGGCAGCGGCACAGGCGGCTCCCGCAGAGGGTGCGGACGACGACGACGACCCGGTGCTCGCGAACCCCAACATCGCGGTGGGCAAGCGCCTCAACATCTCCGATCTCAGTGCGCCGCGCGAGCTCTCGCGCCGTGAACGGTGCGCGTCCTCACATTACTTTTTTAAACATGTACTGATCCGCGCGGATAGTGAGGAGAAAGAGAAGAAGGACGCGAAGGAGCGCTACTGGAAGGTACGCCGTCGCACAATCATATCTTTCGTACATCCTAACCCATGTTCCCTCTCTAGCTGCACGCAGCAGGCAAGACGGACGAAGCCAAGTCAGACCTCGCCCGCCTCGCCAAGATCCGCGCAGATCGTGAGGCTGCTCAGGCAAAGCGCAAGGCGGAAGCTGAAGGTACTTGCCCTATAACCCTACTCTCGCACATCATTCTGATCACGACCTGGTAACGCAGCGAAATCCGCAGAGATCGAGGCGAAGAGGAAAGAGCAGCAAGCGAAGGGAAAGCGCGCATAAATGCATACCGGAGTCGAAGAGGCCGTCTGCCCATGTACAATTAGAGCAGCCATGTACGTTGTATTACTACAGTGCCTGTATCGATGCCCAAGTTCTCTGTGTGTTTTACTGCTGCTTCCATCGACTGTCGCCAGCGCAGCGCCCGCACTTAGAGGCCGGACCAGACTGTCGATTACTGACTCGATGCTCATCATAACTTAAATGTTCTTCCCTTCTGCGCGGAGTGTTAGCCCCATTTTCGAAGTTTGAACGAAAGTCTTCTCGCTTAACAGACGCCCAAGTCTAGCGAGTCACAACCCGCGTGACATGTGTCACAATCGAGCGCAAGGCACGCGGTGCGGCGAATTTGGGCGCGCTCAGATTATTCAAGATCATATCTGCTTTCGACCCCCTCCACTCTCACCTTGACTTTTGCTACAAACGAAAACGCAAACGGACACAAGATGCCGGGCGACGAGACACGAACGAAGCACGCTGGGGAGGAGAGCGAGAGCGAGGACGAGAGCGACGTCGAGCCGGTCGTGAAGGTCGAGATCGACCCCTCAAAACTGACTCCGCTCAGCCCAGAGGTCATTTCGAAACAGGTGCGTTTGCGCGAGCTGCTCTCGGTGCTATACGCGGGTGTGCTTACCTTTGGGTGTGTATATAGGCTACGATCAACTTGGGTGCGTCCGCGGCGTGGCTAATGGTGAGAGGCGGAGGTGCTGAATGTTTGCGCCGCTGCAGGGACGATCGGGCACGTTGCGCACGGAAAATCGACGGTCGTGAAGGCGATCTCGGGCGTGATGACGGTGCGGTTCAAGAACGAGCTTGTGCGGAACATCACCATCAAGCTGGGGTACGCGAACGCGAAGGTGCGTCCTTGCTCCCCGTCCTCTACGCTCTTTTTCACCTAGCCACATCCCCTCCCTCCCTTCCTCTCTCACACAAACACAACTGGGACGCATGGGACACCTCGTGCACAACAACAGATCTACAAGTGCGAAAACGACGCCTGCCCGCGCCCGGGGTGCTACCGCTCCTACCGCTCGGACAAGGAGGACAGCCCGCCGTGCGAGCGCCCTGGGTGCGGCGCGCGCATGCGCCTCGTGCGCCACGTCTCGTTCGTGGACTGCCCGGGGCACGACATCCTGATGGCGACGATGCTGAACGGCGCGGCGGTGATGGACGCCGCGCTGCTGCTGATTGCGGGCAACGAGACGTGCCCGCAGCCGCAGACGAGCGAGCATTTGGCCGCGGTCGAGATCATGAAGCTCGAGAATATCATTATACTGCAGAATAAGGTCGATCTGATCAAGGAGGAGCAGGCGTTGGAGCATCACAAGAGTATCACGGCGTTCGTCAAGGGTGCGTCCGTCTGTTTTTTCTGAGTGCAGTGGGGAGGGAGAGACTGATGTGTGAGGGGGTGCAGGAACGGTCGCGGAGTCGTCGCCGATCGTGCCCATCTCGGCGCAGCTCAAGTACAACATCGATGCGGTGAACGAGTACATCGTGAAGCGCATCCCGATCCCCGTGCGCGACTTCACCGCGGACCCGCGCCTCATCGTCATCCGCTCGTTCGACGTGAACAAGCCCGGCGCGGAGGTCGACGAGCTCAAGGGCGGCGTCGCGGGCGGGTCGATCCTCACGGGCGTGCTGCGCCTCGGGCAGGAGGTCGAGATCCGCCCGGGGATCGTGACGAAGGACGCACAGGGGCGGAATCGCTGCAAGCCGATTTTCTCGCGGATTGTGTCGCTGCATGCGGAGACGAACCATCTGCAGTTTGCGGTGCCGGGCGGCTTGATTGGGGTCGGGACGAGGATCGACCCGACGTTGTGCAGGGCGGACAGGCTCGTGGGCCAGGTGCTCGGCGCGGTGGGCAAGCTGCCCAAGATCTTCACCGGTGCGTCCGGTTCTTTTCTCTAGACATTGGCTGGAGGATGAGAGCTGACGAACGGGACGTGACGTAGAGCTGGAGATCAGCCTGTTCCTGCTGCGGCGGCTGCTGGGGGTGAAGACGGAGGACAAGAAGCAGACGAAGGTGTCGAAGCTGGTGAAGAACGAGCTGCTGCTGATCAACATCGGCTCGACGTCGACGGGCGGGCGCGTGCTCTCCGTCAAGGGCGACCTCGCGAAGATCCAGCTCACGAGCCCCGCGTGCACGGAGGTCGGCGAGAAGGTCGCGCTCTCCCGCCGCATCGAGAAGCACTGGCGGCTTGTCGGTGAGTGCCCGCTATTTTTTAGGCTATGTATTTTGTGGGACGGTAACTGATGGGTGGGGATTTACGCAGGATGGGGCAGCGTGCAGCGCGGGACGGTCTTGGAAGTGGATTAGACGGAGGCGTAGACTCAGACAGCAATTGGGGGCCTGCTTCACGTGTACATCAGTCGCGACGAACTGTAGCATTAGAGGCGTGTCTCATATATCATCTCCGCGCGCACAGCGCGGCTGTATCGATCCTCTCTCGGTCTCGGTCCTCGAGCACGAGGGAATGTACGGTGGGATTGGCGAGAGCAAGAAGTGCTACGGGACAGAGCAGGGATGCTACACAAGATGTGGTGTATAAGAAAAAGGAAAACAGGATAGATCAGGCTTCGAGGGGCGGCGGGGCGTCTGCGGCGGCGGGCTGGGGCACTGCCTCCGTCTCTGGGACCGCTGGTGCTGGCGCATCGGTGACGGGGCGGATGAGGTCGAGCTCCTTGATATCGACGCCCGCAAAGTCGCGGCTCTTCACCCGGCGAGACTCGAGCTCGCGCTTCTTCAGGTACAGGTGCAGCAGCTCGATGCAGTCCTTCGTCTACCACCCATTCACACATCAGCACACAATCGCACTCAGAAAGACGACAAGCCACTCACGAAGACGAAGATCCCGAGCCCGACCGCGTTGCGCCACCACACCGGGTCGTGCGCGTTCCACGTCGGCGTCCCCCCACACAGGATATTGAACCCCGTCAACAGCCCGCCCCCGACCTGCCGCCACACGCCCACCTCCGGCGCATGGCCCGGTGCGAAAAGCCGGATGCGTGCAGGCGGCGCGGCCACTTGGGCGCGCGGGTGGATCGCGAGCAGCGTGCGGAGCAAGGAGGAATGCGCCGAGAGACGCAGGAGGAGCGCGCCCATGCGCGCGGCGATGGAGGGCATGAGAAGGGCCCCGCCGACGAACCGCCCGAGCGAGGAGGTGGTGACGTGCAGAGTGCGCTCGGCGTCGCCCGCGGGGTCGTCGGCGGGCTCGTCCCCGAGAGCGGGGAGGTTCGCGCCAGCCGCTGCGTTCGCGTTCGCGGCGTTGGGGTTAGCGGCAGGGGCGTTACCAGCGGCGGGGACAGGACGATCCATCTCGGCCCCAATGCGGAGCCGGATGGGCGCAGGGCCGTCCTCGTTCATGGCGAGGACGACGCGGCGGATGCGCGCGGCGGGGCCGGTCTCGGCGCCCGCGTGGGTGCCCATGACTGCGCGCGTGAGGCGCGCGAAGGCGCGGCGGTACGCGATGCGCAGCGCGGGGAAGAGGACGAGCGCCATGAGCGGCGTCGGGGGCCAGTTGAGCGCGGGGACGAAGCGCGGGTCGGTGGGGCGGTGCAGCCCGAGGAGGGACGCGAGGGAGGGGGCGAAGATCGGGGTGGTGGAGGAGGTTGAGGCGGAGGAGGAGGCGGAGGAGGAGGCGGACAGGACGGGCGGAGAGGTGGCCCAGGTGAGGAGGAGGGGGACGAGCGGGAAGGTGTCGAAGAGGCGGGTGCGGGAGAGGATGAGAGAGAAGGGGATGACGGGGAGGTGGATGAAGGCGTGCCAGGGCCACTTGCTGGGGTCGTCCGTGAGCAGCAGGTTGAACCTAGGCGGGGTTGGTTATGCGGGTCGTAGGATGGGGAGGGGGACGTACATCTCTTCCCCGAGGAACTCCTTCACGGCGAACGCGCCGTACGACGTCGACACCATGTACACCGCTGCGTGACCCCAATCAGCCTTCTCTCCCTCTCCCTTGCCTCCCCCACAAAGAAAGAAACTCACTAGCGCCAACGCTGACCACCGCACACGCGACGCCCACGACCGTCGCGGCCTTCCCCGCCGCCGCCAGGAGCGCGTTCGCGGCGTCGAGCGCGCGCAGCAGCGGCGGGTTCGCGCTCTCAAGCGCGTACGCGGCGCCGCACTGCGGGCACTTGAGGGCGTTGCGCGCGCGCGCGGGGTCCTGCTGCGCGGACTTGATCCACTGGAGGAGGCAGGCTTCGTGGGCGACGAGCGTGCAGGCGCAGGGGTGCGTCCAGGGGCGGGCGGGGGATTCTGGGTCTGTAGGAGTGGTGTGGGGATAGATCAGTCAGGCTTGGGTATATGTGGGATGAGGGGGCAGGACTGACTGTCGTAGCGTTCCTCCTCGCGGCAGATGTAGCAGAGCTTGACCTGTGGGGAGAGCCACGGTGAGTACGTTGGTCATTATGGACGATGACGCGTGCGTACGCGGAGGTCGTTCACGGTCGGTACCCAGGGCTCAGCCTGAGCCTGCACTTGCGCCATCGTTCGCAGCCAGACGAGGGAGAGAGCAAGCAAGAGGAGATAAGGAGAGACGGGGAACGGCGGTGGTCGAGGCTACAGAGCAAGTGCGTACAGCCGAAGCGCGCATGGCCAAAGTCGAACGGCGCACACGCGCCCACGGTGATGCACCCACAGACACACACAAGCGATCTCCGAGCCCGGACAATCACATTTTCATACGATTACGGTCTGAATTACACGACGACAGGTGCTAGCAGTATCGTAGCTCATAATTGCGGCCACAGAGGGCCTCTCGCCACCACCAATTCACTTTCGGCATTCAAAGAATAACACGGGCACTCAGAAGTCGCGCGGCGGGGTCTGCGCTCGGTCACGCTCACGTTCCTCCGAGGGCTCCTTTGCGGGGGGAGCGTCGTCGAGAGGCGGAGGCGTCCTTGCCCGGTCCTCCTTGCGCTTCTCGGGGGTCGGGCTCCGCCTGCGCTCGGGGCTCCGGCGGCGCTCAGGGCTACGGCTGCGCCGCCGCCGGTCGTCGCGCTCCTTGTCCCTGTCGTCCGCTGCCCCGCGGTCCCGCTCACGGTCCGCGCCACGATCGCGCTCGCGGTCACGGTCGCCGCCGCGGTCGCGGTCGGTGCGGCGGCGGGGGCTGCGGGAACGCTCGCGGTCCCGGCGGGGAGGGGGCGAGCGCCGGTCGTAGCGCCAGACTGAGGAGGGAGGGTTCTTGGCCCACTGCGAGAGGCGGTGCGTGAGCATTGGAGAGGTAGATCCGAGGACACTGCCATTGCGTACCTGGATGCTCAAGCGGGAACCTTCGAAACTCCGGCCGTGCCTAGGGGAGGTGAGCGGTGAGGGCTGCGGGACAGCGCTCGAAACCAGGGAAAGACGTACATGTCGTAGTAGGCATCTTCGGCATCGCGCTGGGAGCGGAACTCGACAAAGGCGTAACTGCGTAGGAGGCGTTGAGCTCGGGTTGATCGGGGGCGGGACGCGCGGACGGGAGGGAATCGAATCGAAGCGGGATCGTGCGACGATGCGTGTTTGTGCTCGACGAGGAACGCTCGGTGCGGTCCGGGGCTCGACTCGACTCGACGCGGTGCGGCTCGCGGGCGATTGCGTGGGCGGCGAGAGCGCGGGTGGCTCGAAGACGCGGGGCTCGTGTTTCGCGGTACGGGAGGCGATCGAGAGGGCGACTCGACTAGAGCAACAAAGGGGGGTTGAAACGGCAGAGGAGAAAGACTTACGGGTTGGAGTTGGCGTGGGGGTTGCGCGGGGCGGGGACGTCGCAGCGGACGAGGGGGCCATACCTGATTATGGAGGTGAGGGAGGGCGGAGGGGACAAAGGGGAGGGCGACTGACCGTTCGAACTCGTAGGCGAGGTCCTTTGCGCGTGTGGAGGGGTGGAAGCCGCTGACAAAGAGGATGCGAGGCATGATGTCGAGTGGGTCGTTGCCGACGTGCACCGTGCTTTTAGCAGCGAGGAGGAGGTGGTGGACGTGGCCAAGCCAGGCGAGGACCGTCCGCGCCGTTGGGGGGCGTGTTGGATCCCCGCTTCACACTCCGCTCAAGGCGCCATCACACAGGCGCCCGTGCAAAGTGCTGTCCGACTCGTCTGTCCTCTCCCGGCGACCTCCAACTCGCGCGAGCGATATCTCCTTAACCGTTAATCCTTTCGTCTTGATTTCTTCATATCATCGCTCTATAGCTCGACGCGCAGGTCTGGGTACCAATTACGTCGCATTTCGACCGCAAAGGAAAACTCTACGAAAATCGGAGCAGGTGCAGCGTCGAGACATCTCACGCGCGGAGGACGCATCGGAGAGGGCGGATATTTCTAACTGTGCCCTACTCGAAACGTGACTCGACCGCGCCTCAAAGACTACAAAACTGAAGCCGATGTATGTGGCGGAGCGTGCGCCATGTCCAGCTCAGCGCCGCTCCCGCTACCCGCAGAGCTTTCAGCGATGCCGCGAACTCCGTCCTCGTCGCGTACCACGCCCAGTGCCGCAACCCCGTCGTCGCTCTAGTCCATGAGCTGCAAAAGCCCACACAGGCCGCTTCGTTCAGCCGCACCCTCAAGCTATCCGCCATCCCCCGCGTCGAATACAGGCGATGGCAGCCCGTTGCGTCTGCGCCGACCCTCGCTGCCGCCCTCGACCGCGCCCAAGAAATCCTCGCCGCTGCACCGCCGCCGCCGTCTTCGTCCGACAGTCCACGCCCAGCCGTAATCCCGGACTGGGCTCTGCTCGCCATGCTCTGCAAGCAGCCTGCGAACGAGGTGCAGGCCTTCGTTGCCTACAGCCTCGTCCTCGCACAACGCCTCGCGCTCTCCCCCCTTTTGGCTGTCCTCACCCACATCCTCGCTGCGCACTGCCTCGCTAGCTTCCGCATGTACGCCCTGCTCCACACGGTCATTCTCCGCCTCGTCCGCCACCGCAAGCACCTCCGGCCCTACCAAGTGTCTATCCTGCTCCGTGTTCTCACCGACGCTGAACCACACGAGGAGGTGCAGCGCGTGATCGTGCCGCTCCTGCGCGTGGCCATACGCGAGAAGATGGTTCTTGGAGCGGGCATCTACCGTGCGCTGCTCGATAATACTGCGGCGCCGCTCATCGTCGCGCAGCTGGTGGAGACGCACATGTCGCGTCTCGGCTACAACCCCAATCTAGCGCATTCGCGCGCGTTCGTGCGCATATACGGCGAGGGCGGGCAGACGCAGCGCGCCGCGAGGCATTGGCGCCGCATCCGCCACGGTGAGGTCTTCGGAAAGGTCCCGCAGTATGCGAAGAGCGCAGACTATCAGACTGGTGCCCTCGCGGACTACATCCAGGGCTTTGACAGCACGAAACAGGTCAACCATTATATCCGGTACCTCGTGAAGAACGCTGCTCGAGCGCAGCACGCTCCTCCCGACGCCTTAGGCGACTTGGCCGCCAAGCCTGCGCTCCCGACGCCCGACGACATTCCCCCGGACGTGTGGCTCCGCGTCCTGTCTGTTGCCGCGGCTGACCCTGAAGTGCCCGTACCGAACATCCTAGCCCTCCTCGAACAAGGTCGCTCGATCATCCAGAACCCGGCCAAGTCCCTTGCCGCGACCACGACCGTCATCAAGGGCCTCCTGCGCCGCCAGGCCCTCGAGGAAGCCGCGCCGCTCGTCGCCGCCGCGCTGCAGCACAAACGCTTCTTCGACCCCGCGCAGCTCACGATCGCCGCCGAGGCGCTTACGCTGCTCGGCCGCCCCGCAGCGGCATTCCGCCTCCTGCGCGAACAGCCGGCGAAGGTCGACACGCGCGCGGTGAACGCGTTCATGATCGCGCTCGTGCGCACCGGTCGTCCGGACGCGGTGTTCTACCTGTGGGATACGCTTCCGCGGGTGTTCGCGGGCGTGCAGCCGAGCTCCGCGACGCTTGCGATTCTGCTGAAGGCGGCGCGGGTGGCGCGAAAGTGCGAGGGCGCGCTGCAGGTCGCGTTGCAGGACTTTGGGCTGCGGAGGATTTTGCCGGCGGGTAAGCCTGAGCGGCTGGATGAGCGGCAGGCGGTGGAGGGGCTGGAGAGGCTGTTGGAGAGGAAGGAGGGGCGGGCGGTTACGGGGTTCTGGCGGGGCGAGCGGGCGGGCGCTGTTGCGCTGCGGGTGGCCTGGAAGATCTTCACGTCCAACTGGCCAGCACTGGCGGACCTCACGGCCCAAACCGGGCCCCCCAGGCAGAGCGCCGAGGAGCACGCGCTCGCGCTATCGCCCATCGCGGACCTCTACCGCAGCCTGCACGACGACGCCGACACGGACGCGGACGGGGCCGACGACGGGCGGACGTACTACGGGATCGTGCCGCACGACCCCGCGTTCCGCGCGCTGCTGGACCTGCTCGCGGAGGAGGGCCGCGCGCGGCAGGTCCCGCTCGTGCTCGCGTGGATGCGGTACCTGGGCGTGCGCCCGAGCAAGGACACGCTCGCCGCGGCGCTGGTGTACTGGGGCGAGGTCGCGCTCGAGGGCCCGCTGATCGAGCGGTGGCGCGGCGCGCGGGGGAGCGAGTATGGGCGGCTGGTGGCGTGGGTGGAGGAGTGGGTCGGGAGGCGGGGGATGCCGGGGCGGGAGGAGTCGCAGCGGGCGTTGAGGCGCGTAAGGTGGGGCAGGGAGAGCGGGGCGTATGGGCTGGTTGAGAGGCAGGGTGATGAGGAGTTTAGTGAGGAGTTTGGCGACGAGGAGGATTAGACTACTATAATATTACCTGTAATGCATGGCGAGACAGAATGTGCAAATACACCTCTCCTCCGTCTACCAATATTGCGATACTGCGTTTGAATTCAGCCATGTGTAAGTGCTGGTTGTGTGGATAGATTGTGTGGATGAATGTACCAGCAGCTCTGACGCGGACGCCTGCCTTGTACTCGAGGAGCTCTCATATCTGCTTGACACCTACTAGTCTGGAAAATACAGCAACGCTAAACAACAACTCTCCCGCAATTATACATCAGTGGACACACCCGACAGCGCACCAGGCCACCCTTACGATCACACGAAAAGTACAATCCGAGACGTCTAATGATTGCGTTGTAGGAATACACATATCGCACGCAGCGGAGGACAGGTACTGGTACACGTACACGTTCCACAGCGTCATACTACAAACTCGAGCTACTTCTTCGTTCCATTACCTCGCGCTAACTCAAGCCTTGAGCACGCCGTCCTTCTCGGCGGCGTACGCGAGCAGGTCGCACACGCGGCGCGAGTAGCCCCACTCGTTGTCGTACCACGAGATGAGCTTGACGAAGTTCTGGTTGAGCGCGATGCCCGCCTCCGCGTCGAAGATCGAGCTCGACGTGCTCCCCGTGAAGTCCGTCGACACCACCTTCTCGTCCGTGTACTCGAGGATGCCCTTCAGCGGGCCCGCCGCCGCCTCCTTCACCGCCGCCTTGATCTCCTCGTACGACGCGGACTTCTCCAGGCGCACCACGAGGTCGACCACCGACACGTCGATCGTCGGCACGCGGAACGCGAGCCCAGTGAGCTTCCCGTTCAGCGCGGGGATGACCTTCCCGACCGCCTTCGCGGCCCCAGTGGAGGACGGGATGATGTTGTTGCCGACGGCACGGCCGCCGCGCCAGTCCTTGTGCGAGGGCCCGTCGACGGTGCGCTGCGTCGCGGTCGTCGCGTGCACGGTCGTCATGAGGCCCTCGACGATGCCGAACTTGTCGTTGATGACCTTGGCGAGCGGCGCCAGGCAGTTGGTCGTGCACGACGCGTTCGAGATCTACACGCACGCGGAGGTAAATCGGGGTTCGCGCGCGACGCGATGGGAAAAGGTACGCACGACAGTGTACTTGGGGTCGTACGAGTCCAGGTTAACACCGCAGACGAACATGGGCGCGTCGGCGGAGGGGGCGGAGATGATGACCTTCTTGGCACCGCCCTTCAAGTGGGCAGAGGCCCTATCGATCGGGAACCGCGTCAGTCTCACTCAGCGCAGCCAATGGGGAGGTGGGTGTATGCGCACTTTTCGGTGGTGGTGAAGACACCGGTGGACTCGACGATGTAGTCGGCACCAGCGGAGCCCCAGGGGATGTTGGCGGCGTCCTTCTCCTGGAAGACGGTGATGGGCTTGCCCTCGACCCAGAGCTTGCCGTCCTTGACCTCGACGTGGCCCTTGAAGCGGCCGTGGACGGAGTCGTACTTGAACATGTAGACCATGTACTCGAGGTCGATGAAGGGGCTGCGCGCAGGGAGTTAGAGCGCGTCTGATTTACGCGAAGGGCGCGCTTACTCGTTCACAGCGACGACATTGATCTTGCCGTGCTGGAGGGCATTACGGAGGACGATACGGCCGATACGACCTGCGAAAGGGTGAGTATATGCGCGCGATTGAACGCGAAGGAGGGGAGGAGGCTCACCGAAACTGGAAAAGGACGAGGATTGGACGAGATTAGGATATATGCGGATTATTCAAGTCCGCGAGCGATCTTACCCGTTGATTCCGACGTTAACTTGTTGCTGGAGGGAGAGGTAAGCGCATGCAGGGACTGCAAGGGTAGGCCAGGTACTGACCGACATGTGGATGTGGTGGATGGGATGAGAGGATGGGGTCCAGTCGGGGCGCAAAGAGAGCGTTATATAGCGCAGGGGCGATTCTTATCTGAGATGGATCGGACGCTACCCGCCCAGCGCCTGTGCGTTCCTTCCGCTTTGGGCGCTCGCTGGTCCGCGCCGCCACCCGTTCTCCGCTCGTCCTTGGCCTTCGACACCCTTCCGTGCGCACCCCAATCACACATCTCGCTCTCTTTTCCCCCACGACGACTGCCCAGTCGCGGCGCAGTCGTGCTTGGGCGTGCCAACGGGCGAGATAGAACGTGCGTGGATAACGAGACCGACATTTGGCCATCGCGGATTGGTCGCCGGTGGGCCATGTCCGGCCCACCGTACGATTTGGCGAGTGTGTGGAAGAGAGTGCCTCGCCCGGCGTCGGTGCTGTCGAGCGACCATCAATCGATAGCAGCCCAGTGTGCGCGCGCGCCGGCGAGCCTCGTCGCTCTTCCAGCCTTCTTCGCCCAGTTCGCCGAAGACGCGGTCTGGATGACTCCTTCCCTCGTCCAATCACCCCCTCGGCTCTTCCCTCCCACCGCCGCGCAGCACGGAGCTCTTGCTTGCCCTGCTCTGTCAGACGTTTGTCAACGCTCGTCCTCGCTCATCTCGCTGCTCTCTAACGCAAACATCACTCTCCCTCGAGATCCGCGCTCCGTTTCGTGCGCTCCTCCGTCCGATACGACGTCATCGCACGCCTCTATCCCGGTGCCTGTAAGCACAGGCTACAGACAGAATGGACGGATGGGCATGATCTCCGCCCGACCTCGACGCCCCTTCGACCGCTCTCGCCTGTCTATGCATGCACTCCTGTCTGGCCTCCCCGAGCCGCGAGTTCACAAATAAGCTTTGCTCTAACATCAGGTGCGGCCACACCGCGCCTCTGCTCTCGCTCACTCTTCGGCCCGTCCAGACTCGCTCCTGATCTCACTCCGCCCTGCCCTCCTATTGGCCGCACTGCACTAACCTCCTGCGCATGTGCATCCCCCATCTAGGCAAGTCTTTCGTACAACAACGCCGCCCTGATCCTACGTTTGACAGGCGCGCTACCTCGCTCGGCTTCTAATAGCACCCACTAGTGCGCACACCAGCTGTCGGCGCGGCACGGCGAGAACATATGGCTTATGTATGGGCAACAATCCCTCCGGTGCGGCCCATATCGGCTATGGAGTTGATGTCCGTCCGTCTTCGTGCGGCGGCATCCCAGATGGTACCCCGCACAAATCATCTCAATATCGCAAACCTGGTCAACGTGATATCTCCCTCACGGATACCCGACTTGTTTTCGGCCGACGACACTAGCGTTCCCGTTCTCATGATATAGGTCTTGTGAACATATCCTTTTTCTCACTTCGTCCGCAACCTTTCCGTCGCACTCCGTACGGCGTACCGAAAGAGCCGCTAAGGATGATAGCTTGGTAGGATCCGTGTCTGCACGATATGCGGTGGTAGCATGGGAGGCTCATCAGGGTCCTCACTCGTGATTCTACAGGAACCCCCAGAGCCCTGACACACCAAGGCCCGTACGAGTTCGTCGTCCCCGGAAACCCTATACCTTACCCCGAACAAACTTCAGGCTAATCCCGCCGCGACGTATCTGCGCGCAACGTCCACCCAGTCTTCGCATCTCGACTCCAAGCATACCCCGAGGCCACCTCCGGCTACCCCCCTGCAGGAGCCTTGTATATCGATCTAGCTTCGAGCGAATAAAGAAGTAAGTCCCAAGCTATGGATCACAAGCTAGAGTTGCGCTCATCCCTTCCGCCAAAATAGCATGTCGCCGTCACGCCCGTCCAGAATACGCATAATCCCTCAGCATTCCAGGCTCCCCGCCCTACCCCGGTCACATCCGGCGATCCAAACGCACCCTTTCCTTGCTCTGCTCCGCGCTCGTGCACTGGACAGCCACTCCGCGTCCGCGCCTCCCGCGACTAAACTCGCGCAATCGTTATTCAGCGCCCCGGCCTGTCGTGCTTGTACTGTGGTGTACTCGGGCGGTCCAACGCTGCCGCCTCCGAACCACGGCTTGCGCGTTCTGTCGGCCGGATACAGCTCCACCCCAGCATATGTCAGCCGTGAGTGGATTACTCCATAGATCTACGTCCGGTCTCTGTGCATGGTGTGCTTCAGAAATGATATACCCGGCTGCTCAGTCATCCAGAGTGAATGACTCGGGTTCGAACGACGGTGGCAGGACGGCGTGTCGTACGTGGCCGGGTCCTGCGACACTCAGTGCGTCGTAGTTGATCAGTGGCCTCGAGCCTATACTTACTAATCGGCAGATGAAGAACTCAACACGAGTGTTTGCATGGGCATAGATATAGGAGCGGTGGTACGGCTCGCCCCAGTACCATACGAACG
Organism: Trametes versicolor FP-101664 SS1; assembly: GCF_000271585.1. Taxonomy (NCBI): domain Eukaryota; kingdom Fungi; phylum Basidiomycota; class Agaricomycetes; order Polyporales; family Polyporaceae; genus Trametes; species Trametes versicolor. Next base: position 1,157,951 of record NW_007360328.1, read on the forward strand.
GCACTTGAGTACACATGACAAACCAGCACGCCGGGGTAGGAATACAAGTACATATCGAGCCAAAACATCTTGATCTGAGATAGAACGTGAGTCGCATTCGGAACGAGCTATGAACGGGACGTAAGCTATAGACAAAATACTGCAGCTCATTCCAGAGACCACCCAAAGAGGCATAAAGGAGAATGCGGGAGTGGCGCGTTTACAGGCGGGCGGGTTGAACCGCGCACGTCATGTCGATGACCCACTGAGCGCGGCTATGGTTCGTCAGTCATGGCTGCAGCGTACATAATCTATACGGCACACGTACCAAGCGTTCATTCAGGTGAGACATATGGCCTGCTTGGCGAGATCGCCCATGCCGGTAGGTTTCCATTTCAGATGGGGCGGCCACTTCAACCCATCTCGCACACGGACACTAGGTTCTGCCAATTGCAGAACCACTGACGCGACGTGGACGAGCTGCTGTGTCGGCCACGGTACCGGCCTCCGGTTAGTGTCGTCCTCGGGCTCTCCCTGTGGTGCCGCCTCCTTAGGCCTGGCATCCTCATCCGCCTCGTCTCCCTCGTCCCTGGCAGGCGCCTTTCCAAAGAACGCGACATGGGATACAGCAGCACATGCCACCGGCTGGGACGCAGTGGGGAGCACGTCTTCCACAAAGAGCAGGGCGTCGAAGGTGATGAAGTGAGAGTCGTGGCGCATCGGTGCATTAGCATGGACCTGCAGCCCAGCGAAGCACAATCCTGAGGATTCGTGATGGACGACGAGTAGGTCTTCGAAACGCGATGACGATTCGTTCCCATAGCCTGCTTCAACAGCCGGAGATCCAGGGTATACGGCTGTCGTAGAGGGGCAATAAAATACTCGCCGAGGAGGCCAAAGGGCGCGCAGAAGGCCTGTCCGCCTGAGTCGTCCCGGAAGGCTCCAGGGGGAACCGTTGTGAGTGAGCGAGGTGCCCACAGGAACCCTGGCAACTCCAGGCGCGGCATGGTATGTACTGGGAGCACCCTGGGTACCCGCGCGAGTTGGATGAGGAACTCTTTCATCCGTTCCTGTGCGGCATCCGGACCATTGATTGCGAGGAACGCGTCGACGTTGAGGGACAAAATACCAGAGATGGCGACGGTTTCGTCCTCGGCCTTGGTCGTTCCGCGGAGGATGAGAAGACTGATGAGCTCCCACCGGAAGGTGTCGAGCGTAGCATCGGCCTTCCAGACATCATATCGTGCACGGAAAGAAAGGAAGGGCAGGTGGGAGAGACACCATATGAATGTCATACCCTCTTCCAGAGACCAGTGCTGCAACGCCTCCCGAGGGTTGACCCACGGCGTGTAGATGTCCGACTCTGTACGGCCGCGCTTCTTGATCCAGACCTGGTCCTCGATGTTCACGGGGCCTTCTTGGAACTCGAAGTACAGCCTAGAGTTCAATAACCCCTCCTGCAACGTCCAGACACGCCGAGTCCATCCGGACGTCGATATCCCGAACAGATTCTCGTCCCATGGCTTCTTCTCGGAGCACTGTGCGCGAATGCAATTGTCAATGACGAGGACGCTCGCAGCGTCACGATACGTCTGTGTCATGAGCTTGATCGCACGTTTCCGCACGTCGCGGCTGTCGGGTACGCACAGCGAGTCCATCCAGAACGCGCCTGTCTCCGGATGGAGGCCTTGAACGAGCGATGCGATCCTCTTCACCACACAGGCAGGCAGGCCATCCTCGGTGGTGCTCCCCATCCCATCTGCCCATACGTGGGAGATCGCGACGTATGAGCCTTCCGTTGCGGGTCGGACACGGAGGAAAGCCCCATCGTAGACAACCGCAGGGATAATCCCATCGCGGAGCAGCTTCGTGATCTCTTCGATAGGGGGGCGGATGTAATCGCAGTGACAAGCAGCGTCGACGTGGCGTGGGACATACGCATCGGTGTCGGCAATGGTGTAGAAGACGCACGCTGACGCGGTGCAGTCTTTGTGCTCGTCGCCGGAGACCCTGATGTATGGCGGGAGCCGTACTAGGTTTGACATGAACATGAGGTTCATGAATTTGGCCAAGAACTCGTCCGTAACGATACTTCTGCACCATCCTGCGTCGTACATCCTCTGCTGGCAGGAGCGGATGGCGGCGCGGTGGAAGTAACGGGATTTAGTGAGAGTGCCCACCTCGATCGCCAGCTTGTGCAGCGACGGGAGCTTGAGTGGTCGCCACTGCACGCAACTTGAGGCTGCACTGCAAAGTGGCAGGATAGCGAATGCAATGGCGCACACTATGTCGTCCGTATCGCGCTCGGTGTATCCCGCATGGAAGAATATACCTGACTGCCATGTCGCTTCCTGGTCAAGCGCGCGTAGGGCCCTCCTGACAAGGCGCACTGCGATGTGATTCCCGTGCTCGCGCTCTTCTTCGCTGTCGTCCTCGCGGGAATTGGAGAAGTAGAAGTGCAACAAGAACTGATGGATACGAGAGCCAGACAGTACTCGCTCTCCCTCGCGCGCTCCAGGAACGATGAACAATGATTCGGGAATCCGCATGCGTGTCACTGCTTCCAGGAGGCCAAACGTCATGGCGCTTAGCCAGAGCGCAGCATCGTCACGCCTGCTGTGGTTGATGCTCCGGCGTCGACGGACTCGTGTATAACGAGCTAGTGTGGCGCAGTAGGGGAACCCATCGTGAGTGGCTCCGAACCAGGGGATATCGATGGGTGTTCCACAGAACGCTTGGATCGCTCTTACACGGGGGTCGCTTGGGCTGGGAAGACTGTCAGGGAAAACGGCCGTCGTGTATTGTAGTGAAGCTAGAAGCGCATCAATATGATTCAAAGAGAAAGAGGAGCGTCTTGAAGGACGGTTCTAACCTGATGTGCTAATTTGCGTATAAAAGAGTTCTTGTTTCGACTCCCGAGACCACGGCATCGGCGACGAGGGATGCAGAACGGCTCTCCTATGGCTCTCCTGTAGCCACGCAAGGACAGTGATGTCTAGAAACTGTGCTTGGCATAGGTGGGGTGTTCGTGCATCATTCGGAGATGCTCGGATCGCGCAGGTAAGGTGTGTGTTGACCCTGTATCCAGTCCGAACCATCAATAAGCCAAAGGAAATGAAGCCAAGGACTGATTTGTGGCCGGAAAAACACTGTGAAAATCTCTCTGGAGAGAGCTCTTCGAATTTGGGGAACTTGTCCGTGAGGATATTGATGAGAGTGCCGAAGGCTTGACAGCGCCGGGGGATATCGGAGGTCCAACCCAAGGAGGTGCTCGTATGATCCGGCGTTGCGCACTGACATGCAGGCCAGCTTTTTGAATGGTTCGAGCGTATATATTGTAGTGACTCGCGGTAGAGACGGTAGTGCACGTCGGATTCGTCGGTGACCATGTCCATGAACGACGCACCGGGAAAGAGTGGCTCCCAATACAAGTATACGACACCCTGAGGACTCGAAGGAAGCGGCTCTGCACCCTCTGATTTGGGTGGGGTGGGGTGCGACTCCATATTGCCGTAGTGGTTGCGCTCGGTAGGGTTTGAGAGGTCGACAAGAGAGGATGGTGAAATGATCAGAGGATTGCAGAGATCGCTAGTACGCAAGATACCTGACAACTGTTCAGTGAGATGTTTATCGGATCAGATTGCAGAAATCAAAGCTTTCACCGGAAATTTATGCGCGCACATAGAGCGCACCTCGTGTGACAAAATTCGCACGTCGACATCCAGATTCTCAGGTTGATAGATCTCGTAGAGTATGCCGTGAGGACCATCGATATCAACAAGCGCATGGCGTCCCTTGCACATCGTAAACCAGTCTCTGAGCCATGAAAGGTCCACGATCGCTCGAAGCGGCTTTCGACCGCGCGTCGGGGGCGATGAAACAAGCCAAAGTGGCCAACAGGCACCACAGGCCCACGCGGATTCAGTGTCATGCAAAGGCCGGTACTAGCACGAATAGCTCATCACCGTCATACTCCATTTCGGGTACAATCTCGAGGGTATCGAAAGCCAAGATGTGACCGCCTGAGATGTGTATGGCGGTAGGAGGAAGAGACGTAACTGCGGTGGCTGTGCCATACACTCTATCCTCACGAATACTCGCCGACGGGTTTCCTGCCGACGATAGCTCTTTCAACAATCTGCTGAAGGGCGCTGCCTATTCGAGTCAGATAGTACATATATGATACAACAGTGAAGAAACCGCGTGTGAAATCCACAACGAAACAAGGGCATAGAAGTGCGTAAAAGCTGCAAATCGGCGAAAGGAGGGCGTTGACGGGACTGAGAATGGAGGCGGAACATGAGCTGTGAATGGAACGAGGTAGGAACGTGATATGAGCCGCAGACCGCCTGTTATGTTACGAATCGTTCCAGAGATGACTGGTCACAGTATAGCTCAGCCTCCGCAGTGTACCCCCGCTGTCGCTGCGCGGTGACGGCTTCCAGAACGCCAAGGGTCATTGCACTCACCCAGAGCCACGCATCGTCCCGCAGACTTTGGATGGCGCCGTCCCGGAGAATCTTCGTATAGGCGGATAGAGTGCTGCAAAATGGGTACCCGTCGTGCAGGCCATCGTGCCAAGGGATGTCCATGGGAGAGCCGACCAGTGCTCGCGCGGCGCGCATCGCAGAGCTGTGTTCGTCCGCGAGATCGTCCAGGCTCAGTGTAGGTGTTCTGTAAGGTGGTGGCTCTATATTCTCTCCGTTATTGACGTGGACTCAAGAAAGGGGACGGAATGTCACCGACCTGGGACGAGAGTTTGTCCAGACAATTCTCGCAGCGACGCGCGCGACCACGGCATGGGCGACCAATCTGCAGTACCGGCGCGGAGGTAGCACTCGTAGCTCCACAAGGCTGTGATGCAGTCCAGGAAGAGGGCTTGATACAAGGTGGACGGTATTGTCTCCTTTGGCGACTCTCGGAGTGCGCAGGCGACGTGATTTTTTAATGTTATCGTGACCGCTAGCATTCCGGAGAGTATGAAGTCGACCACGGATCTACGACGAAATGTGACAGGAAGACCACCCGCGGGCAGGTTGTCCAAATCTGGTTTGGGATATCTGTCTGCGAGGAGGTTGACGAGCGTCCCGAAGGACGGGTGCAGGTGGGCAAGACCAGGTTGATCGACGATGTCGTTCGGCAGCGAGCAGGTGAGTGAGTCGACTGGATACTCCGTTTTCAAATAGGCGAGACAGTCTTCATAGAGGCGATAGTGTGGATCTGACTTGTGGACAACGAC
>NW_007360328.1:1163640-1179586 GCF_000271585.1 Trametes versicolor FP-101664 SS1
CACCCGCGGGCAGGTTGTCCAAATCTGGTTTGGGATATCTGTCTGCGAGGAGGTTGACGAGCGTCCCGAAGGACGGGTGCAGGTGGGCAAGACCAGGTTGATCGACGATGTCGTTCGGCAGCGAGCAGGTGAGTGAGTCGACTGGATACTCCGTTTTCAAATAGGCGAGACAGTCTTCGTAGAGGCGATAGTGTGGATCTGACTTGTGGACAACGACCTCCATCGTGCCGGGGCTGTCGGCGATTCCCGTCCATGACAGATCCACACGGCCTGAGGGATCTGTACAGAACTTCGTGGATTCACGTAGATCTCAGAAAACGGTAGAAGGGTACTACGAGAAAATCCGACGCACCACACAGGTACATCCACTCTCCTCGGAAGGACTGCCCGCGAATGATTAGCATGGATCCTCTCAGGGAGCAGCGGTTCTAGGGCACACGCCTCTGTATTAATCCGCCTTCCCGCAGAACTGGGAAATAGTCTGCGCAGAGCACATGCTTAAAGGACGCATCAGCAACATGAATGAATATTGTGAGAGACATAGAGCTTACCATGTTGACTTGACAATGAGAACCGACTGGTAGTGGACGAACACGTTCAAGAGAAGGGGTGGTCAAGATGGAAAAGAGTGCGAGACAGACCTCAAAGCGTCGCTATCAAGCTGACGGATACACGGGAGGTATTTGCTATTGATACGTGCGGCAGTAATCTCGTATTCCATGCAAGTGCCAAGATGTCCAACTTGCTTCGCACTAGCCGGCACGGCGGCCGAGCGTAGAGCCCACGCTCTGCCCATGTGGCAGGAGCAACTCGCCATGCATCAATCTGTAAATCTATTGCCGTGCTTGCTCAGCGACATCGTCGGGCTGGAGAACACCGTGAGCCAAACGTGACTGCTTGAGCTGTGTATGATGGGAGGAGGAAGAGATGTGTCGGTGCGGTGGCTGTACTCTGCAGGGTGTTATTGAACACAGTGATTCCATATTGTTGTAGCAGTCCTGCTTGGTGGGGGAGAGAGGGGGGAGAGGGGTGGGGTGGGGTGGGGTGATCACAGAGATAGCTAGTGGGCGAGAGACCAGATTGCTGTTCGGTGTAATGCTCATCGGATCGGATCGCAAGCAATAAACATCTCACAGGAAATCTACGCATTCGCACGCAACACGCTTCATGTGGCCGAGTTCGTACGTCGATTGAACGTTAGGGTATACCCAAATGTTTAGCAATCGCTTAAACAGTACCGCTATCCACAGGTTCTGGGGGCCATATACATGCCAGACGGGCTCATGGTCACTCCAAACCACTTTCGACCGCTCGAGCAGCGAAACCTACGGTTGACAGTCTAAAGAGACCTATGTAAGTTGATTTAGTCAATGCCACGCACAGGCCGAATACTCACTCTTGACATACTCACGCGCATACGTTGGTGCTAGTGAATGCTACTGGACGCTTTGAAATTATCTGTGTGCGTCTGTGAGCTCGGGGTCACACGTAAAGATATTTTAGTCGTCGGTACCGAGAACGACATACATATAGTGCTCACCGCGTGTGTATAGAGGCTTCATTAGGTAGCAGTGAACGTACAAAGTCTCCGAAGGCTGAATTATATGCCCCATGGTAGGCTAAGAGCTGTTTTCACCCTCGAGAGACCATTTTTTAGCCCATTCAGACTGTTGTGAACGGGATGTATCGAGTGACGGTGGATCTACGCGTTCTGAATGATGAACGAGCTTCAATCGCGCCAGCGTCTGATAGCCGTCTGAGTAGTGTTTGGACTGTCAAGCTCATGGGGCATTTGTTGACAGAGGTCGGCAATCATGTGCGAGTAGATTGAGTGAATGCAGGATGTTCTGATGATGAGAGGGAGAAGAAGAGGAGGAGGGAGGAGGCGATGTACGGATTTGGGCAAGGCCAATCGTCGCGTTCGCGCGAGAAACGGGCTCTGACTCTTTCTGTCTCTCCCCTTGTTCACCTCTCCCGACGACGACGAGCGACACCAGGACGATGCTCTGCTCGTAGCCTACAACACCCTCCAGCACTCAAGACATGGCCGCTACGCACGATAACGACAGTAACGACATCCTCCAAGCGGGGGCCATAGACTCGCATCCGCCCCCTTCCACTTCCCCGCCCGCAGCCACCCCCTCTTCCCCGCCTACCGCTCTACCACGTCCCGCAGTCTCGTCCAACTCGAATGTCTTGTTCGTCCCCTCAGACGGCGCGGAAGGCTCCCTCTTCGAGCCGCTACCGCCTGATATTGCTAATGCCGACATTTCCATCGCGCGTGCGTCTTTTGTTTTCGCGTCTGCCATCGTATCCGTTCCTGAATCTCAACAGCGGACGGTAGCTTCGTGGAGACCTCCTCCGGCGCTGCTGCCAGGGAGCTCAAGCGGCGATACGACCACTCTCTCGGCGTAGGCAAGGACATTCGCTCCCCCTATGTGATCACCGCGTTCGTGAACCAGCATGGCAAGCAGATGTATAGGCTCGGGTAAGCCCCTCCGCCACCTCTATTGTTTCCGAGTATATACCAGATCTGTGAGAGTGACTCTCACTGGGACCAACGACTCCCACTGAGGGCGAGTGGCAACAGTGAGAGTCACTGAGCCAAGAAACAATGTGGTCAGATCGCGCACGCGTCATGTTGCCGCGATCACGACGTGTTGCGTTGCGCTCGTCGAGTACGAAGACTGGGTGCTCTGTCCCACAGAACAGTGGCTCCGCGCATGTCTGTAGACATACCTCGGGCTCGTCGCGCGCAAGGTCCAGCACGTGTGGCGCGACGCGTTACGAGCGTCGACCACAACGTCTTCCCCACCGCGAGAAGCTAATTACGGCCGACCTGACCTGCTCGCTGGACTACATCTAACCGCGTCCAGATGGCTAGTGTCTTCGTTGGTTTATATCAAGTCTTCACATCGAGTCCGACTGCATGACACGCACCAAGAGACGAGCCACATGAGCTTGTCTGTGATGCGTGGCTGACAGCTATATACTCGGGATATGCCGGAGGCATTGCTCTGAGTGGGAGTCGTTTGTCTCAGTGAGAGTCACTCTCACTGTTTTGGTCGTCACCCATTGTTTCCCTTCCTCCATCCGTCTGTCCATGCCTCTCTGCTGATATGCTTCCGTGCGCGTCTTTGTGTAATAAGACACCGCAAGGCGACCGCCCCCGCTGCGTCCGGGCAAGACGCCGAAGACCGCACCGTGACCCAGCACGTCGCGTCAACATCCTCCTCCCCTCCGTCCCACCCCATCCTCAGTCCGGGCAGCACTAACGGCAACGTCCCGCCCCACAAACGCCGTTCACGTATGTCGGTGCACACTTTCCTCCCCACAGGCGTATTCAAGTCGGCTGGCGTCGGTCCCATGGCCATCCCTAGTACCGTATTCGACGCGTCACGATCGCCACCCACGAAACGCCTCCGCAAGACGCGCTCGATCCCCAACGGAATCTCCTCTGCAGATGGCGCGTCTCCCCTTCCTAGCGCGCCACCTACTGGACGCCCACACGCGCACAGTGTGTCGAGCGCGGACGCGTTTGCGCCACCGAGCCCGCTGAACACGGATTTCCCCCGACCGCGCGCACCAGTGAACGACTTTTTCGCGGACGCGATGGCATGGAGCCCGCAGCCAGGATCGCCATTCGCGTCGAGCTCGTCCTCCGCGCCCTTCAGGCACCAGCCTCCTTCCTCCGTATCGCCCAGCACGCCAAGCAAGGCGCGCGAGGACATGTCGTATCCGTTTGGGCTTGGGGTTACATTCGACCCTCCGTCGTGGCGCTCGGTATCCCATCTTGCGTCGCCTCCAGTCATCCGTGAGATGCAGTCGTTCGAGTCTGGACTCACTGCTCGGGCGGATTACCTGCCCCGTGTCTCGCGTATGTCCAAACTGTCCCTCACCGGAACCTCCAACTCCGACGAGGACCTGCGTCGGGACACGCCTCCCCCCTCCTCCCCTGTGCCTCCGATCAAGATCTCCGAGCCGTCGACTCCCACGGCTGTGAACCTTGCCGCGACAACGCTGCCTTCTCGATACTCGACCGCGCTCTTTGACGTATTGCAGACGTATCGCGGTTTGCCGTCACTGGACAAGATCGAATCGTCATTCAATGAGACAACAGTGCGGTTATCGCTTCGCGCTGACGAGGGTGCGACTCCGCGCGATGATCCACGGTTCGTCATCTGGGGCGAGGTCGACACGGAGCGCGACGCGTACGACGATACACCTTCCAGCGCGACAGATCCGTCTTCGCACCCGAATTCAGCCGCCCCACGCCGACGCAGGGAGCGACATCACACCATTGCGAACATGTACACTATGCAGCCTTTCGAACCGCTCCAGATACCCGCGCCGCAACGCGTCCAACCGCCGAAGGAGAGTAAGCGGATGCTTGTGGCCGCAACGATCGAGCGGTGGATCGCGCAGCTCACGAGCGACCTCAACTACGATGAGTTGCTGATTTTCTTCCTCACCTACCGAACATACGTCTCTGCAGTCGATCTCGGACATCTTCTCATCTGCCGGTTCCACTGGGCACTGGGCGAGAGCACCAACTGCCGGGACGACGCGGAAAAGGTTGAAAAGACTGCTAGGATTGTGCGCGTGCGGACATTTACGGCGATACGGTACTGGCTGCTGACGTTCTTCGATGTTGACTTTGTACCGAACCGGGAGCTTCGGCTGCTGTTCGCGGACTGGCTGAACTCGCTCAGACGGGATCCAATCCTGCAGAAGCACAGAGATGCGCTGGTGCGTTATTTGGTCGGCCGCTTCGATGCCGTGCTCACCCCTCTTCTAGAAAATCGTGCGGCAGCTGCGGAAGGTCATCCTCGACTGCAAAGACGCACACATCCGCAAACTCAACCGGGCGTCGCGCAAGTCGGTAGACAAGCGGCGTTCTGCCGAGCCTCACTTCTCGGCCTTTTCCGACCACATCCCTCGCCCGTCAATAGACTCTCAAGCGCGTTCGTTCAACGACCCAGAGGACTTTGACATCGATTTCGACTTCGACGGGGGCGTGACGACACGGAGCGATTTCTCTCTCGCCTCCGTCGATGGAAGCCCGACGAACGCGCTCGACCTCGTCATGATGCGGCAGCCCCTCCATATGGCCGTCCTTCAATACGGCAAGCAGAATCCGTCGCACGGGCCCGGAGCGGGCGCTGTCCCACCACAGGCCCACTCGAACGCCGCGCTGTCGCCCTTTCCGCACAACACCATTTCCCGGGTGTTCGTCAATACCATCGGCCGTCTTGGGCGGTGGAAGCGTGTACTTAACTCGCGCCCGCCTATTCAACCACCACTAACCGTCGGTGTAGACGTGTCTGCGTTCGACGTAGAGGCGAACGAGACGGGCGACTTGCTGATGGTCAAGGGCGGTGTCGAACAGTACTTGCGGATGGTCGAGAGCCAGCTGAACTATGAGTACGAGATGGGCGCACAGCGGCCGTCGATGATGTCAACGATGTCGACCGCGGTCTCGATGTCGTCCCCACCTCCCAAACCGTCCCTCTCCCTCCCACAATCCCCGCGGTCTCCGGAGCGTGTTCTCAGACAGCCTGTTGCTGCCGTCCCAGAGACGGCCGCTCCTGGGCCTCGGGATGACGTTCCTCCGGCTAACAACTCAGAAGACGCACCAGCAGAGAGCTACTTCCCCTCTCCTCCGGACTACGAAGAGAGCGTTGCCGAAGCCCAACCCCGCCCATCCACCTCTTCTTACAATTCAGAGGACACTGCATCGCTTCAGAGCACCACAACCCGCGAGCCCATGTTGCCGAAGACACATGAGCTTGACGTCGTCTCGATTGACGACCTGGACCTCTCCGACCTCTCCTCTGACGAGCACCTGGAGGTGGTTGCCCCGCCCGGCCTTGGGTTGAAGAAGGCGACGCGACGGCTACCCACACGACGCGACTTCGAGTTTGTGCGGCAGTCGATGGACAGCGTGTCTTCGATGGGGATCCGCACGCGCGAGTCCATGTTCTCGCAGGACACTTCTTCGATCATATCCTCGTCATCCGAGGTCGTCTCGAACGGTGGCGGTGAAGACGGGGGAGGCCCTATCCAGGCATGGCACATCAACGCGATCATCGACTCGCTCAGCGACGACGACGAGACTGGAGATGTCGAGGCAGCGCTACGGCGCCTCGAAGGTCAGATCAACCAGGACCAGCAGCGCGCGAAGCAGAGCAAGGTCGACCAGTGGATCCAGTCCATACAGCAACGCCGTGGCGGCGCGCTGTTTTCGTCCCGCGAGTCTGTGGGCGAGGAGGACGCGGACGCGGACGCGTCGGGCTCGGATGAGGATTACGGCCAGGTCGAACGCAGGAGGTTCTCGGGTGAATCTGCTATCAATATCTCTGCAGGCTTGTCGGCGGCTTCCCCTCAGCTCAGCTCGCGCAGCTCGTTCGCATCCATCTCGCAGCCTGCGTCTACTGACGCTAGTACGAGTGCGAGTGCGAGTGCGAGTGCGAGTGCAAGCGCCTCGGCCTCGGCCTCAGCTTCAGCTTCGGCATCAGCGTCTACAGATCCATCAGTACCCCCTGCTGTATCGGAGAGGCTCGGCCCACTAGCACTCGACATGTTGCAGACTCCTCCTGCACACAGCGACGGGTTCTGTGATAACGGTGCATTGACTCCCGTCAGTGACGCTAAACCGCACGTTGAGGACGCCGTACCCCTCGAGATCCTACAAAGTCGCGTCCCTTCCCGCCCGTCGACTTCTGGCGGCCCTTCATCCAAGGACGCGCTCACACCCCAACCATCTGCGGGCCTCCCCCCTCCCCCGAGCATGCCAACAATGCTTCGACGGCATCATTCATTCGTTTTGAACTACCGTTCAGAAACGTTGATACAACATCTGTCGATGATCGACCGCGAGCTCTTCCTGAACATTAGCTTCCAGGAGCTGATCACATCACACGCGATAGGATCTGCGGAAGATGCGAACGTGCTGGACTGGGCACAGTTCTTGCGCGACCGCGCGAGGCTGACGGCGGAGGGTCGGGGCGGCTCGAAGACAAGCGCGTTGACCGCGGTGCGGGGACGGTTCAACCTCCTCGCGAACTTCGTCACATCTGAGATCGTGCTCACACATCCGAGTGAGCGGGCGATGGTCATCAACAAGTTCATCCGGCTCGCCTGGGTACGTACATATAAGTCCATTTCACTCTACAAATACTAACTGTTCCCGTTCATTTTGCAGAAAGCGTACTGTCTGAAGAACTTCAACGCGCTCGTCGCGATCATCGCAGGTCTGCACAGCGAGTGGGTCGCAAAGGCCAAGCAGCAGGCGTTCAACAAGGTCGGCGCATGGGAGAGCCGCATGCTGCGCGACCTCACGGACTGGACGTCCCCCGTGGGCGACTTCAAGCACATACGCCAGACGGTGGACTCGCTCGCGGAAGCAAAGTCGATGCCGCCAGGCGCGCAGGACGCGACAGCGAAGAGCCCGGATGGACAAACGAATGGGTCGCGCAGTCGCGCCGCGTCTGACAGCAAACCGCCGACGCCCCCAGCGTGTATACCCTTTATCGGTGCGTGCATTGTATCGGACTCGTTGCTCTATGTACATACTGACGACCAATGCAGGAGTGTATTTGGCGCAAGTACATCATCACAGCAGTCTACCCGATCTGATCGACCCGACCGCGCCGCTCGTGGAGGTTAAGATCGACCCGCTCACGAACTCGTTCGAGACGCCCGCGCACCCCGAGGTGTTCTCGACGCTCGCGCCGCTGCCGCCGTCGATGCAGCTCGAGCCGCTGATCAACGTGCACAAGCAGCGGTTGATCAGCGGCGTGGTGAAGTCGCTCGTCGCGGGGCAGCACCTGGCGTCGAAGGTGCAGTACCCGCTCGACAAGAAGGTCTTCCAGAAGATGCTGAAGCTGCGCGGGCTGGACGCGGACACGCTGGAACGTGCGCTGACGCTGTACGCTGAGAAGAAGTAGAGGGGACGTCGCGCACGGGCGGATGTAGGTGTGCTATACTGGAGCTGTAGAACTATCTCTCGACTGAGCTGTCTGTTGTGTTTCTGCGATTAAGGCTTCGTTCTCTGCTCTCTTCTTTTCGGGCACGTGGGGCATGTATGTGCTTTTGAGCGTTCGGATATCTCATGCGCCTCGTTCTGCGACTGGTTACACCAGATACCTCCGTCGTGCATGAAGCGAGGTCTTCCTGTCCTCAGACGTAACACGTGAGCTCGACAGGTGCGAGTGCATGCTTGACAATTCCTTCATTATGACATGACAACACTTTGATAGACGAAATCAGCAGGCTACTTTGACAATGAATTGCAGAACTGTGGGTCCCGGCTGCGCCAGTACTCACTTTCACTCCACGTTCATACAAAATTGGGCGAATACGAGCTGGTCGCGGCGAGTGTAGCTACCGCGTTGACACACTTCTTCCTTCTATCACCATAGGCACCTCAGGCAGTCACAACTTCTTGAGCTCGATAAATTAGAGCAAGCACGGCGTCGATCCAGCATTCAGGCAAGTAACTTCTTCCGCGTAGTGCGACCTACGTTGACTGGATTCACATAGGCCTAGCAGGTTATGTTGCCTGCTGATCGTGGGTCTCCCGTCCCCATGGAAGTCGCATTCGCTTAGCGTCAGCGCCTGCCGCAAATGGGGATCCGACTCGGAGTCGAACAAGGCACGACTGAGGGGTCCTCTCTTCGGTGCACGAATCAGCCACCGACGCTTCTACTCCGCCGCTCTCCGATCCTGCCAAAGGAGGATGTACCAGGCAGGGTGGCGTCAAAACACGATCCAGCAACGCTTCTTGGTTCTCCAAATTGCGCTGAGTCTCGTCCGGCTTCCGCCTTATATCAGGACATCTATCGACGAACACAGCGCCTGCACCGAGTCATTGTGTACTGTCCTGACCATCACTGATACCGCCTCATACGTCCCGCGCCACGTCGATTCCTCCTGACACTGCGTCTACATTCAACCACCACTCGCCGACATCACCGGGCTGCTTTCCAAGGGCGTCGTTCCTGTTGTCATATATGAAGGAGGGAAGCTGCAGGTCCTACCAGCGCACGATAACTCATATGTCGCAATATCGCACGTGTGGGCTGACGGAAAAGGCCTGCCAACCTGTGTGGTGGAGCGGATCTCACACCTCGCTCGAGAACTTCTCCCTCAGACAGGCGCGTTCTAGATGGACTCGCTTTGTGTTCCGGGCGGTCGCGCGGACTTGCGGAGGCACGCTATCAAGCTCATGGCGCAGACGTACCGTGATGCGGCGAAGGTACTGGTGATCGACGAGGGCATTCGCTCCCTATGTGGCCCTGGAGTTACGTGGCAGGATGCCTTGTTTCGTATCTGCACAAGCGGGTGGTCCCGACGCATCTGGACGCTGCAGGAAGGCCTTTTGGCGCGCGAACTGTACTTCGAGTTCAAGCACGGCCCAGTTGACATCGAGGAAACGTTCGATATCAAGAAACACCGACCATTCCTCTTGGGAACACCCCCAGTACATCCAATGGCGGCGGCGTGCACACCTTCGATATCACCTCAGCTATCAGTGCAGCGTTCCGGCCGCGGGTTGTGTGGCTCATACGCCCCTCTGCTCGGCTTCCGCGCGAAATCCTGGCAAAGCTCGAGAGTGTTCCGGGATGTACCCCTCGATGAAGTCATTGCGCTGCTGGCCATGCGTAGAACCAGTAAAGCGGAGGACGAAACCGTCGCAATCGCTGGTCTGCTACCGCTCGACATTGAGGCCCTCCTAGAAATCAACGGCCCAGACGCAGCACAGCGACGGATGCAGGAGTGCCTCCTACGGTTGCGGACAATACCAAGAAGTCTTGTGATGGAAACGTCAAATCGGCTCGACCTCCCAGGATTCTCGTGGGCGCCGCGTTCTCTGACAATGGTAATAGGTGCTGTTAACACTGGGACAGGACTTTGTACGGAGGAATGCTTCCTGGCGGAGTTTGCGGTACTATCGTTCGAACAGCCCATCCCCGTGCCGCCCCGAAAATCAAGCACATCGCCGTCGGCAAATTACAGCCTTGCGTTCCTCTACCGTCGCGGCCAGCCATTGAAGGCGTATGCCATGAGAATCTGCCTCGCTGCGAACAATGGTCCTGCCGAGTTCTGCGATGCTCTGCTTCTACTGCAGGCAGGCCTTCCGGAGACGGCGATACCCGCTGCATGCATCCTTGTTCAAGGTGCAAACACTCAAAGTACGAACTTGAAGGACGCCACCCAGGACGGACCTGAGAGCGCTGATCGGCAACTGACGCGGCGTTTTCGATGCATTGCCCCCGGCTGCCTCGCACTGAACCCAGCGACGTCGATGGTGTCGCAAGATAGGAATGAGACCACTAGCATCCCGAGCCCATATATGTCTCCGCGTGTCGAGGCTTACGTCAAGGAAATATACCACAGCCGGGTGCAACTGGTGTGAGTTCATGCCGGCACGATCAGCACAGTATGTATATGGTCGTGTCATAGTACAGCCTCTATACTGATACTAGTTTTACATTCAGATCCGACGCGAGCCCTCACTGCGGCATACCACACGACCCTACATACTCATGATCGCGCTCTACTGGCCGGTTCAAGCTTCGCCCTCAGTCTTGGTGCGGGTCCCCCGGCGGGACCTAGCTCGTGCATATAATCCCTGGTAGCTCGTGGCGGCCGTCCACTGGCCGGGTGTCTATCATCGGTTTCCGGTTTTCGATAGATGGGTTGCCGAGGTGTGGTGGAGGAAGCTGCGCAGATTGTCCGATCTCCCCTAGGCGCCGCATGGTACGCATCACGGCCTTTTCACGGCACATGAGGACTTTCTCTGCTACACAGCTCTCATTTTGATTTGCGGCTCCCTATTCCTTCTACTTTGCACGCCCCCTTGATCTCATCGTCATATATTCTCCATTCCGCCCTCGTTCCTCTAAGCCGCCGACCATCCCCTTCCGTTCAACCTATGCTGCCTCATGACTCGTCTCTCTGATTCTTCACACAATTCTATTTCTCTCGCCCTCCCTCCGTCTCTTCGCATCGACGCTTTCCGCTCGCTGATTCCGAGTCGCAGCTATTCAAGTTACACACCCCTCGCTTCGTTTTGGATCTCATCTTCGGTCTCCGCGTCTTTGCCGTTGTATCATATATGTACCATTTGACTCACATAGAAAGCGCACTTCAGTGAGTGTTGGCCGCTAGTGACGCGTATGATTAGTACGGCGGAGCGTCGCGATGCCGCCTGAATGCGGCTGTGATGGGGCAGCGCCTAGGATAGGTGAACGCGATGCAAGCCCGCCTTCAAATAATATGACGGGACTAGCATTGTGACGTCGCCCAGTGAGCGACTAGGGGAAACCGTACGAGATGTATATATCGTGGTGATTGCTCAAGGCTGTCGTGGTTCCTGCGCCGCAAAGCCGCGTGCACTTCCCAAAACGGATGTACACCAGCCTCTGGTCGGAGTACAGCCACCGCACTCATACCTCTTCCTCCTACCGCCATACACGTGAACCATACGCATCTCAAGTAGTCGTATCCTCACCTCTCATACTTCCGAGCGTGACATCAAAGCGAGTACGGCGATAATCGGACTAAGTAAGTACTGAATACTCACAATACGCCTTGTAGATCGTGTCGAGCAGCTGTAAAACTATCACGACTCAAGAATGGCACCCTGGTACCCGGAGAACGTCCCGCACTGGTCCCTAGTGGTTGTGTTCATCTTGACGCTCAGATGACTTACACCGTAGGATTTTATAACCTAGAAATTTGGACGTGTGAACAATCTCGCATGAGGTGTTCTGCGTGCGAATGCGCCAATGCGGAAACGTGCTGTGAGATATATCATTGCTTACGATAGGATCCGATGAACAACTCATTGACGACAGTCTAGTGTCTCCCAGAAGCCTCTAGTTTCCTCTACCTCTCATACGCATCACAGAGACGCGCCAAGCAGAGTACCCGGCATGACGAAATCATCCCATCCTCCCTCTCGATTGGACGATGCCTTGAATCAGCCTTCTTCCGAGGCTCCTAATCGCGTTCACTTGTCTTGGGAGCCACTCTTACCCGATACGTCGTCCATGGACATCGTCGTAGACGACTCCGACATGCACTATCACTTCTACCATGAGGTCCTACAGCATGTGCGTACCAATCCTCACCCGGACTACCTTACCTGTCCATGCGCGACGTCGGTGGCAATGTGGACGGACGTCGTTTGGAACGGCCCAGTCAAGGATGCCCTCCGGCATTGTCAATCGTTTGGCACTCTCATCAACCTCCTCATGGACAAGTTCTCTGATATCGACCAGCTTTCTACCGAGGCTTTTCTACCCGCAGGGCCAGACTCTGTCCTCAACTTCATCGCGTTTGGAGTACTGACGGTTCGAAACCATGTGCATATCTGCAAACACTTCACTTGCACAATTCGGGCATCTCCGGGAGACGCACGAACATCCCACCTATGCCATGCACAGTTCTTGGACCTCACTATCCTAGTCTGGCTGATTGAAAGTCGCAGGAGGACCATTCAGCATTCATACCCTATGCCATGGTCTCGCGACGCACAAATCGAACTATCTAGGATGCAAGCTAGCCCATCAGGTCAGTGCTCCCTAGTACGCCTCTCGGCACCTGTTCCGAGCTGTAGTGACGCACCTTTCAGATTCACTCCCATACACCACCCCCTTGCTTACTGATGACGATATGCCCAGGGATGAGGACTACGACGGCGCAATGCTGCGCTCGCTTTTCGGGACAATCATCGATATTCCCTGGTACGGAGCCGCCCACGACGGGTTTCCCTACTGCAGCACAATGTCCAGCTACACGCGAATCCGTCAGCCGCCGGGCGCATGTCACAGCAGGCGCGACGATGCTGCGCTCTGGGTGAGCGCTCTGACGTTCGGTTTCCTGGAAGCTGCGACGCGCACGCGGATTCCCGAATCCATGTTCGTCGTCCCCGGACCTCGTGAAGGAGAGCAAGTCCTGTCCGGTTCTCGTATCCATCGCTTTCTGATGCATTTCTATCTCTCCCAATACCGCGACGACAACTTCCCCGAAGGTCATTTCGAGCATGGACGCCAAATAGTCGAACTCGTCAGAAGAGCCCTCAGCGCGCTCGACGAAGAAGCCGTGTGGCATATAGGCAGTCGGCTCCTCAGCGCAGGATGTGCCGAGGAGGACACGGACGACGTGGTATGCGCAATCGCCTTTACCGTCTTATCCCTCTGCGGTCTCGCCGGCAACGCTAGTGCGCAGTGGCAGGATTTGCGAGACCTATCGGGGGACCTGAAGACGCAATCCGGGCTCCGGCACTTCCACGCCGCTATCGTTCGCTCGTGCCACCATAGAATGGAGCGGGCGGGATGGTGCAGCAATACCATCAATAACCACCTCTCAGGCAAGTTCATGAACTACGTGATGCTGTCAAATCTGGTGCAGCTTCCCCCATACATCAGGTCGTCGACCACCGAGCACGAGCATTGCACACCCTGGTCGTGCGTCTTTTACACGTTCGAGAACACCGACGAGTATGTCCCACGCCACGTCAGCCCTACTTGCCACTGCGAATTTATCCGTCCCCTAATCGAAGAGGTCACGAAGATGCTCCGCGACGGAGTCGTACCTGTGATGGTCTACGATGGAGCACTTCTTCGTGTCCGACCCGCTGCGGAGAGCTCATACGTCGCAATCTCTCACGTGTGGGCGGACGGGATGGGGAGCACCACCGAGGACGGCCTGCCTACCTGCGTGGTGCGGCGGATCGCATCGCTCGTGCAAGACCTCCATCCTGAGACAGGCGCTTTCTGGATGGACTCGCTGTGCATACCGGACGACCGTGGCGTGCGGAAACGCGCGATCCAGCTCATGGAGCGCACGTACCGCGACGCCGCAAAGGTGCTTGTCATCGACGAGTGTATCCGCGCGGAGTGCTCGGAGAAGAAGACATGGGAGGATAACCTGTTCCGGATCGCGACGTCTGGATGGATCCGACGCGTGTGGACGCTGCAGGAAGGTATCTTGGCCCGTCAACTCTACTTTGAGTTTCAGGAAGGTCCGGTGAACGTCGAGGCGAAAGCTGGTATCAGGAAACCCGGTCCCGGAGAAGATGCCTACAGACCATGGTTATCTAATAAAGATACCTCGGACTCATGGGCCCCCAAGGAAGCCGGCATCTACATATGGTGCCTCTCTCACTTGCCCTTCCTGTGGTTTCGCGTAACGCACGATGCATGGAGGCCTAGCGGCAGCCTGAAGCTCGACACACACAAGCTCAGGCTGATCAGCCTCCTCAGTCTCCGCAGCACCACGAAGGCCGAGGACGAGACCATCGCAATCTCCGGTATGCTTGCGCTCGATCTCGGCGCACTCCTCGCCATCACTGGCCCGGACGCCGCCGAGCGACGGATGAAGGACTTCTTTATTCAACTTAAGCACGTACCGACAGCACTTGCGGTACTTGAAGCCCCGCGCCTCGAGCTTCCCGGGTTCTCGTGGGCACCTCGTTCGCTCACAATGGTTGACTCCGATGGGTTTCTGACCGATGGGCCCCACGCTGTGTACCAGACCAAGGGGTCGCCGACCGGCATTTGTACCGCTGCGGGCCTCCTCGCCAAGTACTTTGTTGCGCCGTTGCGAGAGCCGTGTACGCTGGACATCCGGTTGTTCGGACATAACAAGGTGGGCTCGCCCCCGTCCTTGACGGAACAGCTAGTCGTTCGCGACGAGGACTCGGACGAATGGTACATAGGCACGAGGGTCCACGCCGGCGTGGAAGAGAGGGGCTCGCACTTCATCACCTTCGACACCCTGCTATTTGTGGACGGCGCACTCCCGGGGCCTGGCCAAATAGTTCATTGTGCCGCGGTATGCAGGGCTTCTCGCGCACCTGCAGGCGATGATGATTATGGCGATGCAGACTCCGAGGTATCCCAAAGAGCGTCCGAGAGCAGTACTTCGCAGTTACCGCAGCAATTCCGCCATGTCGCGTCGGTGGTGCTGATGATGGTACCACGCAAGGCACTGGAGGATACTGGGTTCGGGCGCCATGTACTACGTAGATCGGGATGGGAGCCTCCTCGGATGGGCGCACTGGCAAAGAAGGTGGTGCTGCTCATCTGAACCAGATAGTCGGCGGTATGTGCGTCATGTAGCGTGCGGGTACAGGAGCTGCAGCTGATATTTTGTGGTTGCAGGCCGTTTGGGAACGATTCGTTCGGACATGACATGCTGTCTGCGGTTGATGTTCCGTTTGTACCTCCGTTTGCGACTTGTGTTCCATCTGCCTTCTCAGTCTGACTTGTTTCAGACATCCTGTGTGCTCACACTCCCGCCGCGTACTCGTTTGGCATATGCACTCAGGCGCTGCTCGTTTATTTATGCCCCCGCGCGCGCAGACAATCGCGTTCAGGGCATCATATGGAGACGATACATTCTCGATCTGCCGATTCATAAGTATACGCTCGAGGCCACTCGTGCGCTATGGATTATGACCTATCGAGTACTTGTTGCAGGACACGGTCACAACATAGGCTCGTAAACCAGCACTCTAGTTCTGCGGAAGACAGTCGTTCCTTTAGATCCTCTCTCTCTCTCCCCCACCAAGAAGGACTGCTACAACAATATGGAATCACTGTGTTCAATAACACCCTGCAGAGTACAGCCACCGCACCGACACATCTCTTCCTCCTCCCATCATACACAGCTCAAGCAGTCACGTTTGGCTCACGGTGTTCTCCAGCCCGACGATGTCGCTGAGCAAGCACGGCAATAGATTTACAGATTGATGCATGGCGAGTTGCTCCTGCCACATGGGCAGAGCGTGGGCTCTACGCTCGGCCGCCGTGCCGGCTAGTGCGAAGCAAGTTGGACATCTTGGCACTTGCATGGAATACGAGATTACTGCCGCACGTATCAATAGCAAATACCTCCCGTGTATCCGTCAGCTTGATAGCGACGCTTTGAG
>NW_007360328.1:1180139-1433451 GCF_000271585.1 Trametes versicolor FP-101664 SS1
ATACAGAGGCGTGTGCCCTAGAACCGCTGCTCCCTGAGAGGATCCATGCTAATCATTCGCGGGCAGTCCTTCCGAGGAGAGTGGATGTACCTGTGTGGTGCGTCGGATTTTCTCGTAGTACCCTTCTACCGTTTTCTGAGATCTACGTGAATCCACGAAGTTCTGTACAGATCCCTCAGGCCGTGTGGATCTGTCATGGACGGGAATCGCCGACAGCCCCGGCACGATGGAGGTCGTTGTCCACAAGTCAGATCCACACTATCGCCTCTACGAAGACTGTCTCGCCTATTTGAAAACGGAGTATCCAGTCGACTCACTCACCTGCTCGCTGCCGAACGACATCGTCGATCAACCTGGTCTTGCCCACCTGCACCCGTCCTTCGGGACGCTCGTCAACCTCCTCGCAGACAGATATCCCAAACCAGATTTGGACAACCTGCCCGCGGGTGGTCTTCCTGTCACATTTCGTCGTAGATCCGTGGTCGACTTCATACTCTCCGGAATGCTAGCGGTCACGATAACATTAAAAAATCACGTCGCCTGCGCACTCCGAGAGTCGCCAAAGGAGACAATACCGTCCACCTTGTATCAAGCCCTCTTCCTGGACTGCATCACAGCCTTGTGGAGCTACGAGTGCTACCTCCGCGCCGGTACTGCAGATTGGTCGCCCATGCCGTGGTCGCGCGCGTCGCTGAGGGAATTGTCTGGAAAAACACTCGTCCCAGGTTGGTACTATCTCGTTCCTCTTCTTGAGAACACGTCACTGACAGAGCGGATACAGAGCCCCCGCCTTTCAGAACACCTACTCTAAGCTTAGACGATCTCGCGGAGGAGCACAGCTCTGCGATGCGCGCCGCGCGAGCACTGGTCGGCTCTCCCATGGACATCCCTTGGCACGATGGCCTGCACGACGGGTACCCATTTTGCAGCACTCTATCCGCCTATACGA
The DNA here is from genome assembly GCF_000271585.1 of Trametes versicolor FP-101664 SS1. Taxonomy (NCBI): domain Eukaryota; kingdom Fungi; phylum Basidiomycota; class Agaricomycetes; order Polyporales; family Polyporaceae; genus Trametes; species Trametes versicolor. Next base: position 1,181,089 of record NW_007360328.1, read on the forward strand.
AGATTCGCCGGGACGGCGCCATCCAAAGTCTGCGGGACGATGCGTGGCTCTGGGTGAGTGCAATGACCCTTGGCGTTCTGGAAGCCGTCACCCGCGCACGGCTCCCCGAGTTCATGTTCGTCGTACCTGGGCCCAGCGAGGGTGAGACCGTGCTTTCCGGAACACGCATTCTTCAGTTCATGGTCCACTGGCACCACCACATGCAGCATCACCAAGACACCCACGACACAGACGCACATCTCGAGCACGGACGCGACGTCGCACGGCTTCTCGGTCGCGCGCTCAACGCCCTCGACGAAGAGGAATGGCAGAACGCGAGCGCCTTCTTCCGCGCGGGGTACCGCACCGACGAGGTCACCGACATGGTGTGCGCTGTTGCGCTCACCATCACCCCGCTCTGCACCGTTGCGCACAACGTGTGGGAGACGCTGCCCGAGATGGAGCATCTGCTGGAGCGCTCGCGGGTCAAGCTGCGGAACTACTACACCGCGACGCTCGGCTCGTGCGAGAAACGCATGTATCGTGCGGGCTGGTGCCCAAACACAGTCTCGCACCAGTTCATGTCGACGCTTTGGGGCCTCTCGATCGTGTCGAACCTTGTCCGACTTCCACCATACATCAGATCGCGCTCCGACGAACACAGGGATTGCACGCAAGAGAAGTGCGTGTTTTACACCGTCGATGCCGAGACGTATAAGCCGCGCCACGTCGACCCCTCGTGCCATTGCGAGAATATCAAGCCACCCCTCAACGATGTCATCGGACTACTTTCTGGTAAACTCCCCCGCGTCCCCGTTGTCGTCTACGATGGAAGGGAGCTACACGTTCAACCAGCAGACGCAGCCCCGTATGTCGCGATATCGCACGTCTGGGCCGATGGCATGGGGAGCATAACCGAGGACGGCCTGCCAACCTGTGTAGTGAAGCGGATCGCGGGGCTCGTTCAACAGCTCCTTCCCGAAACTGGTGCTTTCTGGATGGACTCGCTGTGCGTTCCGGACGTCGAGAGCCTGCGGAAGGGTGCCATCAAGCTCATGTCTCAGACATACCGAGACTCAGCGAAGGTACTTGTCATCGACGACTGCATCCGCTCGCAGTGTTCGGAGCACAAGACGTGGGAGGAGAACCTCTTCCGGATCGCGACCTCTGGATGGGTGCGGCGCGTTTGGACACTGCAGGAGGGTCTGCTGGCGCGCGACCTTTACTTCGAGTTTGTCGAGGGTCCAATGAACGTCGAGCAAAAGCTTGGACTCCTTCCATCCGAATCTGAAAGCACCGAACACGACACCCCCGTGGATGAGGATGACTCCCTCAACTTCCTCGACCCCCACTCCTGCCCCTCTCATGTCCCGGTGCTTGCCTTCCGCGCCAGACACCGCAGTTGCACACACCACCTGCCCCTCGACGACATCATTCGGCTACTGCGTCTTCGTACAACGACCAAGCCCGAGGACGAGACGATCGCGATATCCTCGCTCCTTCCCAATGTTGATGTTGACGCGCTCCTGCGAGTCGCTCGCATCCCCCGCGACAACTTCGCGCAGCGCCGCGTCCGCGAGTTCTTGCTCCAGCAGCGCAACGTCTCCAAGGCGTTCCCGACGCAGATCACGCCACGCCTCGAGCTTCCCGCATTCTCCTGGGCCCCGCGCACGCTTGTGTCTTGTATTGAGGGCGCGAGCCTCACATATGGCACCGGAGTGTGCACCGCCGACGGTCTCAAAGCCGAATACTTCGTCGCGAGATTCGAGAAGCCCGTCGTGATCCCCCAGGAGTGTAAGGACGGACACAAGAGCGAATTCAGCATCCTCCTCAGCCACCGCGCGTCGATGGCGACGTACATGCTCCGGCTGTACACCGGAGTAGGAAACGCGTCTGCACCGTCGATCGACGCACTCCTGTTCCTTGCGGGCGACCTCTCGGCGACCCGGACGACCATCGCGTGTGCTGCGGTATGTAGGACAGACGAGGGTGGGCCACAGAGTGACGAGGTTGATGGGGAGCAGGAGGGCCCGATTCATGAGGCAGCTAATACTGGAGAACAGAACCCTCAGTCCTTCAGTCACGTTGCTCCCGGTCGCCTCCATCGCATGGCACTGCACCCGGACAAGTTCGTGCTTGACGACATGTCTGTGTTGGGCGAGCTTTGTCAGGCCATGGTGCTTCTGACGTGAATATGACGCAGAAAAGTTTGTTCAGACACTCATGTAAGTGTATGATGCTGATAAGGTGCAACTCTCCCTTTCTCGGTAATGCAGAAGGCGGGGTAGCCTGATGTTATACATCGTCTCTATACCGACTTCGAGACGATTAACTAACGGCGTAGAATTTATACTGTAATGGGCCCTATGAAACCACTTTCTGCGGCGAGGACGTTGAACTGCTAGACCAATGTCAAACTCACAACTAATGATAAAGGTCCTCAAAGTGACTTGTACTCACCTCCGGTACTCCGCATACACCTTCGCAGCCGCATGCGCATCCTCGTACAACCCCTCCACCAACCCCCAACTCAAGCCCCCCTCGGGCGACGCTGGCGGGAACTCAAACCGGAAGACGCCCCTCCGAGTCTCGTCCCGGAGACACCCCGCCCCCTTCTCGATGTTTCGCAGTACCTCGCCCTTCCACAGATCCCATGCGCCCGTCCGGAACGGAAGAAGGTTGTCCAACAAGAGCTTCAGGAACGCCATGTCCAGCCCGAGAGGCAGGTACTCGGACTCGGCCAGTACGAGTAACGCGAAAACCGCCTGCTGGGTGAGATTGTCCAGCTTGTACTTGTCCACGCCTGGTATGAGTCGCGCCATGCTTGGTTGTGTGTGCGTCTTCTTTGCCGGTCGGGCAGGAATCGCGCCGAAGTCGACGCGGAGAACCTGCTCAAATAGTGCTCGGCGGAGAAGGGCGTCGACGTCCAAAGACGCGAGGCGGTAGTTGTACGCCCACGATACAGCGAGGGTAGCCAGGAACAGGAGCTGACCGTAGAACGTCCCTTGTGGCACAACGAGCAGCTGCGCAAAAGGTTGCAGCGAGAGGAGGACAGAGCAGACGCCAATGCCACCGTATGTTGGGCGGCGCCCGTAATCCAGGAAGAGACGTCCCGTTGTGATGGCGTCCAGAGCGCCTCTGGGGCCCTTCAAGACCACCATGTTCGCTGGGGTGTGCAGGATGCCAGCGCGCCGAGGGCTTAGAGGCCCGGTCGCGGACTTCGTATATGCGAAGGTGAGCGGCCCGCTTCCAATCACACAGCTTGATATGCCGCTGGCGACGACCCCGAGAAGGATCATAGACGAGCAGTACCAGTCGCCTAGTAGAGCGCATTTCACGCACGCGAGTAAGGAAAACGCGACGCAGACGGCGGCCATAACGAGCTTTTCAGTCCCTTGACGCAATTGAACGGTCTGGTTGGCATTCGGCTCGTGGTCGAGTTCGACAACGGTCACTCCGCACGCGGACGGGGTCGAATGGGTGACGGGAGGTATTGCTGCGGACTCATCGAGAAGGAGCCATGCGATGTTGCCCGTCTTCCTGCCATTGCCCGACGTGCCCGAAGGAAACGCGAGATAGGACGGGCCAGCCTCAGTCCCCTTCAGCCCACAGAGGACCGCCAGATCCACCGTCGCCTTGTGCGTCCCATAGAGCGTCTTGCAGATGCGCGAGCGAGCGAGCTGCCCATAACGCCGCGCGATATCATGGGTCCCGGGCTGGTTGTACCATCCAAGCCACCGCCTTCCGGTGAGGATGTGTACCGTCGTCATAGCAGAGAGCGTGGTGTGTCCTCCGAAAGCCGTGAGGACGCTCATGCCGCTGATGGTGAGCTTAGTCCGCGTTGCTGGCTCATTTAGCTGTGGGGCGGTATCGGCCAGGAGTTCTTGCCCAAGCAGATAGAGAGATTGTAGCCTGTAAACTCGGCGAGAAATCAGCTCTCCCGTAGCTAGGACCACAGTCGCGGCGCACGGCGGCGTACCTTTGCATCACGGGAATGTTGAGCGAGGGAGAGGAAGCATGCAAAGCGTGTCTTCGGGCAGCTGGAGCCTTGTTATAGTGCTGGAACGACTGCATGCTTGAAGCAGAATTATGAATGCCTTGTGTACAGAGCGCTACTTACCACGCATAAGAGGCCAGGCTACAACGAGCTAAAACCCGGTATATGAAGCGATCTAGCTCCGTCATTACCTACATCGGCACAGATAGTTAACGTAGTCAGGGAGCGGATGCCGCAGCGAACACTCTCAGGATTAAAGTCTAGAGTCCCGGACACCATCGTCTGCGAACAGACAAGGAGGTCAATTCGACATTTTCCCAACGATATACTCATAGCTCACCTCCGATGGCTCCTATACACATTTGCCGCAGCATGCGCATCCCCATACAACCGTCCCAGCAACGGCCTCTCGCCCTTCGCCGGCGGCGGGAACTCGAACGTGAGCTCGCCGCCCCGCGGCCCGGCCCCCCGTAGCCACGCCTCGTTCGCCTTCATGTTGCGCATCAGCTTGTCCTTCCACTCATTCCACACCGGGGTGTCGTTTGGGAGCAGGTCGTCCAGCACGCGCCGCAGCGGCCACGTCTCCTCCGCAGACTCCGCGAGGACGAGTAGTGCGAACACCACCATGCCCGTGCGCGTCCCGAACTCGTACCGCTCCATCCGCGCCGCTCCCCTCACGTCCTTCTCCTGCTTTTGCTGCGCCGGCGCCCGGTGCACTACGGACGGCCTGTCGACACAAAGCACCTCCTCGAACAACACCCTCCGCATCAGCGTGCCCAGATCCGGCGCTGACAAGCACGAGTTGTGCGCCCACGATACGGCAAGCGACGCGAGAAACAGCAGCTGCCCATACAGCTCGCCCTGCGGCACAACGAGCAGCTGAGCCAGCAATTGCAGCGACATCAGCACCGCGCACACGCCGAGGTCGTGGTACCCACTGGGGGCGCTCTCGTACAGGAGCGAAAAACGACTGCGCGTGAGCGCGTTCAGCGCGCCTTTCGGTGCGCGCAGAACGACCACGTCGTCGCCGTCGTCGAGGAGCCCCGCGCCGTATGAGATTACGGGCTCGTCTTGGTCGCGTTTCGCGCACGTGAAGGTGAGCGTGCCGCGCCCGAGGATGCAGCACGATAGTCCGTTGGCGAACATCCCGAAGAGGATCATAGATGCGCAGAACCAGTCGCCAAGGAGTCCGCAGCCGACTGCAGCGCCGACCGATACGAGGATGGGGACAGCCGCGAGGACGCGCATCGCGGTGCTCTGCCGCAGGCGCGGGGTGAGCTCCGGCGCTGGTTCGTGCTCGAGGCGAACGACCGTCACAGATGTGGGGCCCGTTTCCCTAGACGGCTCCAGGACCTTGCAGTGCAGGGATACCGGCATCGTCTTGCACTCTTCCACAAACAAGCGCGTGATGTTGCACGTCTTCGCCTTCACCGTGCCCGAGAGCACGGACGTGAACTTCGGCCCCGCTTCCGTCCCGTCGATCCCGCACAGGACAGCAGGGTTCCCGTTCGGGCCGGGGTAGAGGGCGTCCCAGAAGTAGGAGCGCGCAAGCTGGCCGTAACGCCGCGCGACCTCGTAGCTGCCGGGTTGATTGTACCACCCGAGCCACCGCCTGCCCGCGTACACGTGTACGGTGGCCATGGCAGAGATGGCGACGTCTGCGCCGAAGAAGCCTGCGACGCCGGAGATGTCGAGGTCGAAGCCCTGCGAGCTCGAAGATGCCGCTGCAGCGCTGGCATCTGCGAGGGTGGCTCGTGCGGAAAGCCCACTGGCAACATCGCGGAACCTGATGATAACGGAGAAATGTCGTCAGCGCCAAAGTTTGCGAAGTCGCATACGAGAGTGCGTACATGTGCATAGTACTGGACGTCCGCGGAGTACAACTTGTGAGGTGTGCGATTTCTTGAAGGTGGCCTTGATGATGAAGGGGAAAGCTTTCCACAGCTGACAGCAGCACTGCTGGTGGACCGTGTCATGCCTCGTGTTGCTAGGCAGATAGATCAGCGCTGATGGGGGACGTGACTGGCAGTGGAAACTGGGGCGCCCGCTTGAGCACCCTACTAACCTCCACATACATGGTCTACATAGCAGGCTAGATGTTTGGATAGTATTTCATCCCGAGCCCTGCAGGGACATGTCTGTACAGTCAAAGTTGTCATTATGCAGTCTTGCCAGACCGACAGCGCTGGTGGACTGACCTTCGTAGCTTCCGTATTTGCAAGAGGCATCGCTGCTCCTGAATCGGGTTTGAGCAACGTACAATGGTGAGTTACCGGTAATGAACTCACTGTGGGGAGTTCTACCACCCCATGCGCAGTCCGTTAAGGTACAACGCAAGGCAGACAAGCCTCAAGCCTTCGTACACATACGTACGCAGCGTCAGCGTACGGCATCTCGAAGGAAAAGTGACCTCTAGGTGGACGCACCTACATAACACGCCGGTAACTGATGTACTGGGATAGAATTGTATAGAACATCGGTTTCTCACAAGCTCAAGCGTACGCAGATGAAGAGGGAGAGAGGGGATGAGCGCTGCACGCTTGGCCCCAAGCCTACATGAATTCGAGTGCGTTCGAACGGCAGCGTTTCCGTGCAGCAGCCGGAAGCATAGTGGCGTTAATTCACCCCGAGTGAGGGTCATGTCTGTACAGTGGAGTTTGTCATTATGCAGTCTTACGAGACCAACACTGGTGGGCTGACCTTCCGTATTTGCAAGAGGCATGACTGCTCCTGAATCAGGCCTGAGCAACGTAAATGACGGCCGCATGTCTACCGGTACGAGATCCGCTCTACCACCCTATGTGCAGTCGGAGAAGCTACAGTTTAAGGCAAACAAGACTCAATTGCAAGCTTTCATACTACAGTGTCAGTTAGGACATATTGAGGGATATTGTTACCTCGAGGACGCGCCTGGAGAACGCGCCGGTAACTGGCGTATTCGCACAGAATTGTGTAAGGCATAGGCCTTTTTTTTCAAGCTCAAGCGTAGATGAAGAGACGAAGCTTTTGAAGGCTGATACTTAAGCGCTTGACCTAGGGCTCTGCGGATTGGAGACTCAGACTTCGAGTGCGTTCGAATTAACTGAGTTTCGGTGCGGCACCCGGAAGTATGGTGGCGTAACACGGAGAGCGTGAAGACGTAGAAGCATCGTCAATGGCAATCTACAAGCGGCCAGTCCTTCTTATGCTGCACCTGTCGTCGCGTCGCGGTGAGCGACGGGTACGCGTGTGATTGGATGTGCTCTGTGGACTGCGTCGAGACGCCATCCAATAGAGAGAAGGGATCGGACATTGTACGGGTCGGGTGCGGGAGTCCGACCGCAATGCTGGGATGGACGTGGCAGCTGGCAGTGCGGAGATTGACCTGATTGAGGAGGAGCGACGAAGGCCGAGTTCCGAGGACAGGCCTGCAGACCACGGAACGGAAAGCCATGTGTTTGGACGAGAGCGAGCGCCGTGGGCGACTCAGCGGCGAGTGGTCATGGGACGGCGGGGACGAGCCGGCGGACGATGAGCGGAGGAGAATGATCGCTGGGCGGGGGCGCGGGGGCGGGCGTCGGCCAAGGCCCGGAAAGCGGGCGGGGGCGAATGGGGAGGGGAGGATTTGGGTGGACCCGGGTGGGCCGAAGGCCGGGGTTATTCGGAGCAGGCAGTCCGAACCCAATCAGCTGTGATAAATTCGTCAAGGCTCGTTGGCGCCCTCCACATCGTCCCTCCTCTTCCTCCTCCTCCTCTTCCTCCTCCACCACGTCCTTCGTCCCTTCCCCCTGCGCAAGGTGACAGGCATGCTCAACCTCTCCTCCAAGACCCATGCGGTCAAGCGCTCTCTCCAGCGGCTGGCCGCCGGCATGGCCACCGCTGCTGAGCCCATCGGTGCGACCAAGGTCCCCATGTCCAACCTCGAACCCAACGCGTACATCAACTACCAGCGCATCGAGGACAACCTCGCCATCGTCCGCGACAGGTACGTCCCCATTGCAGCCGCTGTATGCGGCGCGTTACTCACCCTGCGCGCAGACTGAGACGTCCTTTGACGCTCTCTGAAAAGATTGTCTACGGTCATCTCGACGACCCGCATCACCAGGACATTGAGCGCGGCACGAGCTACCTCAAGCTCCGCCCTGACGTGCGTTTTCTCTCTCTAGCTCACCCTTCCGTCGCGCTGTACTGAGGCTCCTATCTGTTGCCAGCGCGTTGCGTGCCAGGATGCCACCGCTCAGGTCCGTCCTATCTCGCTTGCCAACTCACGTGCTTTTCTGACGTCATTCATTTGCAGATGGCAATTCTCCAGTTCATGTCTGCAGGCATGGACACCGCTGCCGTCCCCACCACCGTCCACTGCGACCATCTTATCGAGGCGCAAATCGGTGGTATCAAGGATTTGGCACGCGCAAAGGACATCAACAAGGAGGTTTACGACTTTTTGGCGACTGCCACGGCTAAGGTGTGTTGCCTCATACCTGACGTCGTTTCTCCACACATCCTAACGCCCATCCACCAATAGTACGGTCTTGGTTTCTGGAGACCCGGCTCCGGTATCATCCACCAGATCATTCTCGAGAACTATGCCTTCCCCGGCGGTCTCATGATTGGTACGGACTCGCACACCCCTAACGCCGGTGGTCTCGGCATGGTTGCTTGCGGTGTTGGTGGTGCCGACGCGGTCGACGTCATGGCTGGTCTTCCCTGGGAGTTGAAGTGCCCGAAGGCCATCCAGGTCAACCTCAAGGGCAAGATTGGCGGCTGGACTACCCCCAAGGATGTCATCCTGAAGGTTGCTGGTATCCTCACGGTCAAGGGCGGTACCGGCGCGATTGTCGAGTACACTGGCTCTGGTGTCGAGTCTCTGTCTTGCACTGGTATGGCGACGATCTGCAACATGGGTGCTGAGATCGGCGCGACGACCTCGCTCTTCCCCTTCAACCATCGCATGGTCGACTACCTCAACGCTACCCGCCGCGAGGACATCGCCAACTACGCCAAGCGCTTCCAGCACAACCTGAAGGCTGACGAGAACGCGGAGTACGACCAGACCATCGAGATCGTGAGTAAATGTTTCTTGCCATCAGATAGCCAATCCTGACGTTCCTATTCGCAGGACCTGTCCGAGCTCGAGCCCCACATTAACGGTCCCTTCACCCCCGACTTGGCCACTCCGATCTCGAAGTTCGCGGCTGAGGTTGAGAAGAACAACTGGCCCGCCGACCTCAAGGTCGCGCTTATCGGCTCTTGCACCAACTCGTCATATGAGGACATGACTCGTTCCGCCTCCATTGTCAAGGAGGCGGCCGACCACGGCCTCCAGACCAAGAGCAAGTTCACCGTCACCCCCGGTTCCGAGCAGGTTCGTGCCACCATTGAGCGCGACGGTGTTATCAAGGCTTTCGAGGATGCCGGCGGTCTCGTCCTTGCCAACGCGTGCGGTCCTTGCATCGGTCAGTGGGACCGTCGCGACGTCAAGAAGGGTGAGGCCAACTCGATCATCACCTCCTACAACCGTAACTTCACTGGCCGTAACGACGCGAACCCCGCCACCCACGCTTTCGTCGCCTCCCCCGACGTTGTGACCGCGATGGCCTTCGCTGGTGACCTCCGCTTCAACCCCCTCACGGACACCCTTACCGGCACCGACGGCAAGCCCTTCAAGTTCTCCGACCCCTCCGGCTTTGAGCTCCCCCCTCGTGGCTACGATGCTGGCGAGAACACCTTCCAGGCGCCCCCTGAGGACCGTGCTTCCGTCCAGGTTGCTGTTTCCCCCACGTCCGACCGTCTCCAGCTCCTCAAGCCCTTCAAGCCTTGGGATGGCAAGGCTCCCACCGACCTCCCGATCCTGATCAAGGTTAAGGGCAAGTGCACGACCGACCACATCTCCGCCGGTGGCCCCTGGCTCAAGTACCGTGGCCACCTCGAGAACATCTCGCAAAACTGCCTGATTGGTGCCATCAACATCGAGAACGAGGAGGCGAACAAGGTCAAGAACCAGATCACCGGCGAGTTCGGCGGCGTCCCCCAGACCGCTGCGTACTACCGCGACCACGGCATCAAGTGGGTCGTTGTCGGCGACCACAACTACGGCGAGGGTTCGTCGCGCGAGCACGCTGCGCTCGAGCCGCGCTTCCTCGGCGGCCTCGCGATCATCACCCGCTCGTTCGCGCGTATCCACGAGACGAACCTGAAGAAGCAGGGCATGCTCGCCCTCACGTTCGTTAACCCCGAGGACTACGACAAGGTCCAGCCGTCGGACCGCGTCGACATCGTCGGGCTCGAGTCGTTCGCGCCCGGCAAGAACCTCACCCTCGTGCTCAAGCACCAGGACGGCTCGAAGGAGGAGATCCCGCTCGCGCACTCGTTCAACGAGGGCCAGATTGAGTGGTTCAAGGCCGGCTCCGCGCTCAACCTCGTGCGTAGTCCCTCATCTGTTTCACCATGCACCCATCGCTGACACTGATGCTCCCCACAGATGGCTGCGCGCGCAAAGGAGAACAAGCAATAAACGGTTGCAGTTCGCCCTGATGCTGATGCTGGCGTTGGAGGAGGCAGGGGCGGGGATGATGCTGGAGGCAGCAGTGGCAGCAGGCCGGCTGCTGCATGGGAGGGCGTAGTGGTAGATGTGGAGGCTGCGGACGATTTCGAGCACCGTCGCAGAGACGGGTGCTGTTGCCCAGCCGTCGTCGCTCACACTCTCACTGTACGATCGCACTCACGTCTACGTGTTTCTAATGTCTCTCGTCTTCTCTTGTGTAATCAACTAGCCTTTCCATCGCCTTCGTCTGTGTCTGCGCCTTCGCCGGTGCCCGCTTGAGCACGGCCTGGAAGTGGTAACGGTCTGCATTCGGTCTGAGAGCACTTGAAACGAACCCCCATGTCTGCCGTCCTCGTAGCGTCGCTGGCCGTCGCCTTCACCGGCCTCCTCTCCCTAATGTCCTTCCTACGCTCACCCGTCCGCAAACACGATGACCACCTCCCCGGCGAGCCCGGCGCCGCGTACATCCTCGAAAACACCGTCACGCACGCGCGCCTGCTCCCGACGCCCGCGACCCACGCGTTCTCCTACCCGACGCTCGCGCTGCTCCTCTCGCTCGACGCGTTGGAGGCGGGCGCGCTCGACCTCGGCCGTGGATGGCTCTTTGGCTATGGCGGCACCGCGTGGCGGCTTACTGGGATGCGGAGCGGCGCGTACCTCTTGCCTAACACCCCGTCGGCACCCAAGTCCCTGTCTGCGGGCAACAGCAACGGCAATGGGAGCAATGGGGTAAATGGAAACGAAGGGAGAAAACGCGAAAACGGGACCTCGATCAAAGCGAAGCTCGCGGAGGTGCTGGTGCGGCAGGGGAAGGACGGCGCGCGGGTGTGGGCGTGGGCGGACACGGGCGACGCGTGGATGCTGACGATGCCGAGCTATGTGGGGTACGAGGGCATCAACCCGCTCACCGTGTACTTTTGCTATGCGCGGTCCGAGGAGGAGCAGGATGGGGCGCTGGAGTGGGTCGTGCTCGAGGTGCGTACTTGTGGTATTTGAAGGGAGAGAGGTGCAAGGCTGATTGGGGGGCGCGGCGGAAGATACACAACACGTTCGGGGAGAAGCACGTCCACGTCCTCGAGCCCGGCGTGGGCGAGGAGCAGTCTACACCAGGGTACGTCCCCTTCTCCCCCTCCTTCTCCCTACCTGCCGCACAGGACCAACGCATCGCGCGCTGTAGGTACGACCACACCTGGACCTTCCTGCGCGACTTCCACGTCTCCCCCTTCAACGACCGCGCCGGCTTCTACACCGTCTCCATCGCGCTCCCGCCTCCCCCACGCTCCCCCCTCCTCTCCGCCCCACCACGCCCGAAGATCCGCATCCTCCTCCGCACCGCGTCCCCCGGCCCCGGCCCCGTTCCCGACAAGCTGAAGCTCACCGCGACGCTCTTCGCGCGTCGCGCGGTGCCGTTCACGAGCGCACACCTCCTGCGCGCGCTCGCGCGGTACCCGTTCGCGCTGTTGCTCTCGTTCGCGCGCATCCTGTACCACGCGGGGATATTGCACTATAAGAAGGGCCTCGACGTGTTTCCGCGTCCGGATCCCAAGCCCGCGGCGCAGGGCTGGCGTTCGCCTGCATCGGAGGAGACGGAGGCGGGGGAACGCGTATACGGCGGCATTGGGTGGCAGCCTGAGGGCGCGCTCGAGGCGTATGCGCGCGGTCTTATAGAGAAGCTCCTCGCGCGACGCGCCGAGGAACTGGGGATTCAGATCGAGCTTGTGTCCGGAGACCCCTCTGTCCCACGGCAGACGTTCCAGCCGTCCGCACGCGCGCAGGAGAAGGGCATACAAGGAGAGGCGGACCTCACGATCCACTACGCGGCGCCGCGGTTCTTCAGCACGCTCCTGCTCGCGCCCTCCCCAGAGCACATGCTCCTGGTCGGCCGCGCGGAGGACCTGTTCCGCGTGAACTCGGATTCGCTCTTCTCGCAAGTCTTCGCTGCGTCCGCAAGGACAATACGAGACAAGACGACGAGTTCGCTCACGCAGCGGATCCGCACGGCATTACTCCCGACAGGTTACTTGATGTCTTTGCCGACCGGGACACCAGCGCGACATATACTCGACGCCGACCGTCCTCTCGTGAACGCGCTCGCTGTATGCGCCCTACACCTCATGGACCACCTCGAAAAGACGGTGTTCACCCTACTCAGGGCGCGCTTCGTCCCTGGGATGGAACCGTGGCTACGCTGGGACAGAGCCGCCGACCTCGCACTCACCGAACACACACCACCACCATCATCATCGTGACAGCCTCCACATAGAGACTACGAACTGGACTGGATGTGTATTATCGATACATCTTGGGCTCTTGAGGGGTGTTACATTGCTTGTACTATACTGCTTGTTCTTTCGTTCATGGATGGTTCCTGGACCGCACCGCACCTTCAGTCGGTGAACATCCCGCCCTCTTCCTTCACCACGGACGGCTCCGTCTCCTTCTTGAACACCTTCCCAGTGCGTATCTGGACATCGCGGCCCGTGCCTGGCACGGAGTCTGTTGATGCGGCTGTAACGAGGACCAGCAGCAATTGGTACAGGCACAAAGGTGATTGTATGCGATTCCTAGTACTCACCCTTAGGGTCGGATTGCGGGAAGACCTATGCGCGTTTCATCAGCACGAGCTCAATATGTTTGCGACAATGTGCACGCACCTGTCCGGGGTTCTCTCGCGAAGGCGAGGGAGGCAGACCTGCACCGTGCTGGCCGGGGAATTTTGCGTCGGCTGTGAGTAGTACATGAGCACTTGGCTGTTCGTGTGTGCACGAAGGATGGAACGCACCGTCGCCCATGGACATGTCGATAAGTAAGAAGTGGATATGATATATGCGTGGGGTTTGGCGATAAGCAATAAGCAGGTCGTTGGAATGCGTGTCGTAAGGGCGAATTCGCTGGGACGGCCTCCTGAAATACTGCGGGAGGCCGGGTGGAGCAGCCACCGATGACGCACTGGCAAGGCCCGATCTAGCATCCTCTACTCAACGCCCGCCACACCGGATAGCAGTAAGTGGTGCGTGTATTTATTGTGCATTCTCTACTTAATATAAGCACGATACTAATCGGATACAGCGTCGTCGCCATTACGCGTACATACAATACAATCCAGCACTCCTCCGCCTTCTTGGCGCGTACCATCGAACTTAAGACGCACTACCGATCTTAAGACGTACTATCGAACAGGCCGTTCACTGGCCATCCTTGTATCTCCGCGAATGCCGACCAGTCGACGTCGAAGCTCTCGGCGCCGTGCAGCATGTCGAACGGCATCCCCATCGTCTGCATGCTCGCCGTCCCCAGCGCGCCGTTCGCAACCGCCGTGTCCATCCCCGAGCTTCCGGACGGCATCGACCCGAAGTCCCGCGCGTCTCCACCGCCGCCGAACAGCATCGGCATGGTGGCCGACGTCGTCTGCGCCGGCGTCGTCAATCCCGGGAATGAGAACCCGGGGAACGGGCTGCCCGTCGTCAAAAACGGGATGGGATTCGTCGTCTCCGGTGTGCTATACGTTAGGCCGCCGAACAGAGAGGGGTCCGCCAGCGGCATCCCCTGCGGGAACACAGGCTCTTGCGCCGGCCGCTCCGTCGAGGATTCGGGAGGCGAACTGGAGTTCCTCGCCGACCCATTCCCGTTCTGGCCGTTCTGGCCGTTCGCCTTCCGTGCTGCCCGTGCTGCCCGATCCTTCCTGAACCGCTCATCCCACTGTCCAGCCTTCCTCAGCGCACCGATGGTCGTGATTGCCCGGGCCGCAGTCTCGCCCTCCCCGTCGCGGTTCTCGACATCGCGCGTCGCACTGACGCACCACTGTAGCATCCGCAGTGCGCGGTCGATGAGGGCCAGGCACTCCTCCGCTTTCGGATGCGGAGGCTCCTGCGAAAACGCGCCTGCGATAGCGATAACGCCGTCGAAGGTGAAGTACGCGTAGTGGAAGAGCAGAGCAGGCAGCTCGCGGTCCGGCTCCCATTGCGCGGCCTCCTCCTGTGCATCGCACATCACGCGCACGAGCTCCATGGCGAGCTCGATACACCGCTCCCGCGACGGATTCATGATCACCGTCATGGTCGCGGACAGTGGCTTTGGCGGGGGCAGGATCGGCGGAGCGTGCATTAAGTACGGCCGATGTAAGTTCATCTGCGCCGCCAGGTAGTATCCCGCGCAGAGGTGCCTCTGGTAGGCGCGCGAGCGTTCTTCTAGTGTGACAGGGTTGGATGTGGGGTGCGGCTCGCGCCAGTCAAGCGAGGTGTGTAGTCGGCAAAGCCAGAACTTGAACTTTCGGTCCATCTCGAGCGCGGTCGCATATGCGGGGAATGTGATGCCCATGCACTGTAGGACTCGGTAAGCATCCCTTGCAATTGTGCATCGATGGACACTCACTCTAGTGACCATCTCCCCCACAATTTCGCCCAACCCAATGAAGTGTTCTTGGAAGATGACGTTGGGATTGGGTGATCCATCTCCATGCACGTCAGCCGGTAGCAACTTCACATCGAACGAGCCCTCGGTCGCCATCATGGGGCGCCCAAGAATAATAGAATACAGCCTAGAAACATCATCAGATTCATTTCGTTCACTGTCGGACATCTGCTTTGGACTCACCTATCCGCGTTGACGAGTGACCACCATCCTAGCAGACGTAGCTCGCGCTCCTGCTTGTCCATTGCGTCCCACTTCTGCCAACCAGGATCGCGGTGAAGGCCCACCGCCTGTGCATTCCGGAGCGCTGTTCCTGTGAGCTTCCAGGCGTCGCTGACCCGGCCCCGGTCGGCCAGGTATCTAGCAAGCAGTGCCGCTCCGATGCAACTCAACACGACACCCTGCACCGCTCCCGGTTGCGAATACGCCCGCGAAGCGAGCAAGATATCTTCGACAAGCCGGCGCGCCTCCATTGCCTTCAGGAAGTACGTCTTCGCGCTGCTGCCCACGAGCCTATGCGGCGCAAGCGCGAGTACCGCGAACAACAGCGCAAGCCAGTGGGGGTTCAGCTCCTCCGTACAACGCGTGCAGCCACCTGTCATGTGGCATGATGGCCCGGGACAACGCAGGGCGAGATGTTGCCACATGTGCTCGCATGATTGGCGGAACCAGCCCTCAGGAATCCCGAATTCCCAGTTGCGTTCGGCAAGATAACCGTCCACGAGGGCGTCGACGACCGCACGCGAGGGAAGGCTGGCGACGAGCTGTTGGATCGGTCCGGACAGAGGATGGCTTCCAGGCTGGAATGGCTCGCTCACCGTCGTGGTGTTTGCAGAGCGAGCGACCTTGAACCTCGCGCGAAAAGGGTCACCGAGCTGATAAGGAGATCTTAGCATATGAGATAGCAATTGCGAAAAAAAGCACGTACTTTGTTGAGCGCATAGGGGATGGTACCGCTGCCAACGTACTCGTCTGCGGGGGCGAGGGAGAGTTGTGCCAGAGCAACTGCAGCACGTTGGACATCGTAATCATAGTGCGAGAGAGCGCACTCCTCATCCTCAGAGTTAGGGGCCGTGCAGTTGTCGTGGGCGTGCCCTCCGCCGCGGTTGTTCTTGTAGGCACTGGTGACCACCGGAGCATTGCTGTTCCCGCTCGTCGCTCCAGAGCTTTGTTCTGAGCCCGACGCATCCGATGGCGAGGAGGCCGACGCATACGCAGCGGACGCCATCACCGACTCGACTGTGACGGAAGCTGTCAGTCCCTGAGCCCCCGACGAGCCGGCGAGACCGCGAATCTGCTGGTTCTGTCGATTGATGACGTCCTCGAGCGAAGCGATGCGGGCAGACAAGTTCGCGATGGTGCTCTGCGCGGAGTCTGTTACCGGCACCGTCGGTGCGCCTTGCGGTGGCCGCTGAGGGGGTGGCCGGGCGGCGAGCGGCTCCCACCTGCAGAGGTGTGGCACACCGCGTGAAACACAAAGACCACACGGGATCTGACGGTCACATTTCTGTACGTGGGTTCGGAGATAGGGTCAGTTATAAGTACCTGCGGGGATTGACTGCCAGACGGACTGTACTGTACCTGTCGTCTGCGGGTGCACTCGACGCAGCTGAGCCTCTGCCTCCTCCTGGTCTGCTTGGCTTTGCCGCTTGCGCTAAGCTGGCTGTCGGCGGGCGGGTGTTCTTCAGGTGAGTTCATAGCGGATATAGCGTTCGACGTAGGAGTTAGGGAAAAAGTGGGGGTGGACCATTCTCGAGCTACACAGCCTCCTTTGACTGTCGACGATCGTCAAGCGGCCCCGCCGGTCGACTCGTTGCAGAGAACCCACCAGCATTTCCGACCGGCACGGCGCTTCGTTATGTGCTATCCCCGTGGCCCGATATGGACATTGCGGTGTTACATCCGCGCGTGGATCGCGGGATTCGGGAGTTTCCGCGCGACGTTGTCGGAGGGGCGGCGGAGAAGGGCGCTGGTCGGCAGGAAGTGGTTCAAGAGCAAGAGACGCAGTGTGCTCAGACGATTTCAAGGCCTTTATATACACGGAGCAGGGCGCAGGGTTTTGGGATCCGAACAGAACGTACATGTCAAGGATTGTCAATGTGAAGAGACGAACGTGTGGGCGCTTGTGGGGTGCTTCAGGCGCTTCGACTCAGCGGTCGAACGCCTGGCTGAGCGACTCGGCGAACGCCTCACCTTATGACACTCACGTCGTCGGTCGCGCCTGCCATACCCAATCGTATTGCACACATAAAGCTCCCGAAGCCTAAGAGTCTGTCTGGTCATGTCTGAGCAGTCTTTTCAAGTGAGCGATCTCCCGTCCAAGTACTCTCATGTTCACTTATAGGTGTCCATGCATATGGCTGACAACGCCGCCTCTCGGTCCTAGCAGAAGGTGGGCAAAGATGCTTTTATATGATGTAATATACGACTAATGCTTCGGGGTCTCCCTCTGCCAAGAGCGAGGATCCTGATATCAAGCTTGAATTCGACCCACCCATCCCATCCTTGGGGCTACCTCGTGCACCCTCTCCAGCGGTGCCGGTGAAGGGAGGTAAGTCCAAATCTTCACAGCCGCTTCACACCTCCGAAAGGATCTAATCCAAATACCCCCTCTGTAGAGCGGGAGGCCTTTGAAGACGTCGGCGCGCTCGAAGCGCCAGCTCGAAGTCCCAGAGCCAAAAGCGCAGAGGGGTCTGCTGCAAGCTCCCAAGACGCCAGCTCAACGGCCGGTGGTTTACGTCGATATCACAATAACATCGCGGTCTGCGTAGTGTTATCGTTACCCGCACTCGTGTCCACGCTAAGACTGTCATGGGTCACAGATGGAAGTTGAGGCCCTACTTGACCACCCAAGGTTGGGGAAGACGGGAACCTTTGCGTCCACACGCGCGTACTCGGACGCGCCGAGCCCTGTTATTGAGTTGAAGGGACTTGGAACCCTTGGACTTCCGCTAAGCTCTCGCACCGCAGCTGCGCTATGCGCCTATGGAAGCGACGCCCATCCGAATGGCAGTGATGTGGAGAGCGCTTGTAATCTAACGGTCTCAACGGACACTTGTCTGCATCGAGAGATCGAGGAGAGTAAGGTACGTTATCTTGCCAGCATCCGTACCGTATCGCATTCTCACATCATGGCGTGTCTAGGTCATATTCCATAACGCCAGGTGGATTGCCTTCCTTGAAAAGGCTTGCTTAGCTGTACGATTAACACTGGGAATCCTGGCCAAGACAAAATGTCAGCTCTCCCGACTGCTCTTCCAGGAGCCAGGGAAGTGGTACGTGCCTAAACACCTTGCACATGTTTGGCGGTCCTGAGGTTACGACAGCATTCAGTACCGCATAGCTAGGGCCTTGTACGTGACACTAGGCCTTAGATTTTGGGCTCACCAACGCTCATGCATGTACTAGCTCCGCGCAGTCCACGCAAGTCGTCGGAAGGATCGCCATTGCTCTACCTGCTCAGTACGCGGGCGGCGACGCAGAGGTCATCCACGGCAATGACATGATCCAATGTTCCCCCGAGTTGCACGGTGCCTTCGCTACAAGTGTCATCGCCTGGCGGACCGACGCGACGACCAAACTTGGGCCCCTCACACAAGGCTGTCGCATCCTCCTCACATTCGATCTTACAGCAGACGTTGAGCCTTCGAAGGCATTGCTGCCCGTCAACAACAAACTCCTCTCACTACTACGCCGATGTTTGTCCACATGGGCAGACTCACGGGGCCGGGGTGACGTTCCCTTCAAAAACATATCTCTCCTCCCCAACCGCCACAAATATCCTCGTATGAATCTCCGGGCGAGCGCCCTCAAAGGCACGGCTGCGCGGCTGGTCTCCATAGTCGAGGAGCTCGCCCTGCCTCTCGGCTTCCGTCTCGGCCTCGCGAGCGTAACGTTGCGCAAGTCCCTGGCGGGGTATGAAAACAGGAACCGAGGCAGCCCGGGCTACGGCGACATCGAGGAGCCGGAAGAAGTAGATTATATGAGGTCTGTCGAGATCAAGAACCTTGTCAGTCTTCAGGGAGAACTCCTGCTACAAACCGTCTCAATGGAGAGCGAGGAGGGCGGGATGGTCCCCCGTGGCTGGGATTACAGGTTCTGGGATTGGGACGAGTCGGACGAATCGGAAGAAGATTACGACCATCCAGGCGACGACGCGGTAAGTATCGCGTCACTCGTCGCCGTCGTCTCCGAGTGGACCTTACTGATCCAGTCAAATACAGGAGTATGCTCTTATTCATCTTGGTCAGTGGCACGCTCGATGCTGTATCGCTCATCATCGGCTTCTGACATCTTGCGTTCTCTCCTGACTCACGCAGCGTCTCACAGGGCGGCTTTGGTCATATGGCCGGCCTGGGCGAACCGCGCCATGTTCGATTCGGAAGACTTTGCGCGCGCCCTAGGCGTCGTCAAAGATATCCAATCATCCCGCCCTAGCGCGGAAGAGCTGGAAGCCCTCGAGGCAGTCTTAACCCACGCACTCCCAGCAAATGCCCCGTCAGTGCTGCCCGCCGTAGCTCGTGTCGCGTTGAGGTGGAAAGATGTCTCACTATGGCTCCGCGCGGTTCAGGCGTACGACGGGGACACTTCGGTGCGGGCCTCAGGCTTAGCAGATGTCGACGCAGCCTACAAAACCTTTGGGTTCGGAGAGGTGCAAGCAGTGTAAGAACATTTCTTCTTACGAGTCCACATCATGCGACTGACGATGTGGTTGCCAATAGAATCGACCGCGCCCTTAGTGGAGAAGCATCGACCCTCACAGCGCTCGACTTCTTGCAGAAGATCCGCACATGGATATCCGAGGACACCGCAGATAGTACTCTAGAGAACTTTGTCCTCCTCCAGCTTGGCAAAATCCTCACCGAATTCAAGGAGCCACAGGCGGACGATGTACCGCGGCTACTAGAGGCCGCACACGATTACGGAGGCGACGACTTCCTGGAAACTGTGTACGTCCGTTTCGGCCAAAAAATCCATTATATGGGCTGTTCCTTATGCCGTATAAACCGCAGTGTCATTCCTCGACTCAAGACCTTCAACAATTCTGCTCTGCTCGATGCATGTTTGGCCCATATCCATACCATGACCGGTCGCGTTCACCCTGAGGTGTCCCGCCGTCTAGTCGAGGACATCCTGATGACGTTCCTGTCCCCCCTCGATATTTACAGCGTCGATGATAAGGACCCTATCGAACACTGCGTCCGGCGTTGCACCCGTGTCGGGCGGAGCGATCTATGCGCACCATTATTCGCACGTTTGGCGACACTGCCGACAACATGGGACATTAGCTGGCGGCAGGCCTTTTTGGAGAAGGTGCTGCTTCCGTTCCTCCTGTCTGTCGACAGCGGCTTGGGCATCTCACCGTGCCTTTCGGATCTGGTTCCTCCCCGGAGACTCGTAGTTTCGACTCTCTTGGAGGCCGTCCAAACCCCACCTTTCCTCGACCCTTCGAAGGTGTCTACCCTCACGGACCTAGTTGAAGCTGGAGCCCCGTGGGAGCCCTGTCTGTCGAAGTAAGTTGTGGTCTCTCATCTGTGCCGTATTCCACCTGACTAGTTGTCATATGCTCTCTTCCTAGTATCCTATCAACGCTCTCATCGGTTCATCTCGACCGCGCTCCACTCCAGGAGCTACTTCGAGCGTTACTTAAAGGGCATCGTGAGCTCATCACGAGTTTGTCAACTAGCGAACTAAGCAAACACGTCCGTGCGCTGGTCGACCACTACCTGGCCACGGTCATTCCCGAGTCCCGGGCACCCATTGCCCTAGACCCATCGGCCACCCAGCAGCTCGTTGACTCCGTCGAGCTATGCCTTGATCTCGGGCTCCCAGAAGCAAGTTCGGCCCATATTAGCCACATCCTCTCCTCTGCGGCTCTCAACAGGGAACCCCAAGAACTACGAGAGTTTCTCTTGATCCTCGTCCCTTCCCTCCGTGCCGCGCTCCTCACTCACCAACAATCTCCCACGTCCGAGCTCTGGACCCCCGTCTTCCGCCGGATCATCATGCGCTGGCTTCTCGATGTCATGGGGGCTTGTCCGGACGACTTCGACCACGTCAAATCGATGCTACAAGACGCTCTGTCGACCTGGACCTGCAACTGCGCCCCGTGTTCTTCCGCCAAGACATTCCTGAGCGAGAGCACCGACACGACCACGGTGTTGGAACGCATAGGACGGCAGCGACAGCACATCGAAAAAATGCTGCAGCAGCACGCATCGCTGCTTGCTCGATGGTCGGTCTGGCGCGTCCCGCCTGTCCCGATGTGCCTTACGGTATTTGCTATTGATTCGCGTTCATGATCAATCACTCACATCCGGGCTCTCGATCGCAGCTCACAAAGACCGAGCCTTTAGCTGAGGTCGTCCGATGGGAGACATACCGCAAAGAAGGGCTCGAGCTGTTGAAGACCATCGCTGCCGCCGACGAGGACCGCCAAAAGATACTCGGCTCGGACGTAGAATGGGTCTACGAGTTGCTGGTGGACGATGCGCCTTCGAGAGAACAGGTGCTCATGCTCGAAGCGGCACCTGCACCTTCCGCGGTCCTTGTCGAGGGGGGTCCATCATTGCCTGTCAAGCGACCACGCTCTCCTTCGCCTCTACCCTCTACCCTGGAAGCACTACAATCGGATGGTATGGCAAATGCGGAACGGCGACCGGTGAAGCGGGAAAGGTCGCAATCCGTCACGATCAAAACCGAAATGGACATGGATGTGTCGTAGACCACATGTCGTGCTGACAGCCGTCAGGGAGATTGGTATGCAAACAGTATTGATCTTTTCGAAAAAGGAGAGCATGTATACTGTGTGATATCAAGAGAGAGGCGACAACACTAGCCGAGTAACCGCAACGCAAGTTGGGTAACGTAACTAGCGCTTGTTTGCGCTTGCCACAGCCCTGCCACCTCTTGCCACTTGCAATCCGAAAGTTGCGCTGATACCGCGCGTCTGACCCCTCTAGAAGCTCTACGTGTCTATATAGACCGTGCATATCCTACGGCACCCAGCATGGACTCTGATTCCGAGTCTTCATGGGATTCCTTGGACAGTGATGACGAGTTTGATTCGGACATCTCCGTACGTTCGTCGTTGAACCCATGTTCGCTCTGCTCACATCCAAATGTACTACAGAGAAAGTTCGACTATCTCTGCGAACGGTTGAGGGAATCGGGCATGGTCTCATCCTCCCGCACATATGCGGATGCACCGAACCCTGCCCTCGAGATCAAAGATTTGGGCCTGATTGGTCTGCCCCTCAGTGCTCGTGATGCGGCCGCGTTACAAGGGTATGGAACAAGTTTCGACCGTAGAGTGCCCAACGGCCCTTTTCGCCCGCCAATCCCCGTAGTGGGCGGCCCCTGTATAAACCGGAGGGTTGACGAACGCCAGGTACGCATGCCACTATAGCTGTTACTACTATAGCACACACTGACATGGCATGTGGCCGTTAGATCACATTTCACCACACGGGTTGGGCGAAGTTCATCGAGAAAGCCTCTCAAGACGCGCGGATGGCACTAGGCATCCAAGCTGAGATTCGTTGTCATCTCGCCCGGTTCATAGTTCAAGCACGCCCAAAAAAGTATGCAAGTCGGCCGATCCCTTTGCGTATGTTATGAGATACTTATGCCGCACCACAGCGTTCGGTACCGCGTCGATACGCCCTCGTACGTGTGGCTCAAATTTGTGACACGCGTTGTCTGACGTGTACTACTTGCCAGCCTTGCCCGTTGCACAGACCGTCATCTCGTAGGGACTATGGCCGTTATCCCGTGCTCGCATTACGCTGGAGGGGACGTAACAGTATCCCATGATGCCGGCACGACTCGCTACACTCCAGGCGCGCATGACACGTTCGCCACCACCTGTATCGTTTGGCGGTCTGACGCAGCCCTCAAGCTCGGGTCACTTGCGCACGGCTCTCGTATCATATTCCTCTTCGCCATCACAAGCGCGGTCCATCCCTCTGAAGGAGCACTGCTTCCTGTCGACAACGAGAATTTGTCTCGACTCGGGCGATGCTTCTCGGATTTGTCGTACTCTCTAGAACATCTAGGCGACCCCGAAAAGATCGTCCACATCCTCAAAGACAAACACTCTCGCGTCAACCTCCGCACCGACGCCCTTCGCGGAGAAGACGCCCGTGTTGTTGCCATAATTGCCGAACATGCCTCGTTGCATGGGCTCCATTTCGGGCTTGCAAGTGTAGCTGGCTCTGTGACTGAGACGGGATATGAGGTACCGGAACGAAAGGCCTCGCGATATGGGAAGCTACGCTATTACGTCCAGGATTACTACAACGATTACACATGGGTTTATATGGAGAACTTGGTGAGCCCTGCTGGACAGCTCTTGATCGGCGACATCTCCTCGGAGGATCCGCACTGGGGTCAGAAGATGTCTTTGTCCGGTGCTCTTCGCGACGAGGTATTGGAGGGCATGTCGGGACATGACGAAGAAGAACTTGAACATGATGTACGCATCATCTCGTGGAAGTTTGTTTAGCATACACTGACAATATTACGATAGGGTGACTCAGTCAAAATAAAACGAAGCAAGTACACGTCAATCTTAAGCCTCCCTATACATCCTGACACCCTGCCATCCTATACAGTATATTACAGGACGGCCTTAGTCGTCTGGCAGCCTGGGGGAGCATTCCAGCGGAGCTTAGCCAGCCGCGCCGATGGCAAACCACTCTCCGAGTCTCGGTCTACCGCCCTGCGAGTGGAGCGCCAGGCTATCTTAGACGAGGAGGACCAGAAATCCGATGAACTGGAACTGGTGGATTGGCCACCCAGCCCGTCGCCTTCGGAGCCTGCCATCGACGGCGTTGTTGGATCTACAGCGAAGTTTGCGGCTCCTGCGGCCGGAGCAACCCCCATGCTAGTCGTCACGGTCAAACGGCAGCGTTCCATATCTCCTCTCCCCTCCACTCTGGACGTAGTTGATGTAGAGGGGCAAGGGAGACGGCCTGTCAAACGGGAGAGGTCGTGGTCCGTTGCGATCAAATCCGAGGAGATGGTTGTAGACTGGCCTTAGCAAGTTTGTCGCAATGCTAAGTCACCTATATAGAATCATATCTATGCAGCGCCCCACTAGTTTACCCTGAGCTCGGTTTTCTGTCTCGGACACGAATAGACATTCACAGCGATTTATGGCAGTGACAGAGCCAGAGACGAATCCACACTCTGGGTCGTCCACACAGTATTGGTCTGAGACCAGGAAGTCAGCGATTCAGCGAGCATCGAAACCATACCAAAATTGCGCATCATCAAACACTCAATACAGTACCAGTCGACGCAGAGGTACACGAGAATGGGAGACGAGGCTGATGATTCATGGAAATGACCCAGGGATACAAGGTGTGCGCGCCGACAGCGATAGAGAGATCAACGATACGATATAGGGCAGCGGGCTCGGGGAGTAGGGGTGACAGAGAAGATATACGCGAGAATACTACGGTCCTATAGACGGCAAAGCGGGTGGTGCGACGGACGGGCGGGGGCGGGCTGCGGCGGCTTCTACTACATATGCATATGCGGCATGCGAGTCATTACGAGCGTGAGATATGCGACGGGTCCTCCTTCAGAGGGCGATTGCTGGGTGCGGTACGTTGAGTGAGTAGAGATAAGAGATGTAAGATGGAACACGGGAACAGCGGAATATGGTATTCTGACAGGGGAGGCGAGACGGACGATTTCTTAGTTCTACACGGTGGCGCGCTTCACCATCTATCGCGCGGGGTCATGCGTCAGCGCGG
Organism: Trametes versicolor FP-101664 SS1; assembly: GCF_000271585.1. Taxonomy (NCBI): domain Eukaryota; kingdom Fungi; phylum Basidiomycota; class Agaricomycetes; order Polyporales; family Polyporaceae; genus Trametes; species Trametes versicolor. The sequence continues at coordinate 1,205,762 of NW_007360328.1, forward strand.
AGAAGTCTAGGAATGAGGGGCATCACGCACCTCCCGGGCCCACCGCACAGTCTTCTTGGTTTCGGGCGACACACGGCTCTTCAAGCGGAGCTCGTTGGCAATCCAGTCCGCGAGCAGGTAGGGCTTGATCTGGCCGTTCGGGAACGCGTCTGCGAGGTCGCCAAGCAAGCCAATAGCGAGCTTGATCGAGCTCTCCGTGCGCTCGGAGTCAGCCAGACACCTCTGCACGAGCTCGAGCATGGCGGGGACGTGCGGCAGGAGCAACTCAACCTTGGGCGTGTTCTTGAACCCGGCGACAATGCCGGTGTACGCCTCGAGGATACCGTCACGTAGAAGGCTGACGTACTCGACGAGGTCGATGTCGAGCTAGTTGTAGCCGGGTAAGCCATTGCATATAGCAGCACAACAAATCACTTACCGGGTTCGGCTGCACGGCACCCGCTTGCCTCAACACGCCCATCGTTGCAGACAGGTAGGGCTCAAACGCGGGGCCGATGGCCATCGCGATATCACCGAAGCAGGACAAGATGGAGATCTTGACGTTCCGGTTGAGCACGTCACTCTGCAGGTTCTCGAGGAGCACGTTCATGAAAGCGCCTGAGTACTGCGCTGTCTGATCACCCAGCGCGCGCGAGATGTCGCCAATAATGCCAACGGCGACGGTGCAAAGCTGCGTGTCCTCGTGCGCCTTGAGCGCCGGGTAGAGGTGCGGGAGGAAGGCGGAGATGTAGGGCGCAAAGCGCTGCTCGAGCGCCGCGGACAGCGCGCCGACAACGAGGAAGGCGTCCTCAAGGAGTGTGGAGGTCTTGCCGGCAGCGTTGATCAGCTGAAGCAGGAGAGTCATGATGCGGTCCGCGAGGGGTTGGATGCCGTCGCCGAGCTTGCGGATGACGCTCTGAAGGGATATGAGCGCGCAAATTACAGTTTGTCGAAGTATAACTCACAGTGATAACAGCACAGAAGTTGCTCATCAGATCGTTCCAGTTGTTGCGGTCGTCGGCACCTACGATTTGGTTCTATCACAAGGAATTAGAACTGACAGGTTCGGAAGTATCGAAAGGTTGAATCCGTACCTGCATACCGAGCAGCTGCTCCATACGCAGGAGGATCGTTACGGCCGTGTTCTGGACGACGGGGATAGTATCGAGCGTTGAGTGTGTGACGAAGGAAGTGATCGCTTCGTAGGCAGCCGTTCTGTGCTGGCCCTCACTGGTGGCACTGGAAATTAGAATATTGTCAATACATCAACTTCTTAAAGAGAGCAGAGCAACCCACGTCTCAGTCAGATGGAGCAGAGCCTGGACGACACCCTCGTAGTATGGGGAAAGTACACTGGGCTGGTTGAAGGTCTCCTGATCGTCACCCTCAACGTAACCAAGCTGGTCGGCAAGGTTCATGAGCGCCCAGCAGCAGTTAGCAGCGATACGCGGGTTGTCCTGCAAACCAGCAACCAGCGCAGAAACCATGGGGTGCAGGTGAACGTCGGCTTGGATAGTTGAGATCAGGAGATCGCAGATGCGGCCGAGAGTCCAGGCAACGGTATCCTTGACATGAATGTTCGAGTCCGCCATCATGTCGATGAGGATGGGCAACGCCTGGTTCACGAGCGGGGTAAGGACGTTCGGATCCGGCCCATCGAGGATGGAGCCGAAGGTCATGACGGCCGCCTCGCGCATGTGCCAGTCGGTCGACCGAATGTTGGCCTCGATGAAGGGGATGACTGCGGCCACGATGGTGTCCTGCACAGCTTGTGCAAGCAGACCAAGACATGTGGCGGCAGCCTTCGAAACGTCCCACTCGTCCTCATCGGCGTCCTCATCCTGGTGGGTAAGCAGGTCGAGCATGACAGGGACGATTTCAGGCATCGCAATCTTCGCGAAGAACTTGCTCTCGTTCTCGGGCACTTCGCCGTACTCGTTCGCCTGGTATATGTTAGCAAGGCGCCCCCAGACTCGATTGAACGATGTAGCGCACCTCAGACGCCTCCCACGCGAGCTCACTCTCGAGTTCACATACTGTTGACCAGAACTCAATCGCTTGAAGGGATATCTCTGGTTCACTGTGCTTCATGCCCATGACAGTGAGCTATAAAGCGAACCTACGTCAGTACTCGCCGAGATCATTGAATCAATGCAACGTACCCCGAAAAGCGCGCGCTCCATATAGTAGTTCATTTTGTCGTAGTACAGAGACATGATCTTCACAAGACACTCGAATGCTCCGACCTGGACAGGAACAGCGGCGTTCTGCGTTGCCTCGCAGACCACCTGCATGATGTAGTTTCTCTCGCCCTGCATAAGTTTCAGCAGACGTTCGGTGTATATAATCACTGGAAAAGATCACCTCTCGCTCAAAGTTGTCCCGAACAAACTCGAGGGAGTTGAGCAATGCCTGGATAGCCGCGAGTTGAACTTCCTGCGAAGGCTCCTCCTTGCGTGCTCCGTGAATGACCGCAGTCAAAATTTCATTGGAGCGCATCGAGAGGATCTCAGGTTTCTGGGACGAACATTATCAGATGATGGTAGCCGAGTTGGGCAATAAAACGCACGTTTTGTAGTGCTTCGCAGGTGAAGCCGATCGTTTGCAGGGTGGCGACGCGGAGGCTCGTATTCGACTGGTCACTCACGAAGCCCAGCAGGATCCCAATGACATCCATCCAGTGCCCCTGTGGCAGTTCGACGGCGGCGATGGCAGACACGACCTGCGCAGCTACCGTACCGACCTTACCAGCGGGAGAGGCCAGGGCCATGAGCGCGTCTTGCTTCACTTTGTTCTTCGTCCCATCGTCGAGCGCGAGCCAGCGGTTGGCGTAGTCGGTCTGTCGCGCGATTTCCTAAGAGTACAATGATTGGAATGGTGGCGTAGAGTCGAGTAGATCGTAGCGGGACATACGCGTGCTGATAGGGAGTTCTTAAGCGCAAGACCAGCGGCGTTCCTCACGTGTGGCTGTGAAGACTCGTTGACCAGCTCCGACGCGAGCATTGCAACATACGCGGGCTGGATGTGGAGGCATGATGAGCGTTCCCGGCCGCGTAAGGCAGGATCAGAGTGGAAACTCACGAAGTTCTCCCTGGATGCATTCTCAAGCTTTTGGGTAGCATCGTCACGCGTATGTGCGTCTGCAGGATGGAATACGGATGAAATTGAGCATGGATGGAACGAGGGGACGCGCCATCTGCGGCTCGGGGCCGGGGCGGGCGAAAAAGGACGTACCGGGCGAGAGGGTATTTGCGAGGAGTTCACTGGCGTTCATGGTCGTAAATGAAGAGACTGTGCGTTGTTTTTAGCGGATCAGCGAGATTCGTGTGAGCGATGGTGGTGGTTGGCGAGCAAGGCGGAGAGAGCGAGTGGCGGCCTTGGACGAGCAGGGTCAAGGGAACGAGGTCGCAACTCCGGGCGTTTCTTTTTCAGCCCGACCCGCGTCTCTCTCCCAGCATCGCCTGCCCTCTTCCGTCCAACATCTTCACAAGGCAGGTCGCTCTTTCTTTTGTTTTCTGTCTCTCGAGCTCATCAAACACCCCTTTGATCGCAGATTTCGCCTCGGGCGATATAGTCTGACGACCACACTCCACCCGAGCGCTTCTCCCCACATCCCCAGGCGAAACAATGGCCGATAGAGTACGTCTGCCCTTCCTCTTCCTCTGAACGCGAATGACCCTGAGTGCTGAAGGGTCGTGGCGGCAGCAGAGGCGGATTCAGAGGGGGCGCAGGCCCATCCTCGCGGGGCGGTAGGAATGGCCCGTACGTCTCGCCACCACCTCATTGCATTCAGGTCATGTCTGATCCCCGGTCACGTCAGATCACAGCCAACAATGGACAAGCCCAAGCGTGAGGCCATCCTTGACCTGGCCAAGTACGTGAACGAGCGTATTCGCGTCAAATTCACGGGCGGACGCGAAGGTCAGCCCCCTTGTACTCTCGCGTTAATTGTATGCTGACTCTAGGCTAGTGACCGGAATCCTGAAGGGTTACGACCAGCTGTTGAACCTCGTGCTGGATGAAGTACAGGAAAATTTGCAGAGTGGTCAGTGCGAATTTAAAGACGTAATACGCGCGCTCGGGAACTCATGTTGCGATAGCACCGGACGGCGAGTCCACCACGCGCAACCTGGGCCTTGTAGTCCTCAGAGGGCCGACAATCACCCTCCTAAGCCCCGTGGACGGCTTCGAGGAGATCGCCAACCCTTTCCTGGCACAAGAGTGAAACCGCTCTTGAACTTGATTGCCCCCACGGGTCTGCAGGCCGCAGATCCGGGAGCATGTATTTCTACTGTATGAGTCGTGCCTACCGTAACCAGATGTCTTGCTCATTGCGAAATGCTCACGAGTTTTTGACTATTTCAACCCACCATTGATCATTCGGGAGGACGTGAATTTGAAGCCTCGCGCATATAGCCGACAAGATTCACAAGCAACGCGCTACCGTTCACAAACATACTCCCAGTATAGCAATTGAGGACCGACATCGAAGACAACACAAGAAGTCAAACCACGGTCATGTCGGCATAAGCCCTAAGCCTCACGTGAGGTCTATCACGTCCTGAGGGTCGTACGCGGCCTTGCGACGTTTGCTTGGACGCTCGGACTCCAAGGGCGAGCCAGTTCGGGTCGGAGACGGAGAGTGCGAAGGAATTGACGCATACGAGACCGGACTGCCGATACTTCGGCCTACGGACGCAGTCGTCGGATGCGCATGGGAGGGGGGTGCGTCGGAGTCGTCCACAGATATCGGGGAGAGCTCCCGGTCGGTGGGTCCTGACACCATCAGAGTCGCGAAACGCTCCTGAGTGGACTCCGTGGTTATCTCGGAGACACCGTCAGATATATCCTGCCCGCTGAAGAGAGCAGCGAGGACCGGTCCGTCCGGTCCAAGGATTGTAGACAGTGTCTCGGGGTCCGAGCTCACGGCCCTCAGGAGTCGGATCCCGCGTTTCTGGTACGCTGTCCAACGAACGGGCTTCTCCACAGTGGCATCCTTCATGACCTGTAAAATTCAATGAGCTACCGATAGACATCTACCGAGTTGAGCGGACCTTGATGCCTTGAGGTGTGGTCATGATCGCTTTGAACGTCGCAATACCTGCCGCATGTAACTTGAGGAACTTCTCCACATGCTTTCGCTTCGTCCCGCCAATGCGTGCCCAAGTCTTCTCTCCCTCCGGCTCATCCCTGAGAAAAGCACGCACGGAGACGCACGCGTCACATGCGCAGGACCACTCCTCGAGCTGGTCGAGCTTCCCGAGCGCTGCGGTAGTTTCGGCGGGCCGCGGACCCATGACCGTCCGTCCCCATTGCAGGAGGATCGCTCGAATGGCAGGTGTGAAAGCAGGAGAGGAAAGGGATTGTCTCTTGCGTACGAGGAAAGGAATGAGTCGCACGAGAAGGGGCGCGAGCGATTCAATGATGTACTCGACGCTGTCATTGACCACCCAGTCCGGATGGACGACTCGAGCAAGGAGCGCAGAGCAAGCACCTGGGTTCCCTGCTGAGAGACAGTACTTGATCGTGTCGAGGGTGATCGCTACACGCTCTGCGGGCGAAGCGTTTTCGAGGTCCACCGAATTGGCAAACTGCTGGAGGAGCTGTGGGGTGACGTTCCCTAGAGCTTGTCCTCCTGGATCGAGGGTAGCAGCCTGAGTACGCAATTCGTCGATCAAAGCGCGCAGTACGTCGCTTCGAATAGGTAGAGCCTCGATTTTTGGTATCAGGCTGCCAGCGCGAATCAATAATGAGTACCATGGTGCGGAAGATACTAGATGGCTCACTCAGTGAAGATGAGAGATGGCTCGCTCCCCAGGGCCGCAGCGCGCACTATAGTCGCAATCGCCTCTCCTGTGGTATCGTCCGGCTGGCGGAGGAACGCGTCGACCTGCGCTTTGACTTTTTGGAGACGTAGAGACCTTTGCTCGGAGACCCATTCTAACGCAGCTGGAGATGGTTCTTGACCCTGGTTCTCGCCGGTGCGATCCAAGAACTCCCGCAGAAACTGGAGAGCTGCGATGTCAGATGGGTCTCGCTGTATAGCACGCTCCGCGCTGTCGTGACAATCGATGTCTTAGCCCACTGCATCGACAATCACCGGAAGAATTAAACTCACGTAGGCCGAACCGCTTCAAACCCGAAAATGTCCTTGGCCCCGAATATGTTTTCCTGATCCAGTGTTGCAATAGAGCGGTCCGCATCGCACGCCTTGACGGCGCGCAACCACAGATCTTGGTCCTCCCATGTCCGTGCCGCACGACACACAGCGTTGACAACATCGCGCCAATATTCGGGGATAGCACGAGCCACGACGAGATCAACGAGCTCCTTCTCCTCCCCAGTGGGGAGAAGGCTGTCGGAGGCTCGCAACCTCGTACATGCCTCTGTGAAGGCCTTGCGACCATGGACAACGTCGAAGTCGGCCCAAGATGGCCAGATCACCAACAAAAGGTGCCGGTCCCCTATACGTCCGATGTCAGTACCACCAGGTTCTCGATTCTCAATAATACTCACAAGATCCAACATCCCACTTCAGATAGGTCTACAGCAGGCAGGAGATGTCAGGCAAGTCCGAAGCTCTAGCTAACCAGCGTACTCACACTGGGCGAAGCAATGAGCGTCTTGTGCAAGGCGAGTGGGATAACGTCTGTGCCGCTGTCGTAGTCCATCTTGTCCCGCACGAGATTACCGGAGAAGTCCACAAGTGGCCCAATCCTCCGCAGGGGTTTAGAGGCTTTCGAGTAGGAATGTATGGGACAGTATCCGGGAGAGCTGAACTGGGATGAAGACAGAGATTCTGCGTCTGAGTCGGGTGTGGGGGGTTTTCCGCGATCGGACTCGTAGTCATAAGAGCAGTGATAATCGAGTGGGTCGAGGCTGGAGGGGGAGGGCTTCATGTCTGGTCTTGAGGTGAGATCGTTTTGTAGGGGAAGTGTGATGGGCTCCTTGTGCGCGTCATCGTCATCGTCCGCGTAGGATACGCCGCCCGGGCTGTCGGCGTTTGAATCGGCATCCGTAGGTTCGACCGAGGCGTCGTCGTCTTCGTCGCTATCCGAGCCAGAAGCCCGCGTGCGGACTCTAGATTCGCCGAGCTTGCAGGTCAAGACTGCGAGGCCGAGTTTGAAACCATGTGCGCCGGCACATATCTCGAGAGCTTCCGCGAGATGTGCGTCGGATCCGCGCAAGACGCCCTTGCGGACGTCGCCATATGAGTACTTGTGTTTGAGCAAGTACACGAGCTTGGAGGGCATAGTGGCCCTGCGACCTTTCTCCCATGTTTGCAAGAGCTGTCTTAGGCGTGCAAGCTCCTTGCATTGCGGGCCAAGGGTCGGCGATGGCATGGTAGGATTTGAGCACACAAGATCGAAGGCAAGGACCAGGTATGAACCACTGGTGATGAGCTCTGAGGCGAAGGTCGTTGTTGCATGCCAGGCCAGTACTGCCACGTCGCCTGGCACAACGGTGTCCAACTGGAACGTCTGCGCATAGTCGGCGTGGTGAAGTCGCACCGCGCCACCTTCGAACAGGGAGGGCATGATCATGAGAACAGTGCCCAGTTTGCTTGAGATATTTGACTCCTGACTAAGGTGTGCTCAGTTGTCGAATGGGGGTAAAGAGATAGTCCCATGGATGTCCGACTCACGGTATATGCGACACGTCCGCCCTGCTTAACTGTGTCAGCTCCAAAACGTTGCTGCGTGATACGTAGAGATATACTGACGCGGTACCCACTCCATACCAGCTGAGCGAGGCTTTTGGAGTGTTTACTCCCCCGGCTGAAGCATCGTGACCGAGCGCTGTGGAGGCCCACTGTAATACCTGCGCAAGAAAGGCCCCAAATTTTGGATTCTCGAAGCGAAACTAGTCAAGACGGCGATAGTAATATGTCAGCGCTTCAGCAATGACAGTGCTGGAAGCGGGCGGTGGTTAACGAGATTACCTGGGTCGCATCGAGAGACCATGACGACGATGTGGCGGTGACTTCGGAAGACACATTATGTCCCAAATTGACAGCTTTTCCAACGTGTTCGCCTTCCAGAGCATCAAGAGGAACGCCAAGGATACCGATATCGTTCACATAGAGCCCTGGGTTTGGGGCATCCGAAAACACGCGGTAGCACCACGGAAGGCCTGAATTTTGCAGGGCGGTAGACGTCGCAATGGACAGGATCTCCTCCTGCATATAATATATGAATGTTGACAAGGTAAGAACAGGATACCAATGTACCTTGATATTAAGATTAGGATGTGCAGGAGAAGGTTGCAGATGATGTCCAAACTGAGCAAGCTCGATGGCCATGCCAGTGTCACCGAGATAGTTATGCTTTTGAATTCAAAACAACAGTGGAACAAGCTAGCCTCTTAGGAGTACCGCAAGTACGCTTTTTGCGATGATTCAGACGCGAAGATGTTGACTGGTGCTCGAACGTAATGGTGGTGGTGGTGGTAGCGACTCAAGCGCGGTGTGTGCACGATGTCCGGGCGCCTTTCAGGTTCCCACCGAAACGTTGCTAGCGCTGGCCTCCCTGTTAGCATTCAGCCACGTTCTAGGCCACCGCGCAAGAACACAGAACCCGCTCATCTACAGGGTATAACAGCGTCGGAATGGCTACACGAGAAGCCAGACCAGCTCGACAGGCGGAGCCACGTAGCACGGGAAGCGCAGGTCGCCAGGTTGTCTGGACTTTGCTTGCGTCCGCCGTTGCAGGCCTTTCCACATATTACTCCGCATTCTCCCGGCGTCCGAGTACAACAACTATCTCTTCACTGCCAACCTCTTACGCTCTTTGCGCGGAGGGTTCGAGGATCTATACGGTCGATGAGGCCAAGCCAGCAGTTGACTGTTTCTCGGTCGACAAGAACGTCATCACAGCCACAGGAACGCTCGGTACGCGCAACCAGTTTCAATTTGACCTGATACTTACAAATAATGTTACACAGTGGAGGTTCAGGCACATTGGGACGAGTACCAGAACGATCTCATACGCAAGTTCTACGGGAACGAGCCCAGTGCGAAGAAGCCGCTCCCTGTCTTCAATGCTCCTGCTGGTTCCATAGTCGTCCCAGGCCTCGCAGGTTAGCCCGCGTGGCCATGTTATGCTTTTCAGGGCTGATATGAAACTAGATGCACACGCCCATATTGTACAATATGGTTTCAAGATGCAGCTGCGCCTTGACGAGACGCGTACGCTCTCTGGGCTGCTCGACCTCCTGGAAGAATATGTTGCCTCCCATCCCTCGGACCCGGATACATGGGTAGAGGCAATGGGGTGGGACCAAACGCGGTGGACCGACACTGATGGATCATTCCCCACCGCTGTAGGTCCTCTCTCCCCGTGCTTCCGTGTGACATTCATCTTACTCCTCCCAGGCAGATCTAGCTTCTCGTCCTTCCCTATCCTCACTTCCCATCGCACTACACCGCGTCGATGTACACGCCCTATGGCTCTCTCCGCGAGCCATCGCACTTACGAAAGCGCACCTCAACGGGACGTTCCCAAACTCCACCCCGGGCGGCGAGATCATCCGTGACTCCTCCACTGGGGAGCCAACTGGGATCTTCGTCGACGCCGCCATGTCTTTGGTGCCTATTCCGAAATGGTCAGAATGGCAGATGCGCGACTACGCAGAGCGGACTGTGAAGGATGCCCTTGCGGTGGGGCTTACGAGCGTGCATGACGCCGCCACTAGCTTGCAAGAGTTTGAACTGTTCAAGCAGTACGTCTCCCACTTGATTTGTAGTACAGTCGAGTATTGATTCCCTCTCTACAGAATGGATGAGGACAATGAGCTCCCCGTACGTTGAATCTGCTCGGAGGCGACACCACGCTGATTGCTCCTCCAGATCCGGGTATATGCTATGGCAGACTCCGACAGGCTGTCTCCTGAGGAAAGGAACGACATCGAGATCCACGACCCAAGCCCTGGCGCCCGCGTTCGCATGCATAGCGTGAAGCTCTTCACCGACGGCGCACTTGGCTCGTGGGGTGCTGCGCTGCTCGCCCCCTACTCCGACAAGCCAGACGCCCGCGGATTGATGCGCATGCCAGAAGAGGATCTGAACAAGCTGGTGCGCGAGTGGTGGGACAAGGGATGGGGTGTCGTAAGTCTTACAGCAGGTCCGCGTAGGTGGCACTGCAGTGTACTGATGATGTTTTTGCGTCCTCCCCTTAGAACGTCCACGCAATTGGCGATCGTGCCAATAGGGCCGTGCTGGACGCATTCGAGAAGATCTCGCAGGACCTTGGCTCGCAAGAGGGTGTTGCGAACAGAAGGCCGCGCATCGAACATTCACAGATCATGCGTCTGGAAGACTTAAAGAAGGCTGGCGAGCTGGGAGGTGGGAGGCGCTTTGCGCCCTAGACCGTGCAACTGTATCTGACATCGCAACGTCTCAGTTCTCTCGAGCGTGCAGCCCACACATGCGTAAGTCGCATACACGCATAACATCATTCTTGTTTGCTGATTCGATTGTAGCACGAGCGACATGTGGTATGCTGAAACCCGCCTCGTATGTCCCTGCCGCCGCCACTGAAAGCACCACTGACCAGCCCATAGGGATCGGAGCGTATCAAAGGCGCATACGCATACCAGACCCTCCTGCAAGCATCTCGCGGTGGCGTTCTCCCCCTCGGATCCGACTTCCCAGTAGAGGGCATCAACCCTCTCCTCGGCTTCTACGCTGCTGTGGCGAGACTCGACACCGAGGGCAAAAGCCCCCACGGAGAAGGTGGATGGTGCGCACTCGATACCCATACCCCCGCTTAGACTGCATATGCTCACCGGCTTGTAGGTTCCCTGCGGAACGCCTCACACGCGCGCAGGCGCTCAAGGGCATGACCCTCGACGCCGCGTACGCGTCATTTGCCGAAGACACCCTGGGCTCGCTGGTCCCGGGAAAGCGCGCAGACTTCGTCATCTTGGACCGTGATATCATGGACACCAGCCAGCCATTCAACGAGATTCTGGAGACGAAGGTGAAAGCGACGGTGGTCGACGGCAAGGTGGCGTACGGTGGCATATAAGGGCACTGTGGCCACCATCGATTGGGTGTCTCTGTGGGCAAGGTGCGCGGTGTCTAGATTCGGCGCTGTGGAATGGGTCGCTACAGAAACCGGGGGCTGTTAGAGCGGATATCATGGCCCATCCCGGATATCGATGCGTATGGCCGGAAACAGGTGTCTTGTCACTGAACGCATGTTTAGCGCCCGTTTCAGAGCGTCGCTTGTTGCACGTTTCGCTTGCATCGCACAAATCGATCAGGCTGATTCAACGTGGGTGAATGTGTAAACGGTGAACGATCGGTTTGAGGTAGGTTTGAGGAGTCTTGACGGAGGTCTCGGGAGTACGCCACCTACATGGCCAAACAAGTGCAAACCGCGAGCGGGCCCAGGCCCTGGCCGTCTGTGGGCGATTGCCGCTCGGACCAGTGGCCCTTGACTCAACTACCACGCCATGGGGCGTATCTTTTGCCTGGCATGCTAGCGGTGCTTCGCGTAAACTATCCGTACACCTGGCGGAGGAATGCCTTTTCAATCCTACCCTCAAAATTGAATGGCGGGGCGGCGTGGAGTCTTCCCCTTGTGCAGCCCGCCCATCTGCACAGGATCCATCAGGTGTGTTCTCACCATATTCTTCTTTTCTTATCATGATTTTTGGAACAGGAAAGAGTGCGTATGCGGGTGTGCGCGCGGCCAATCATATGATAGCCCCTTCTTCATCGCAGCTCCGCCTCGCCTTCTGGACCCATCCGCGGACCGCCCCCCTCTCACGCCTCCGTCCTGACATGGAAGGAGAGCCTCGAGGCGTACAAGCACCTGCCCTCAAGGCGCTGATAGACCACTTCTGCGCCTGCGCGGCCAGGTCGGATTTGGCATGCCTGTTGTTCACGGGCGCCGCTGGCTGGGGCACGTTGCCGCCCCCGCCCCCTTGTGTTAGACGCTGCCCCCCGTCCGTCTGCGTATAAAAGGGGGCGAGATTCTGCACTAACCCCCCAGCTCCTCCTCCTCCTCACTCCCAGCGACTCGAACCCCGGCGGTGCCCAACGGCCCGCTGGATCCACGGTGCGCACGCGTAGGCCCGGTAGTTGAGCTGATCGGCTTTCCACAGCACAGCGCGTCCCGGATTTTATATTGTGAGGATGCCCTCTCTTCATACCTGTGGCGACGTCTGACGCTTGGGACAGATTGTGTGATTTAAGCTCAAGACCCTCGGCATTTTATTATTTCGACCTCGGTTTCGTTTATTGTTTCGGCTTGGGCACTATTTGCCTGGCACCCCACACGACGCGTAAGAAAACTATGTACGCGCCCCCTTCCTTACCCTGTCGACCCGCGTTCTAACTCGTTCCGTCTCGAATCCAGATGGATTCGGCGGCTTGTTATTTGGTAAGCACCCAGTGTTCCTCGTTCCCGTCCACTGCGCTAACGCCACCTCTCACAGAGTGTTCCCTCGGCGTTTGGTTATTTCCCCCAGGATAGGTATTTCTACTAACCTCACAGCAATTCATATATTGTAGCGTAGTAGCTTTAGTTAAGTTTTTACTGTCCGGCTCGGGGGCTCTCTACGGGCCCTCGTCTCAAGCGTCGGTGAAGGCTCCGAGCAAGCGGTTGATGAAGAGGGCGACGGGGAAGGGTCCCGGGGAAGGGGTCGACTCGGACCGCCACCGGCGGGCCCGACGTCGACTCCGGCGCAGGCCTCTTCGTGGCCCCCGGGATGAGTACCTGTGTACGGCAAGCCAACTGGCGCTCGCGACGAGTTCTCCGCCGCGGTGCCAGTCGAATACACAGGGAAACCAACTGCGCTTAAACAAGATCCAAAACCGCCACGCACACCTCGCCCTCGGAAGCGGCACTTCAGGGAGCGACGCCTGTGAGTTGTGCACTTCACCTGTAAGTACCCTCGTCACTGACGGGCATAACCCTTTGGCGCAGGGCGGGCCGTTCGCGCAAGTCTAGTGTGTTGTGAGTGCGATCCAACACATCCAATCAGTGTAAATGTTATACTCACCACTACGACTTCTAGGGTGCCACACTGCACTTGCGGCGACGACGTCTACGACATGATCGCTCGTGGATCAGTCGTATAACTTATTCCTATTTATACGACAGCAACTAAGGGCGGTATCTGTTCCATTCTCACAGATTGCATCTGTGGTCAGGCGCAGCGATTAGGCTTTAAGGGGGGCCTTTCGAGGCAAACGATCGAATGGAACAGGCCGATACTTAGTTTCTATGTACTTTCTCTATGCCCGGAAGATATGCACACAGCACGGCCATCTCATCACACTTGTTTGCCTGCGCTCCATCTGATTTGTCGTCTTTGAGGTTCGAAGTATCCTGCTGGAGAGTCTTGGGTCTCGATCCTTAAAGCGTAGCGATATCGGCGTCGGAGGTCTGCAGGTAGGCAGCAGTGGCCACACGAACTTCGCCTCAGCAGAAAGCACACGCGCACGATTACCAGAAACCCGATCCCATTAAACAGCACTACGATAACAAACAATTCACACCCAATCGGCAGCAGGTCCAGCACCAAAGGACGCGCCTACTGGATCGCAATCTTCTTCGGCGCCAGCTCCGGGGTCGACCGCGGGAAGGTGACCGTCAAGACGCCGTCGACCATGGTCGCCTTGATCTCCTCAGGCTGCAAAAGCATCCGTCAGCACCCCTGCCGCCCTCAAAATTGAACAGAAAAACTTACGCTAATGCCCTGCGGGAGCGGGATCGACCGCGAGAACTGGCCGAAGCGGCGCTCGCGCAAGGAGTAGCCCTTCTCGTCGCGCTCTGTCGACAGGGTGGACTCGCCAGCGACGGTCAAGACGTTGTCCTTGACGTCCAGCTGGACGTTCTCCTTCGTGAGGCCCGGGAGCTCGAACGTGGCCGTCACGAGGTTCTTCTCCTTGTCTTCGTGCAGGTCCATCCTGTCGCACATCGTCATCAATACACGTGTCCGCGACTTCAGTCAAGTATAAAGGGTGTGACTTACCGTGGGCGCATGGGCCGCACCGCGGTATTTCCCTGCTCGCGCGACGCAACAGCAGACGAGCCCTGGCGCGTGCGCGCGTTGAACGCCTCATCGAAGAGGCGGTCAAAGTCGGAGAGGGAGTAGAACGGCTCGGTGAAGAACGTAGAAAGCGCCATCTCGAGTTGTTGTGAAGTGAAGAGTCGTTAAAGTGTTGGGAGAAAGGGGTATGCGGGTGAGATGAGGAAAGCGGTCGTGAACTGTGGACTTGATACTTTGCTCTTGCTGGGGAATCGCTGCAGCGACAGGGCCCTGTTTTATACTGTGCCCGGGGCTAACACGGCGTTTCGCTGAACGTTCCAGAGGCTGATGCGTATACACTATTAGCGATCAAATGAAGTCATTAGTTGCGTCACGAAAGCCGGAGAAGAGTCGCGACTCACCTTGGTACACGGTTAAACAGCGTGGGCGCTTGTTCGCGATCTTTCTACGAGTTTCCCCGCGCGACTAGTGCCAAAACCACGTGAAAACTACGACATCTACTCGAGCTGAGAGGTTGCACGCAACGGTGTTAGTAGGTCTGAGCTACAGTCAAAGCAATGCTGCTCGTTCTTCATTGCATGTATGCGGGTATTAGTCTAGTGTACATATGATAGAAACATGCCTGATATCGTCCATGGGTGATGCAACTCGTCGCTATGCCCCTACTTCTGCCCGCCACCAGGTGCGACGTAGTCGCGCGACAAATCGATCGTACCCTTGAGATGGGTGTTCGTGATGCGGACCTGCCGCTGTCGAGGGGCAGACTTCTTGCCCTTCTTCTTCGCGCCGCCTTTCAGCACGGGCGCGGCAGACGCAGTCGCCTGGAGACCCTCGGACGCGAGCGCCTTGAGCAGGTCGACGTCGTTCGGGACAGTGAGCCCGTGCCACAGGTCGTGGAACTCTGTTTCCAGAGGCTCAACCCGCCGTTCCTTGGCGGCAAAACCGGGGGATGATACACACCTTTCTCGACGGCCATGCCGCCCTGCTCTTGGGTCGGCTTCACCTCGTTCCAGAATACCATCCGCATCTGTCCGTCTTTGAGCGTTCTCGTGACATACACCTCGCCATCCTTCTCTAAATCTTCGATCGCCTGTGGCGCCTCCTTCCAGCTCTCCTTGAGCGTTCGCACGGACAGTCCGCCACCTTTGCGTGTTTGACGCTGGATTTCGGTCAAAAGGGCGGCCTTATTGCGCACGTTGAAGTCGTGCTATAGGTCCGAATTTTTTTAGTACACCACCAATCACACAGAAGTACGACGGAAATTAGCCCATTTCCTTTGGCTGAAAAGGCGATACCACAACGGGCAATTGCCCCAGAACTCCGGTAGAAGCCCTGACAATAAGGAGGAATGCCTGATGACGACTTTCGGGATTTTCCCCAAGTGTTACAGACAGCCCACAGGCCACGGCCGCGCAAGAAGCCCGGTTGCCAGCCCAGCCGAAGCACGCTGGCGAGGGGGGTAGGTCGACGCCGAGGACCACCCCTGCCCCCCGGCGATTTGTCCGGGCGACAGACAGGCGTACCCCCAGAGCCCAACCAGTTGTTCGACATGTTCAACAGGTTTCCTGGCGTCGAAGTTTCAATTTGTCTGGATCAGGGAAGGCATACCCTCCAAAAGGGCTATTCTTGCCCGGATTGTCGTCAAGCATGCCCACTTAATGTCGGAGGTCCTGCTCCGGTCCAGAACAAGCTTAGAATATGGTCTGAATTGGTCTCCTGTTCAGGACCGGAGCGGACAACGAAGCACGGTGTCATAGTGATGCACTTTGTTATCCAAGCCTGCTCTGGGGCGCAGTATAGACCACTGCGCGTCGTGGGACAAAAATCTCACCGGCGCGGTCACCTTTTCGCGTCGCTCACACCGGGGGCAGATGTCCATGTAACACCCTGTTACACCTTGATACCATGAAAACTTCTGACCACCTGCCTTCCCAACTTCCACATCCTGATGGCATTCAAGATGTAACGAGCAAACTGGGTTACATGCTGATCACACCTTGAATGCAGTGTGTGATCAGCGTGCACCTACGGTGGCACAAGTTGATGCACCAAAAGCACAGTCGGACTTTGGTTACGATGTGATTTCGGTGTACCCTCCGCTTACAGAGGTATATCCCCCGGTGTTGTCAAAGCCGATGGGAAAGCTCATGCGCGCAAAGGTTACCGCTCCGGTCATATTTTTGTCCCCCTTCCAGCCAAACAAAATGGGCTAATCCCCGTCGAGAAGGAAGCACACTCACCCGGTATGAGTACAAGTCGGTTTTGGGGTCATGTATGACGCGGTCATGCCCCTTGAACTTCTCCAACAAAACCTTGTCCGTGTCAACAGCCGTGTTGGTGATGATAGCCAGATCCTGAAGTCGCATGGGGTTGCCATTGGACTTCAGGTGATTCACAAGATAGACGAGCTGAGTGTTGACATTGGTGCCGGTGCCGGTATCGGCGGGCTGGGAGAAGACCACATCTGCATCGGCAGGTCAGCCTTGGCTCTCACCATGGGCAGACAAGCCAAGCAGAAGAGACGTGCTGGACTTTGGCCGTTTCTTCTTCTTTGGGGGCTCGCCGTCTCCTGCGGACGTCGCGGTCGTTTGCGCAAGCTGAGGTGGCGGTGGCTGAGAGTGCCAGGAAGTGTAATCTTGCTTGTGAAGTGCGCTTTTAAACGCTGCAGCGTCGCGAGCCAGGCCAGACATGGTGGTGTGAGAGAGAAGCGAGGTGGTGGTCGAAGACGAAGGGAAGAGACCACGATGAGCAGACTCAAAAGGTCGGTCCCGGGGAGGGCAGTGGCAGTGCCGGGCGTGGGAGAGAGTTTTACCTCATCCGGCGCCTGTTTTGTGAGAGAGCGATCGCTTGGGTAGCGCGCGTTGTGGGTTGACCTTCACCTGCGCGGACGTCGTCCTCCGCGTCCGACTCCGCCTGGTCGACCATGGCTCACGGCGACATGTCTTTCTTCTCAAGACCCTCTTCTTCCGCAATCAAGATATCCGCACCCTCCGCTGAGGAGCCGTCCAGTCCGAGGCCGTCTAAGAAGGGTCCGTGTGACTCCTTTCCGTCTCATGCCAATCAGCTTCACAGTCCTGCACAGACAACACCCAACGACAGTGTAGGAATATTCTCATCTATGGGTGCGTCAGTATCGCGTGCAGCAACACTGTGCTCTGATGTCGCGCAGGCATTGTAAATACCAGGATAAAGGCTGTATCTACTACCATCCGTCGGTACGTGACTAAGTTTGTTCGGGTGATCGGCGTCACTCATTTCCCCTCAGCGCGATGCGCCCTCCCCGGCGTACGTGCAACGCACATTTCTGGGGTGTACATTCAGTTGACAGGCAAGCAGACCACCCGATTCTCCCACTCCGGGCGCGGCTCTGCCTGCGCAGGCCGTAAACGCGCCTGTATTTGTTCCCAAGACCAATCCTGCAAGTCCAACTCCTGCGGCAGCTGTACCAGCATCTTTACAACAACAATCCTCCACCTCTTCGTACGTCACGCCACCCCTCCTCCCGCCACTGCGCACCTGATGCGTCCATCTCCCAGCGACTCCTCGTCCGAGCAGTCCTCTTCTCAGCCGCCGGAGCAGCAGTCCGAGTTCGAATCGGCTTTGGATCCTGATCAATATGATCCCTACAATCCTTACTCATATGCAGGCCATAGTGCTGAGACGTCGGAGGATGGGGGACATGCGGTAACTATCTTCGCTGTATCGTGTCTCCGTTCATACTCATATTGCCTGCGGACAGCCTTCGATGAACCCGTACGAACTCCCTCCAGGTTATGACGCAGCCACTCTTGATCCCTTCTACAATCCCTCTATGGGTTACCACAACCAATCCGTAGGTCATCTTCGCGCCCCTCATGCTGAGTCAGACACACTAACATAGTCGCACAGCTCAACTTCCATCTCTACACCTCCCCTCGCCCGGAAGCTCTCTCACACCGGTACTTCATCTCCGATGAGATTCGAGAAGAGCTGCAGAGACGATCGGAGACTGTCCGTGCCGCGCCGCCCAACGGCCTCGGTCTGCCAGAGGAGCTGCAGGGATACCACTCCCTCGTTCCGCTAGAGCCCATTGGCGCAGAGCGTCGCAAGTTCGGCAACTGGTACTCCACCTTGTACCGCGCAACGAACTCGAGCGACGGCGTGACCTACGTTCTGCGCCGCGTTGAGAGTACGTCTTACTGTGTACGCCGGTCATCAAAAGTCTAACGCGCGCGACCCTCCGCGGCCAGACTTCCGTCTCATGCAGCAAGCCGCATTCTCAAGCATCGAGACGTGGTCACGCCTTCGACATCCGAACATCGTCTCTGTGCACGAGGCGTTCACGACTCGCGCATTCAATGACTCGTGTACGCCCTCATGCACTCACAGCACATCGTACTATCCTCACTCCGCGCGTGTCTTATAGCCCTCGTCGTGGTGTACGAAGATCATCCGGACGCGCAGACCATCCACGAGGCGCATATCAAGGTCAAGCCACCCCAGTTCCAGCACGGGCGGCTGCAGGCACAGTCCAACCGCGTCTCTGAGCGTACCATATGGTCGTACATCATCCAAATCGCGAATGCGCTCAAGGCAACACATGACGCTGGGCTTGCCGTGAGGCTCATCGACGCGACCAAGATTCTTGTCACTGGCAAGAACCGGTATGGCGCAGTCCTGGTATCCTATACCGCACAAGCACTGATGATGCACACGCATGCGTCAGGGTGCGACTGGGCTCGTGCGGCATAGTGGACGTGCTCATGTACGACATGCCGGCGGACCTCACGCAGATGCAACAGGATGATTTGACGATGCTCGGCGCACTCATCATGCAGCTGTGCACGGGCAGCATGAGCTCGATGCACAACATCCAGAAGGCGGTCGAGAGCATTGGCCGGAACTACTCTGCGGACCTGAAGAGCGTCGTGCTCTTCTTACTCTCGAAGCCCGCGCACAGGGTGGGTTCTCTGCCGTGCGGGGCTCTGAATGAAGGATTAATTGTGTCGTAGACTATCGGACAGCTCTTCGACATGATCGGCAGTCGGCTGCTGACCGAGCTAGACGAGACTCAGAAGTACGTGCGCCTGCTTCTCGCGCTACCCAGTATGTGAAGCTGATGGCCTCACTAGCGCCGTCGACCGACTGGAGGGCGAGCTGATGACCGAGCTCGAGAACGCGCGCCTCGTCCGTCTGCTCTGCAAGTTCGGTTTCATCAACGAGCGCCCCGAGTGCGTCCTCTCCCCACCCATGTTATCACTCACTGCTCTGACACTCAATCTCGTCATAGGCACAACCACGAGACGCGATGGTCAGAAACCGGCGACCGGTACATCGTCAAGCTGTTCCGGGACTACGTCTTCCACCAAGTCGACGAGGTCGGGCGGCCGGTCGTGGACATGACCCACGTGCTCGCGTGCCTCAACAAGCTCGACGCGGGCACGGACGAGCGCATCATGCTCGTCTCGCGCGACGAGCAGAGCTGTCTCGTCGTTAGCTACCGCGAGGTCAAGGCATGTATCGAGTCTGCGTTCACGTGCGTCTTTTTTCTTCGTTGCTGGCGCTCGTCGTTGCTGAAGTAATGATTCGTTTTGTAGTGAACTGGTTCGAGCTTGAGGGGCTGGCGAGAAGCGATGGACATGAAGATGGATGACGTTGGACACGATTCCTTCTTTCTAGCGGAGAAAACATGTAGAATCGAAAAAGACTCGGAAAACGCAGACAAAATACGACTCTCTTAACCTATCAACGCTTTGCCGGTGACAGCAAACATCAACATCGAGCATATATACAGATACATTGGGATGGAGCACCATGGTAATGGGACTGGTCTTATGATACATAGAGAACAACTATACATGTGCGACGAGCGATTGAGGACAACATACAAAAACAAGAAACAGAGCACGACAGCAAAATCGACGACGGTACATACCCAAAACGCGGGAAAAAGAAAACCCAATGTTCAATGCAATCGCGCTCTCTTCAACACCGGGGAGCACCCCCCGCCGCCTCCCTCAACCTCGTATTCATCGTCCTTGTCCGAACCGTCGGCGCCCTCAAGATCAACAACCTCCAGCACGCTCTCCGCCCGCTCACTCTGCGCCCGGAGAATATCCAACAGCCTCTCCTGAATCGACGCCGCCTCCGCATGCAACCTCGCCCTCTCCCTCCTTTCCCTCTCCTCCTTCCGCTTCACGTCCGCCTGCAAGCGATTCGCCCGCGCTACCTGGCGCCGCAGCCCTCCCCTCAACCCCTCGATCACCCCGTCGCGTGCACGCAGCATCTCGTCCTTGTCCTCGAGTGCCAGCTCGCGCGCCGCCAACGCCTCTTCCTTCGCCGCGACCACCGCCGTATGCTCGGCGCGCTCTGTCGCAAGGGTCGCGCGTAGCTCTTCATTGATCGCATGTGCGTGCGCGAGCTCATCCTGTAGCGCACCGCGCTCACGCGCATGATACGTCTGAATGGCACGCACGCTGCCGTCGATGTGTCGGTGCATATCGCCCACGATGTCTTTGAGGGCCTGCGGAGCGCGTGGGGATGTGGCGCGGCCACGGTTCTCGCCCAAGAGGTCAGACGCATCTATATCGGCCAAGGCGCGGTCGCGTCCAAGGGATGTCCGTGTGTACGGTTTGCGTTTTGACGGGAGGGGCGTGATGACAAAGGCGGGGGAGCGCGCGTGGTTGCGTCGACGCTGCGAGGGCGACACGGGGGACCGGTAAGCGAACGAGCTCGCGGCCTGTGGCTGCGTAGCGGGCCCTGCGCTGGTTTCGCTCGGGACGGGAGAGTCGCAATACTCGATCTCGCCGTCGTCCCATGTCTGCGCCGTTCGTATGGAACTGATCGAAGAGCTGGAGGCGGCTCGCGGTGCAGGCTGCGTACACTGCAGCAGGGCGTAAAACACGGAGGTTTCCGACATCGCCTGTGGTCCACTGGTAGGCCCGCCCGTTTTCGACCGCCAGCTCGCGACGGCCTCCAGCAGCACCGGCCCAACCCAGCATACGCATGTCTCGGCGGGCTCCAGAGCAGCGTGCTCTTCGCAGATGACAGACGCGCTCATGACGAAGATCTCCGCGGCCACGTCCCACACGACGCGCGGGTAGGGATGGTCGTACCCGCGTAGTGAAAGGACGTCGCCTCGACACATCGGAAATAGTATGGAGAGCGCGGCTACGAGGTTTTCTGTCCCGTAAGGCTGCTGCAGGGTCCCGGGGGAGGAAAGGAGGAGCGCCTCAGCGTACGCCTTGACGGCAGGGTACGCACCAGCCTTTTCCAGCAGGTGTTGGACGTGCGGCTGTACGGGGACCGGCCGCATGCCCAGGCGCTCGATGAGCATTTTCTCTTCGGAGGCGTCCTCAAAGGCGTACGGGTATAGACCCAGAGCTGGGTCGGCCAACGAAGAGTCTAAGCGTCGCCAGGCAGCCTCGAAGGCAGCATGATATGCGAGCTTCCCATCCTCGTTCACGCATCGAGATGCGGAGAGGACCCGCCCGAAGCTGTGGGGATGCGCCTTGGAGTCGGTGAGGATGTCCACCGCGAGCTCCGCAGCTAGCTCAGGCATGGTGCAGAATGCCGTGTTGAGAGCTAATCCTAGGTGCAGAAGGTACGCGCTGAACCGTGGGCCTGTCGTCACGACTGCGTGGCCGGCATCCGTGAGATCCAGATCGCCCGAGTAGTTGACTCCGAGTTTGCTGAGAGGAGGGCCCAACGGGATGAGGTAGCCACGGTGGAAAAAGTGAGGCATCGATGCCACCCTCCCGCCAACACTTTCGTCCGGCAGTGGCTTGTAGAAGACGACCTGTGAGAGGTTGTGACCGGGAGCGAGGATGGCCCAAGATCGCTGAGGTGGAAAGATGCTCCACACGGTCGAGAAGAGGGCTTCTGGAGTGGATGACGGGTGGAGACCGCTGATGGTCACCAGTACCTCGTCTGCTTGCACCAGCGGTCGCTCGTGGGCGGGTTCCGTCGCCCTCACGTCCGCGATCGTCTTTTGGGACATGCGTAGCAGGAAGCGCTCTCGATAGATGGCGGAAACCCGTTTCTCCTTCGAGATTTCCCGAACGGCCCTCGGGGCGTCCTGGTCGAATGGAAAGGCAAAGTCTGCGGCCGCCACGAACAGTGAGCGACTATCAAAGGTCGTTATGAGGTGACTGGGGATACCAGGTACGCTCTGCACGTTCGCCAGGCTGAGTGGACACAGCTCGTATTGTCTAAGCATCAGTTCGCGCTGCCCGTCCTTTGGCTCGCTCCATCCGTATTCGCCTACCGAGTCGCCGACGCGCAAAGCGACGCTGGGCGAAATATCCTTGATGGGCACGGTTTGGGGGAGGTACAGCTCGGTCATGAGCGCTCGAACAGCGCTCAGGAAGCCGCTGCCCCTGCGCCCTGGTGTCCACTGGGAGCGCCGTTTCGTAGAGAGGCCCTCGGTGACGATGTGTCGAAAGTCTGATTCCCCATCAAGATGGTTATTGAACAGTGTAACAGATAAGGTGCCGGATCGTGTGTGCTCCCAAACGACGTTGAGGATACGGAAGTCGGAGAGATGTGGTGTTTCTGCTAGTGCAGAACGCGCAATGGTCACTGTAGAAAGGACGTACATAGGCGACCAGGCATCCTCGTTCAGCGCTACTGCTCCGAGGCCAGAGAGCATGCCCGGGCACTCGCTCAACAAGCTCTGCTTCTTAGCGAGGCGGAAGGCGGGCGATGTAGAGCGTAGGTCCTCATGCGTCCACTCGGCGCAGTCTCGTCGGTGCGCCTCTTTGAGGAGTTGATCGACCTGATTTTGAAGGAAAGCTTGCAGCGCAAATGGGGTGTTCATCCACCCTAAGCTGACTGTGGGCTTCCACATCCAGCGCCAGAGCGTGTTGGGTACGACCGTCATGCGTAGAGGCAGAGTGGTAGCTGGAGCGACATGAGGCTCACTGCACGATATCGTTGGAGGGAAGGTGTGAAAGTTGCACATGGACAAGGAGGTTTGAGGAAGCCATGGTTCGTCATTTCTTAGCCGAACGGCTGCCAACGTTCCGGCTGCGTTCACTGCCAAATAAACTCGGTAGCTTCAAACGTGTCACATAGCCTATTCAAGCATCATGGAGGAATATTACAGACATCAAGTACACACCCGGCCGCCGACTAGTACTGGTCAAGGTGTAGGTAAGGCTCGAGGAGAAGTGGTTTCACAAGATGTTGCGGAGCTGCCAGATTTGATTGAGTGCGTGCTCGTATAGGTACTGCTGATGACCTGACGCATTATAATATCCACACTCATGGTGCATCTATCGCATTAATGGGGTAGTGGTAACCTGGGTCGTTGCCATCGACCCGCCGGGGGTTCGATTCCCCCTTAATGCAAGCAATGTTTTGCTGCACAGGACAACTTCAAACTTCCATCTCTCAAGTGTAAATTTTTAGTCCTATCCAGAAGCAGCGCAGATGAACAGGCCATGTACTCTAATAGCAATGGCATGCACTCAAATTTGCCTGTCACGGGTTTTCAACCTGTCCAGGAACAATTATTACAGCGTCGCGTACGAACTTACTTGCCGTTCGGAGGAGCTCGCGATCGGCATCGGAGGAGAGATCTGCGTGTTTCACGGAGCGCCCGGGGGACGCGTTTCGACGCGTTCGATACATACACGAGACGCGCTGGGACGCGTCGGGACAGCCGCATACGTCGCAAGTCGGCTCTTTCTGCTCTCTCTTCCTCTCTCTCATCATCTCCCTGCGGACCAGTCGAACACACATACAACTTGGACAGAAGCATGCCCAGCAACAAAGCAGACAAAGTACATCACTACCCCGTCAACGCATAACTAGTCTATGGTACTGATATCATGGTTACTTGGCCGCAGACTTCACCACAATCCATCGGTAGCGATGATGCAGGGTAATCGCGTCTCTACAGTTGATGCAGCGCGAGGAACTGACCTGAGAGACGCAGAATAATGGCAGCGGTGGCAGCCCAAATGCAAAGTGGGCGCATATATCCAGCCCCCAAGGGCTTGGTGGCTAATTGGGAAGTGTAGCGTCTTGGGAGAAGAAAAGGAAGGACAAGGAGTCCAAGTTCCTGCAAAGTGCGAGGGTAGACCTGGATAAATGCGTCAGTAGCCAAACTAATACATCAACCGCATATAGCCAGCTTACTTTGTGCAGATCACAGGAAGACTGGAGGAATATAACGCTGCCGTCGGAGATTTGTGGGTCAATGATACCAAACTCGAAGCCGTGGCTTACCTTCATTTAGGAACAACGCATATGAGAGATTCGTCCTCGAGTATGCTCAAATTGACGATCAGATACGCAAGCTGTGGCTGCAACTGCAGCAGGAGCAACATAAGCTCCTGGTAAGCCTGTTTATTCTAGTGGGGTGTGCGGATGGCCTGAATGGCATTGCGCAGTTGTTGTCGGAGCGGAAGCACAAATCTATGACCGACAATGACCGAGAGCGCGAGAAGGGCCAAGTGAAGGGCATGGCTATAACCAAGAAAGCGGTGGAAGGTCAGTATTAGTTGTCCTTTGATGAACCGACAGCTCACCGTTGAGCATCGCACCGTAGATTTCGGAAAGTTGATCACTTCTCTGGAGGACATGTGATGTATGTCACGATTTGGCCTTCCAAAGGTCAGCTCGAGCATCCGGCTGAATATCAAGATGGTTATGATATTACCGTTGCGTTGAGAGTATTCAAGCGTCGCTGATAAGTTTCAAGCGACCCACATTACCGTATGAGGCTGCGTTGGTCGCCCGGGGAATTTTACTCGAGTAAGTCTTCTGTTCGCATCCTTACCTGGCTCCAGCTGTTCGCCGGCGGCCTGTGTTCCCGGAGCCCGTGGTCGGGCCACACAGATCGCAGCGGCGTCACAGGAGCCACGGTGGGTTCCAAGTAAGTTCTGTTCAAAATTTATTTTAGCGTGGACGTTGGTAACTCACTGGAACATCCGATCCAGATTTTCTTCAGTGAGCGAAGTTGAGGTAGCTGCATCCGCTATCGAAGCTCGAAGCGTTGAAGCCATACTACCCGTCGCTGTTCATGCACATGAGCTAGTAGTCAGCTCCACCTAGCCTGCGATTATGTTGAGGCCGCGTCTCCTTCAAGGGGCGTCCTCAGCACTGCGGCAGATAGAACATCAATGACGATTGCAATGGGCGGCCACATGGTAAAATGCGATGGTGCGAATCGAATTCAGGTTCAGGGGTACCGGGGCGGCTCGGCACATTCCGGCGGTACGTAAGTCGATCTGGACGAGTAGCGAGCGCCTGACCTCCTTGTCCTCAGCCATTCCGCACGACCGTCCTCGCATGCTCCGCGACTCGCCATCCCGCGATCCTGCTCACAACACGCCGAAAGCTTCACGAACCATAGGAGACGCCGCCAAGTAGCTGTGAGGAACTACGAAATCTCAGTCGATTCGCCGTGAGTTTCTCTCGTTCGGTCCCTTCCGCCGCGGACTTTACGCGCCGTACTCACACACAACCGCTCGAAGTGCTGGATGCCTTCGCAGAATGACGACGCGCAGAGACCGACGCGACAGAGAGCGAACACAAGCGCTTTCCCGTTCGGCTGGCGACGCAAGGCAGAAACCACCTCCACTCCCGCCCCGCCTGCTATCTCTGCTCCTCTCCAATGGGAGGCTCTGATAGAGGCACTTACCCCGCCCGCAGTACCTTCCCTCAGCTACGCCAAGTCGTTGGCGACCGCTCTCGGGGCCCTCGACGCGCATTCTCCACCTCCACGTCTCGCCGCGCTCCAACCCATTCTCGCGTCCCTATGCTCTTGCGAGTCCCCGACGCCTCTTCAGGCCGCCGGATACGACATCCTCGCCGCCTACTTGGAGGGAAGTGGCTCTGCCATCATCACTACCGCGGATAGGCTCTCCTGTCTCTCGCTGTTCATCGATGTGCCGTGGTCGCAGGAGCTTTGGGAGTCGCGGACGAAGGCGCTCTCGGCTCTCATCGCCTCAGGGTCGCATGCCGTGGGCATGGAGGGCCCCATATTGCGTATGCTCGAGAGTTGGATCGAGCGCGCGTTTGAGGGGCTCACGCGGACGGATGCCATCTCGCACGAGGACAGACTGGAACGTCAGCGCAGCGTCCAGTCCCTCACTACCTTCCTCACAAACCTTGTGCGCAGGCCCGAATTCGTCTCGCGACTCACGGAGGACGATACGGCAGGTGTATTGGATCTCTGGGAGCGTCTGGTCGATAGGTCTCTGGCTGTCCCTGTGGAGTATCTCAACCTGGTCTCGCCTCCAAGTTCTCCGTTTCTCGAGCCCCAGTCCTCAAAAGCGGCCTCTCCGCCAAAGCTCTCCCTCTCCCATCGGCGTCACCATTCGTCTACATCACTTCCGAAGCTCTCCCTCCTCAAGCACCCAGCTGATATCATAGTCGACGCGTACTTGACATACCTGTCTGAACGGCTCGTCGCTCTTGCGCCCAGCTTCCTGACGTCTATCCTACCTCTCCTCTTCCGCTCACTCGCGTTCTACTCTACACCGCTTCCTCGTATCTCTCTTCAACCTAGCGTCCCACACCAAAATACTCTGGAGCAGAAGATATCAGACGTCCTTGCGAAGCTCGTCGGGGGTCCGTATGCGTCGTCTTGCAAAGTCCTCCTCAAGCGCCATTTCTTCCCATCTCGGCAAGTATCCTTGCAGAGCTCGATACAAGCGGCGGCTGGTGCCATTCGGACGCTACGGATCTCGCTCAGGCGCGTGCTGGAGAACCGCCTCGCGCGAGCGTACATCGAGCGTGCATCCATCAACGACTACTCACCCGCGGGCGTGCCTATGCACCTGTCCCTTGAAAAAGGACTTATGGAGCGTGCGTGGCCGGCGGACGAAGGCGCGTCATGGGACCTCATCCGCTTCGCTAGCGTGCTTGCGCGTGCGGCGAAGGCGTGGATAGCACAAGAGCAGGAGACGACGCCGAACGTGATCGCAGCGCCAAAGGAAGCCGTCCTTCACGAGATTGCAGCGATCATCAAGGACGCCATCCAGGCCATGGATGAACGCGGCGACAACGAGGATGTGGATGACGAAGAAATCAGCGCGATTGGCCGCATCCTGCGCGAATTAGTCGTCTATGTCCGCTCTGTGAAGTATGTACCCTTTGCCGTCGCCCTCCATAATACAGTCGTTAATCGGAGCTCGAAGGACGCCTGACGGAGGCCTCATTCCTATTTCGCTCCACCGTCCGGATGGCTCGTCTCCCTTTCTCGTGGCCATTGCCACTATTCTCGCGCAGGACCTCAAAACCTCGCCATTGTTCCTGGTCCTACCTTCCATCATTCTCTCCATTGCTGAGCATCTCCCTGACCGTGACCTGACGCAGTTGTTGATGACCATGGCGGAGCGCCAGAGTCTATCGCCTACATCACTGTCATGGCTGGACGAGTGGAACAACCTGCTCACAATGTCCAGCCTCTTCGCCCCCTCTCGAACGGCGACTCGACAGCACGTCATGGAGCAGCTGCACTCCGTTTGGGAGTTTGTGAAGGACATCCCTGCGTACAGGAAACCGCTCGCCACTCTTGTCTTCGACGTATGGAAGCGGCATCCTGCAGAGGAGCTAGAGGACAGCAGTACTCTGGTCGTTTGGAATCTGCTTGCGGATGAAGCGGTCATGCGACTTGTCGAGAAACATGCGGACAACCCGGATACCGCCGAGTGCGCGGAGCAGGAGGGGCTGTGTGAGGAGATCCTGGACTTCCTTCTGTCGATGGCGCTCGAGAGGCAGGACGAAGAGGATGACACCGCATCGATCCGCACGGTAGAATCCCAGGTCCCGTCCCCTCCGGGAGTTGTTCCGCCAGCGAACTCAGTGTCGACATCCCCCATCCTCTCGCGCATGACATCTGACTATCCCGGAACGAGGGACAAGGAGACGTCACTCCCTTCTGTTATGTCTATCTTGACGTCGCTCACGTCTGGGGCCCCTTCACGCTCGCAATCCAAACCCCGGCGAGCGACCAACGACATGCCCGTAGCCCCGGAAGCATCACCGGTAATCACAGCGGAACCTCCACCTTTCACTCCCAAAGCTGTCGGCGCGGTCATCGGCCTCGTCTCTGTCTTCAGCCAGCTCGTTTTCACGCCCCTCGCGATTTCGCAATGCAGCCTGTGGCACGCCAAGCGGATCTTCGGACATCTCGTCGAGCTCGTATCTTCTGCCGGCTGTGTACGCGCCCGACTCACAGTCCTGCAGTTTATGATGCGCCTCCGCGTCGACCGGGACCACAGGCTATACTACACCTCCGCAGAGTACGACAGGGACGGGAACATTGCCCACCTCGCTGCACTCATCAATAGGGCTGAGGTAGGGCCAAGCACTGTCGAGGATCTTCTGCGGGATGACGAAATCAGGAGAGCACGCGCACGCGCGCCGCCACAAGAAAGAGACGGACGGAGACCCTCGCGCGGACGTGGTGCCCCCCGGATGGACGCGAGCAGGAGCCGTTCGCGTGTCCCGGCGCGCGTCCTCCCCACTGCGATGCTCAGGCTGAAGCCCCGCGAACCGCTCTGGTCCATCCCGGAGGCCCTCTCGCTTTCTGTGATGGCGTCAGATGTGGCCAGCGAGGGTATGAATTCATTCGACCCGAGCAATCCTGGCCATAACGAGGCGGTGCTACAGCTCTCGGTGTATCTCTCCAAGCTGGTGGAGATCATCGAGACGGAGCGGGACTGGGAGATCCTCTCGTACGTGCTCTGCCATCTCCCGACACAGCTCGCGAACAAGCACCTCTTCTGCGGCCCGCGCTCCAAGATTGTCATTTCCAGACTCCTCGCCTCACTTTGCTCTGGCATCACCGACGGCACTCTCGCGACGAAGATCGAGCGGTGGCCAGACGGGATCATCTCGCGCGACGCGCAGGGCCTTGCCTTCCACACACTCAACGTGCTGATCAGCTACAAGCGCTGCTTCGACAACGCGCAACAGCTCCACCACCTCGTCGAGGTCTTCCTCATGGGCCTCAACGGCCAGCCGTCGACGCAGCGGTGCTGCCTGCACGCGCTCTCGCTCGCCGCGTTCGAGCTGAAGCCGTCGATGGCGAAGCACCTCTCACGCATCATGGAGAAGCTGTCGCAAATCATGTCGAACCCTGCAATGGCCGTGCACATCATCGACTTCCTCGCCATCGTCGGCTCCCAGCGCGCGCTCTATGTCAACTTCACCGAGGGCGACTACAAGATGGTCTTCGCGGTTGCGCTCAAGTACCTCGAGAACCACAACCGCGCGGACGGCTCGCTCTCGATCTCGTGGGCGCTCTCGCAGCACGTGCGTATCATGTCGTACTACATTGTCTACGTCTGGTTCCTCGCTGTCGACCTAGAGGACCGGCACAAGCACGTCAGCTACATCGTGCGGCAGCTGCTGCTTGCGAACAGCAACAAGACCAACGTTGATGCGCCAACCGAGGTTGCATTTGACTGGCTCGCACGCTACACCTATGCGAGCGCAGACCCGCGACCAGCGAAGTCGACGTTGGACGAGATCGTGATGAACCCCAACCTGCAGAGCAAGGGTTCCGAGCCTGCTATCAGCGAGAAGACGTGGATCCTGGGCAACTCAGTCGTTACTATCCGCGCGCTTGCGAGGCGCGGATGGATCGAGGTACTGTCGCGCCGCGCGTCCGGGATGACAAAGTTCCTCGTCCGAGCGGAGAACATCCCCATGGTTCCTTTGGGCGACGTCGACCCGGACCTCGTGTCCATCTCGGCCACACTCATGATGGATCGAGAGGATAATGGCGAGGACGGCACCTGCGAGGAAGATGCAACGAACCAGTTTGTAGGGAATCCAAGTCTGGTGCGTTGGTTTCTCCGTTCTATCTGGATGTCGTTTGATACTGTGGTTATTTTGTAGGACGAGGTCAAGGGCGCGCTCGGCGAAACTGCACAGGCTGTATTGAGCGCCTCTCGTCCAGATCCCATAACCGGCTATGTCTGGAGTGGCAGCGCGCCATCGCAACGGCGGAAAGAAGTTGCCATCGACCCCAGCTACTTCGCTCTGCAGTTGTCTGCGTATCCCGATAAGCGACCAACGGGACGCGGACGCCTTGTGAAGGACAAGTCCAAGCTCGCCAGTTTCTTCCGCATCTTCGACCGGATGCCCGTTATCGACACGCACAAGGTCGGTGTGATGTACGTCGCGCCTGGTCAACAGACCGAAGCGGAGATCTTGCGGAACACTCACGGCTCCCCCGCATACACGCGCTTCCTCGAAGGGCTCGGACGTCTGATCAACCTGCGTGGGCAGGTCGACGTCTACGACGGCGGGCTCGACCCAGACGTGGACGGCGAGTACGCGTACGCCTGGTGGGACGACATCGGCCAGATCCTCTTCCACACCGCGACGCTCATGCCCACCGGCGACGACCCGAACTGCATGGCCAAAAAGGCGCACATCGGGAACGACTACGTCCGGATCGTCTGGAACGACTCGGGGCGCCCGTACCGGTTCGACACGCTCGCGACGCAGTTCCAGTTCGTGAACATCGTCATCGAGCCGCACTCGCGCGGCGCGATCGCGGCCTTCTCGAACAACCTGCACGAGCACGAGTACTTCAAGGTTACCGTCCAGCGTGCAGAGGGCATGGTCGAGTTCACGCCCATCGGCGACTTCAAGCTCATCTCCGCCGCGAACCTCCCGCAGCTCGTCCGCCAGCTCAGCCTGCTCTCCGACTGGTTCATCGCCGTGTGGCAGAACACCGGCGGGGACAAGCGGCGCGACGAGGTCATCACGAACTGGCGCTCGCGCCTGGAGGCCATCCAGCGGTTCCGGGACCAGACCTTGGCTGCGGACAAGGAGCCCGAATCGGACACGGTCGATGGTCTCGCCGCACAGCAGCGCCTCTGCGACTTCTCGACGGCCTACTAGCCCTGTATCCTCTTGTATGACAATACGACGAAGCACGACGACGACGACAACGGCAC
Source organism: Trametes versicolor FP-101664 SS1 (assembly GCF_000271585.1). Classification (NCBI taxonomy): domain Eukaryota; kingdom Fungi; phylum Basidiomycota; class Agaricomycetes; order Polyporales; family Polyporaceae; genus Trametes; species Trametes versicolor. Next base: position 1,236,655 of record NW_007360328.1, read on the forward strand.
GGACGCAGACGGACGTCCCCACTCTCCTTTCTCTGTTTCACCCCCTTTGCTTACGCTCACGTTCACGTTCCTCATATCACCTGTTTGTTTTTACTTTGGCTTTCTCGACGCATCTGTAGCATTCAGCGCATCATACCACCACGCCTCATCATCTCTCGCCACATCTACTCTGCACGCGACGTCCGTATTGGATAAGTAGTAACACAACACTGTATTCAAAATACACAAAACCCAAATAATTATGTGAGATCGATAATATCGCCCGGGTCGTAGATGCGTTGCGGGGGCTTCCGCGAGGCCTGTGTAGATGCTGAAGTCATAGTCGTAAATGATGTCGTGGTCCGCGAACTGGAGGCCGAAGCGGTCTTGCTCAGCCGTGCTCTAACTTGCTGCAGCGGCGCGACTTTCTTGCGTGGCGGTAATGGGGGTAGCTCGCCTTCAGAACCGTCACTCGAGATGGAGATGATGCTGAGATCTGCGGGCAACGGCGTGTGCTTGCGTGCACCGCCCAGAGAGATCAGCGGCTTGTTCAAAGGAGGCAGCACTCGTTTGCGTGCAGGTGATGGCGACGGGGCACGATCAGACTCCTCTTCCTCTTCTTCCCATCCGGTGGTAGCTCGTCCAGACAGCGCGGTCGGCAAACGCCCCTTCACAGGAGATGGCGAAGGCGGTCGGCTGCCATCGGACTCCTCTTCCTCCTCTCGCCTCACCGTAAGAACCTTCTGCTTGGCTGCAACTTTAGACGGCGACCCTCGCGGTGAAGCGTGCTTCTCCGATCTCCGTGGTGATTTCTGCAGCACATACTCGCGGGAGTCCGAGTCCGAGGAGACGGTAGAGCGCGAGCGCGTCCGTGCAGACGATGACCGCGACCCAGACCCGAACCCATACCCAGAGCCCGAGCCAGACGAGACGCGGTCTATGGTGAAGAGGTCTTCGTCGACGGGTGACGGCTGCGGAGAGTCTTCTTTGAAAAAGTCGAGCACCATCGGGAATGGGCGTATGGTACGCGGCTTAGATGGGGAGGAGGTAGTAGCCGATGTAGAAGCCGATGGGAGGGCGGCGGGGGCGGATGCTGCAGCCTTGGGCTTGGGCCTTGACGGGCCTGCTTGGGATGAAGGTTCCGATTTGCTGGGGTGCGAGGTAGTGTCGAGAAGGCTGAGGATGCGGCTGGGGGCCTTGCTTGGAGATGTAGACTTGGTTGAAGATGTGGTGGTAGGCTTCGTCGAGACGCGGGAGAGGATGGGAGGTCTGGGCACTTCATCGTCGTCTGTCGTGTCCACGAATGTGGGTATATGCGCCTTTCTCTTCGGGCTCGCAGGGATGTCCTTGAACAGATCGGCGACGCGCGCTGCGGTGCTGGTCGTGACCTTCGTAGCCTTGGCCGGTGCCGCTGCAGTGGGCTTCTTCGCCATGAAAAAGTCGTCCATCGCCTTGTCAGACGAACCAGAACCTTTTGCGGTAGGTTTACTAGTCTTCTTCGCCGGCTGCAGCGCCTTCGCCTTGGGAGGGGGCATGGGCTTACTACTCCCCGCCTCAGAAGACTCTCCGCTGCAATCTTCCTCCTCTTCTACTATGGCGACTGTCGCAGCCGCTTTCTTCCCCTTCTTCGCTGCCGTCGCACTGGGCGCTGCTGCTGCCTTGGACGCGGCGCCCTTCTTCCCCGTACCTTTCCCAGCCTTCTTATCCGCCTTCATCTTCTGCACGCCCTCGAACTCGTCCACCATCTCCGGCTCGACCATCTCGACCATGCACGCCGGCAGCCATATCCTGAGGTGACTGTCCGGATCAGGCGGGGGCTTCTTCGTCTTCTTCTTCCCCTTCTTCCCGCCTTCCTCATCGTCCTCATCCCCGTCTTCTTCGGAGTCAGTGAGGTCCGGGGGCACCGCAGTGCGCAGGCCCTTGAGCCCGGCCTTGCAGAGGCGCACGAGCTGCGCGGGGGCGACTTCAAGCCGGTACTCGAGGATCTTGTCCGTGGACGCGTGTTGCCGTGAGGAGTGAATCTTCACGATCAAAGGGCTCTCGTCTTCTTCGTCCTCGTCCTCTTCGTCCAAGGTCGCAACCCGAGATCCGTGCGGAGAATCTAGTCGCATCGTTGAGAAGTGCCGCGCGATCATGCTGGAGGGCGTTCCAGGCGGCGCGCGGCGCTCCTTCCCGTTCTTACGCGGGGTCACGGGCACGCCGCTCGTTCCAGCCAGCCGCGCCTCCCGCCTGTCCTTCAATATCGCCGCCCGCCGCAGAATACGCAACACGGCAGACGGCCACAGGACGTTCCTAAATCGCTTGATGATGATATCCTTCAGGCCCCACTCGAAGTACATCTCGCACAGCCCCGCGATCTTGCCCAGGTCGGGCTCCTTGTCCCAGTTCAGAACCGCGTTCTTATATGCGCGACCCTTCGCCTCGGACGTGACCGGGTTCGTGTACGCGAGCACGACGTCCACGTTCGGAAAGTCGTCCGGAATCGAGCGCGAGAGCTTCGGGCTCTTGCGCGGGAGGTGCCCGCGCGCGTTGGTACGAAGCTCTGCGCGGATCTCGTCGCGCCAGCCGTCCAAAAACTCTTCCAGCTCCTCGCGCGTCTTCGTGCGTGCTGTCGCGAGCAGTGTATCACCGAAGCCGCACTTCGCGAGCCCGTGTGCGAGAGCGGGGCCGCAGCCCTCGAGGCCCTCCTGGCAATAGTCGCCGCCGCGGAGAACGCCAATGAGGATGAGTCCGCCCTGGGTGAGCTGGATGTCCTCGCGGTTGAGGATGTCGGAGGAGCGGTAGACCATAGCGTGGTTTCCGTCGTCCTTGCCAGCGGAGTTCTTCATGTCTTGTCCCTTGTTTCCTGATAGTGTGGCATTTTTGCTGTGGAGGTGGAGGGGCTTAGAATCTGTTGGTCACGGAATGTATACCTAACGTACTTGCGAATGACCATCTTCGCGCCGAAGAGGAAAGTATCGACATCGTCCGAGAGGACCGCGTCTATCACGCCTATGCGGTTCAAGTATGCGAGTTCGGCCTCGGCTTCTCCGGGAGCCTGATCGAGTGCATACTGAGCGATGAACATGTCGACGAGCCTGAGCCACTCACCATCCTCCACTCAAAGCCGAACGCAGTGATGATTTCCTGCATGCCCTGCACTAACCAATGGTTCTTCCCTGTGATCCGCTTTCCCCGCTTCATGTCTGGACGTTTGGGGCCATCGAACACAAACACCGGGAGGAAAGGCATCTCCATGAGACGCGCGCAGCGAAAGAACAGCGTCCTCAGCTCCGGGTTCTCGCCCTCTTTCCCGTACGCCGCATGATAGAACCAGATGCTAGCATCGATCCCGACGCGAAACCCACGTTTTCCGTCCGGGTTTGCTTCAAAGCCGTCCGTGACGGATAGATGTGTGAGGGACCTTAATTGGCCTGCTGGCCGCAGGATCTGGCGCCCCCTGAGCCTCAGTACGAGCGAATGTTGGACAATAGGTTCGAGCACGTACGTCCCAGAGTCCCGCAACGCCCATTTCTCCTCAAAAAAATCACTCGGCTCGTCTAGGTGTCGCAGAGAGAAATAAACAAGAAATAGTATGAGGGGTGGAGGAGAGGGGTGCGCGATCCGAGTGGCTTGGAGGTTGGTTTGGGGCCTGGGCGCTAAGTGACAGGAGCGTGACAGTTGGCGACTCATTAGCGCGACGCGACGCGTTGCGTCGCATCATGTGCGCGCGTTCGATTCCCCACGCGGCACTTACGGCCGCAATATCCGTACATTTCTCACCGGCCTTTCATTTCGCCACCACTTAAACACACGATGGGAAAGCATGTCTGCAGGCATATCACCAGATGATGCATACACGATAAGTATACTACACGCGTACATGGTATGCAAAACTCGTTCGAGCACGGGCGGAGCGGGCGCGCAACCGGCTGCGGGCGCACTGCGCGCGACGGGAGGGAGGCGAAAGCGAAGACGGGAGAGCGAGGACGGAGGGGAAGAGCGAAGAACGTGCGCAGTTGCTGCAGTCCAATTCCGAACATGCGCGCCGGGCTGGGGACGAGGGTGGTACAAGCATACGGGTCCGAGGAGGGGGCATCCGCCCGTTGAGGCGCCTTCGTGCGTACGCCGGCAAGGAGCAAGTGAGGCGTTGCAGGAGATGGCGGGGAGGATGAGGTGGTGCGAGGAGATTAGAGAACAGTAGGTTAATGCGCGGAGGTGATGGTGGTATGCACATTGCGTGCGCGCCGCGCCGGGAAGCAATTTCGACGTGGGCGCGCAGGAATACGAGGGTGGTCCTTGGTGATGCGATGTTGACTGGGTTGATTTCTTGATTGCATTGCGAAGATTATGCGGGGTGATATGGAGGATGCGATTCAGATGATGCTGAGCGAATTTACCAAGGCGAAATGTGGGCCTTATTTCTGGAGTTTGAGCGAGAGAGGAAGAGAGATGAAGAGCGAGGGAAAAGACAAGACAAGATGGGATCACAAAGCCTGTGGCGCATTCGAGTCGATGAGTATCTGACTCGTATCGGCAGCCTTGGCGTAAACCATTACACAGCAGGCGCAGGCAGCAGTGCCCACGCATTCGGCCGCCAGGAGATTGTACATCGCGTACGAACCGCTCGATCCATGGCAGAGTTTGGGGTGGAAGTGAAAGTGAAAGGGAAGGGTATACTACCGCTCGGCGACGACGGCAGCATCTTGTTGAATGGCGGCAGGTTCAGGAGTAGCCTCCTCCGACGCGGGGGTCTTCTCTGTCTCCTCCGAAGCCATCGAGACAACCGGAGGGGCGTCCTTGACGGCGCCCGACACTTCCACCGACCGTTCCTGGGGCTCCGTCTCAGCCACAGCCTCCACCGGTGTATCATCCAGCGCCCCTTCCGGCGATGCCCCCTGCCCGTGCACCGAAACAGGCACAGGCATCGACGCCTCCTTGTTCGGTGCATCCAGCAAAGGCGCCACGGGCACGGGCACCTCCGCCTCCACCAGCGGCCCGAGCGCCCGCAACGGACTCACCGCCGCGCTGCTCTTCGCCTCGCTCTGTGCCGGACTCGGCGGCGACGTCGACAGCGGAGACGACGACGGTGCATACTGCGAGCTCGCGCACGACATCGGCGGGGACGCACTCCCCGACCCGGACGAGTGTGACGCAAACGGCGAAGGGGCACGCCCACCGCCGCTGTCCATCTGCGCGTGCAGCAGCGTCCCCGCCGCGAGCACGCGCGGGTCGGCCCCAAGGCGATCTGCGCGCAGGCGTGGGGGCAGGTTCACGGGGCTCGGCCGCGGGCTCGGGTACTGCTGCTGCGCGTACGCGTACGAGTGCGGCGTGGTCCGCGGCGAAGGGGGGAAGGGCGGCGACCGGGAGCGCGAATGTGACTGAGACTGGGAATGTCGCGGACCGAGCGTCGTGCCGGATATGGGCGCGGGGAAGTGGTGCACGTTCGCTGGTGGTGTGGGCGCGGTGACTGTCGCGTTCGAGAGCGAGTGATGATGCGAGTATATGCGTTCTCCCCGCTGCAAGGGTGATGATGGCGTCGGCGGTGAGATAGGGAACCGCGAGGGTCCGGCGACAGGCTGGTCCTTCGTGGCCTCGGTCACGGAGGCACGGCGTATGGTAATCGGAATGTCGTTGGGCAGCGCTGAGGGTGAGCGACTCCTGCTTCTGCTTCGACTTCTACTCCTACTGGCACGGGAGCTGCGACCGCCGTACGACTTCACGCGATCGTACAACGGTTGAGGCGACACATATGGCAACTGCGGACTTGCACAAGACGTCATGGCGCGGTAAATCCCTCGCGCAGGGATGGCCTCATAGTAGACGTTGGCGTTCGCCTGGTGTTCTGCGGCCTGCAGGACGTACCGCGGCGGCGTATATTGCACCGGGGGCGATATGTGTGTCTGGTAAGCAGCCGCCGCCAAATGGTTCGGGACGACCACGGGCATGGCAGGAAGGGAGAATCGGTTGACGTTCCGCACCGGGAAGGACATTGAGCGCCGCGGAGTATGCGTATCCATTCTTGGTGGGGGCATGAACCCTTCATTCCGGTCTCCAGGTGTCGTACGACCTCCTGCACTTGCCTGGCTCGTGCTTGCCTGCGATGCAATCCGTGACGCTGGTCGCCCCCGCAGTCTGGAGATCATCTTCACGTCGATGCCACCCTCCATGCGGGAGTTGACCGGCATAGCAGAATGTGTGCTTGATGCTGAAGGGTCGCTCCCGTACTGCTGCTGGATCGCACGCTGCTGCTGCTGCAATGCCGCCAGCTGTCGTTCACGCAGCTCCCGATTGCGGTAGACAGCACCTTCTTCGACGTACGACTGGACAGAACGCACATCATCCGACTCCGCGATGGACTGGCGCTCGTCGTCTGTATGTGTCTCGCTGTTGTTCGACGACGCATAGGCATGCTCGTGGAGCCGGCTGGCATTGGATGCTGTCGCAAGTGCCAGGCTTTGACCGAGGCGGTCCTCGAAGGCCGAACGGTCCTCATCAGTGGCCTCAGCCGGTGGCGGGCTGGTCCACTTCCCACGAATGGGCGCCATGTGGTCAAGCTTATCGACAGGCAAGCGCAGGGGCAGACTCGCCCCGATGGAGCGGTCGGGAGAGTCGCGCGGAGACAATGGTGAGGGTGAAGCGGGGGAAGACGGGCTGTGAGAGAGCGTCTTCGGAGATGCAAGCTCTTCAGGAGCAGGGACCGCGAGAGCAGCCGGGCGCATAGGGCTGCTGCCGACAGTATAGGGCGTCTGCGGGGGTATTGAGGTGAGACGTGGTGGACCATTAGAGGAACGTTGTCTTGTGGGCGGGGGCCCAAGGGTCTCGTCTTTGCGTTCCTCACAGAGCTGTGCGAGGGCGAGGATCGCGCGGTCAGGTCGGGCTTGCAGGATCCGCGACGCTCGCATGAACTCTCCTCGGATCTGTGCGAAGATGTTGGCGGGTGTGCGAGGAGTGCAGCCTAGTCACTTACGGTGTAGAGCCCGTCCTTGGTGACGCATCGTGCGACATTGAAGTCCGTCTCAAATGGATCCTGATAGACGTCAGTTTGGTGGATACGATCGATGACAGGCGTTGGCATACCTCTATGCATAGACGGTTTCGTTCTCGTCCGGTTCCATAGTCCTTGAGGAGCATCTTGGATGAGCCATTGCCTGAGATGATCATCGGCTCAACAACTCACCTCGCTCAACCAGCCCTTCGTGTCTTTCTTGAGGAGTCCGGCTCTAATTGAGGCCACTCCAGTGTTGTAGGCAAAGTCGCGGGAGTAGAACTTGAAGAATTCGATCAACCTGACGAGTGTTCATCAGCACAGGTATAGATGGAAATATGCGTATATGCTTACAGTTCGGCGACTGTATCAGTATTCGATGACTTCCACCGCTGACGCAGTAGCTCTATGTCATCGAAGAACCTGCATATAGTCAGCACCATATGATGGCATGTCAGAGTGGGGCGTCATTACCATATGTTAAATCCATTTAGATGAGACTCTTCCTATGGCAAGGGTTGAGTAAGGCGATTTGAATGCGCAGGAATGCGGACGTACCTCGGAGATAGGCCGCAGAGGCGGCATTTGCTGTAAGTTAGGGAGTACTGGCGGGTTCTTGACATGTACAAGGAAGTAGATTACAAGGAGGACATAGCCATACGATGATAGGGTGCCCTTGTACGGCGAATTGATTTTGCTAGAAAGTGTAAGCTACATTGCTTTCAGCTTGGAGGTGCATTTAGACATACCGCCGTTTGCTCCAGACTTTGACTGTTATGCCGTAATTCAGTAAGGTCGTGTAAATGATTAAATCTTGAGGACGTACGGAATAGGACCATAGTGCGGACTCGAGCGGGATCAATAGACGCATAACACATCAATAAACGTGTGTTCTCCAGCGCAAGTCTATTCTCGAACCCAATATCACAAGCAATGCCGAAAGGCAGCGCAGGGGATGGGTCGAGAGTGAGCTTCACAATCGGTATTCGAGCGTGGGGGAGCGGCTTGACATGGAACTTCGTTTCTGTAATGCAACCGATGGGCATATTGATCCCGCACTGCAGGGCGCGCTGCGTACCTCGTTCCAAGAGATCCCCGACCATGGTGACAAGATCGGCCGCGTTGAGACGCTCCCCGGAGTCAATGAGACAACACAAGTCCATGTCTGGGCGGCGTAAGTCGATCAGCAGCCCGTCGGGCATCGCACCGTGAAGACCGACGCACCGGAGTTCTTGAGGCTAAACCCATTGGCGGAGCTGCCGAAGGAGAGCAGTCTACTATCGGGTTCGATGGTGCGGATGAGGCGTTCTAGGAGCTTGCGGACGTCCTCCTTAACAGCCATCTCCTCCGTAGTGGGGAGGAGCTGCACGACGAACTCGAAGAGGCATTGGGAGAAGTCGGTAATGAACCGCTGCCGCGAGATAAGCCTCCGATGTTGCTGGGGTGGAGAGTTCGGGTCGAGGAATTGCTGACGCGGGGATTGGTGGACGGAGCTGGACGGGGAGGAGGCAAAGGTAGTTGCCATAGGTGTGTGGGGGCACTGCGAGCACGCAGCAGGCGATCCGACCAGCAGACTGTACGAAAGCGATACGTCGAGGTCGACAGCAGGCAGGAGGTGCGTATGATGGAGACGTCGAGGATACTCTGGGCAGGTGGGGGTACGGAGGGGAGAGCGGCAGAGGTGCGCCTTGTCTATGGTTTGGTGTAACGAACGCCGGCGGTCACTCTGAACTGTAACAATCCGGCTAACCTCTTTATCCCCTTTACCGGCCACCACCACCTTTCGTCCTTCTCAAGTCCTTCTTTATAATCAAATCGCTCACACCGCCTACAATAGACTACAATAGGTTGATAATGGCCTAACGGAAGATATCAACACCACACACATAACGCCTCAACAGCTCAATAATCGCAGCTTGCCGCCGGGCTACCGCAGCGCACCCATGGCCAGTGAACATGCCCCTGCCGCTAAAGATACCCTTGAAATAGACTCGGAGAGTTCCTCAGCCCACTCCCCCCTAAATACCTCCAGGTCCCGCTCACGGCAGCTCACGGCCCAGCCCGAGTCACCGGGCGTACCTCCACGGTCCACCACGGCGCTGCGAGCCTGCGAGCGCGGTAACATGATCCGGCCTTGATCTTCGCCCCGCATCATGCACAGACTCGGACGCGCGCCATGCTGCCCACGGATGCCATCCATGCTCTTCCGACGCACTCGAGCCCAGGGCGCATGATGCCTCGTTGATTGGAAGCCCGCGAAGGGCCTCACGCAGGTGCGTCCTCTCCGTCCTGCGCCCCGTGCTTCACTCATCGCTCGCTTCGCCCCCCTTGTTCCCCGCAGACACCCCAACACAGATACGTCATGGGAATGTGTGTCCGGGGCGAGACAAGCCCTGGGGCCTGTGAGAAGCTGCGTCTAACGTGGGTTCGCGTTCTCAAGATCGCCGGTCAATGTCATAAAACGCGGGCTCTCACGCACACGGCCCATCCAATTACGGCCCCGTCGACTCGGGTGCCTCTCAAGAAGCCACGCCGATGGGCATGGCTTGCTCATGCCAGTCATATGATTGGCAGAAAGAACTGCACTCTGTTCACGGGGTTATCTGCTAATAGCTATGTATCACTCATAGCTCTCTTTTTTGACTAATAGTTCAATAACGGTCACGTTTGGAATCCTCGCAAATGGCTATCACTTGGAGGCTGCCTGGTTTGGTGTACGCTATGACCCTCAAACTTCCAGAACGCACATACAGAACTCGTGCCAATCAATACCCACCGTGCTGTGTGCGATGGCCACATCCTTTCGAATTCGTACTTTACATATTTACCATGGCTATCTTACTTCCATAATATGCGCATTTAGGTAACATGAAAGGGAGCCATAAAGGAGTCGACTCGAGACCTCAAGCCGTGATCAAGCCACTTCTAGGCAGCAAATGAGCCTACGAAGGTCGATAACGCTCGTGCAAGAGCCACAACGTTCAAGCTAGAAGCACAGCGGCTGACTGTCTGACTCCATGGGCTCGTGCTCGCGGACCCATAATTCCGAGCGTTGGAGAGCACCCTCCCAGATTGGACTGTGATGTATTCTGGGAGGGTTTAACACATCGCCGTATGACATGTGAAAGGGCGTAGACCCACCATCGACTCGGGCATGTCTCCGGGCAGCGGCGTGCGACCAGAGCGTTCAAATAAGCCGGCTACAAGCTTAACGCGTGAGCAGTATACATACCTTGACTGGCACGTTGGTTCCGAATTCGTGCAGCTAGAATACCGCCTTCAATCAATTTCTACGATCGATGGATAAATCAGAACGGCGTACCGCAATACTTGATATAATAGCGTAAGATCTTAACTAACGATGCGAAAGCGGGTGCAGAACAATATGCTACAGTGTGCCGGAAGACGGAAGAGCGATGTGTCGATATCATTTGGTGAGTCCTGAACCTTCGCCGTGTTCCAGGGGCGCCATATATGCAGTGTCCTGTCCATCTTAACATCGTCCAGCGTGTGCGCCCGCGCCGCCGCCGAGCCCGGGTTCCCAAAGTCCAGCACCGCCGCGACCTCCTCGGGTTCCCCGAGACCGCCGGGAGATATCTTGAGACACCGCGCCACACAGAGGCGCGGTACGCTCTGCGAGCACTGCAGGCTTGCGACGGAAGATACATGGAGGACCTCAATGATCCGCAGACAGAGGTCTGGAGCGATCCGCGGGTGCGCCTGCGGGCGTTGCGTCTGGAGCTCCATGTCCTTGTACCATAGCCCGAGAGTCGTGTTGTGCTTCGCGAAGATGCGTTGCGCGCGCTCTGCCAGTCCACCCCTGCATCACGCGTATCAGCCGCAAGTATGGGAGTCGCCGCAGGTCAGCGGTTCATGCTCACCTGGTGAACTTTGCGCTCTTCGACTTCGATGCCTTCTCGGGGCTTTGCTTGAGGCCGCGCTGCAGCTCGCGCTCCGCCGGAGGGACGTGGGTGCCCGTGTTCTGCTCCAGATATATGCCGAGCAGTTCGTCCGTGCCGCTCTCCGTCCGCGGGTCCATGGCTACGGCAACCCTCGTGGTCAGGATGGTCTTCATCTTGGTCGGATCCAATTTAGGGCGCCCTCCGGTGGGCTGCGGAGGTGGCTGCATGGGGCGGAGATTTCGAGGGGGATCCTTGGGTGGCGCAGGAGGCGGGAGGACTGGTTGAAACTGCTGTATGCTGCCCTTCGAGATTGGCTTAGGTGGGGGTTTGGGCGGGGCGGGAGAAGAATTTCTGTGGGCTGCGAGGATGGACGCATGTCGGCTCTGCACTATCGCGGGTCGCGAGCTTGATTCTGCAACAGGCTTTGGGGCAGCCGGTATCCTTGAAGCGCGGGCACCGGACGAGGCTGACGCCTCTTTGGAGGGCCCGGCGACTGGTGGTGGTCGCACAGGACGCACAAGAACCTTCGTAGTGCTTGCTTTGGAGCGCTTAGGGTCGTCAAACGCGGACGCGAACTTGCGTGCAGGGGCCTTCCCGGCAGCACACTTGGAGTTCTCAAATCCATCTGGGGTGTGCATTAGCTTGCGCTTCTTCGGCGAAGGTCGGTCCTTTGAGAATTCCGGGACATGTTAGTGCATACACCCACCAAAAAAGTGATTCTTTTGCCAACCATAAAGTCTCGGGGTATTGACATGATGGTACCGGCGGCCCCGTGTTGTAACTTGTGGCTGAGGGTTGATTTATGCGGAGTTTGTGTCCTACGCGTCTCACATGAAGGGTATGGGCAGAGTATAGAGCATATGTGATCGTTGTATGCCTAGAAGTACGAGGTCGTCGTCAACACGTCCAGAGGGTGGTGGCCATGATGGTCGTGAATGAGTAGTCTCGCGGACGTCATTCTCTGCGTGAAGTCTATCGGCGCCTATTCCACGTGGCCACGGTATAGCTCGTCGCGCCAATTACGGTGCGGATGCGCATTACTTACGCACAGAACTCACTCTCGCACCAATCTTTCCCATTCGCTGATAGAGCGTGCTCGCCTTAGCGGTAATTGGGCGCGTCACGGCTGCGTTTGTTGGGTAACATGTCGGCAGGAGACACCGCCATAGAGTTACTGGACGAGGTGAGTCCATTCGGCAAGACCCATTCGAGTTCGCTCAACTTATTGTATGCTCAGGCCAACCTCTCTGGAGAGAATGGGGAGATCTATCTGTTTCAATGGCTGTCATCGACGGAGAGATTGGCTAAACGGGCAAGCCCGGTGCGCAATTTAGCCTCCTGCACTCTGGGCAGTTCTGACATATGCACCCATACTAGGAGCAACTCAAAGCGTGCCAGACAGACTTGGAAGCGTCCATGGTGAAGATCATCTCCGCCCCCGAACCATTCCCACTGCCAGGCCGCCCCATCAGGAGGCTAGTCGCAAGCTGTCTGCATGCGCTATACCTCCGAGGAGAGACCAAATCCCTCTTCGATACTATCCAAGCCTTCTTGAAGATCCTCGCGGAGACTAAACCGCCGGCGAAGGAGGCTAGCCGCATGTGAGTCGACAGACGTCCCGTCCAGTAAATCACACTCTGAACTCCAGGCAGCGCCGCGATCTACTGTATTGGAGAGCTTATGGGTACCTACGGATCCCAGGTATAATCATCAGTCACCAACAACCCCAGCCTGATACTAAATCTGCCACAGGTTATGTCCCAAATGGCTGAAGTCGCCACCGTGACCATCAAGCTTTACCGCTCTTCCAGCGTGCGTGAACTCGTTCACCCCTGGATGACCCGGGAACTCACAGCAGTGTGCAGCCTATCATACTCAGAACCTACGCGCTATATGCTCTCTCGAAGGCACTTGGTACGGCAAAGCGGGCCGTCACCGATTCTGTCGCCAGAGACATCATCAAACACTGCAGGAATGCGCTCGGAGACAAGGCGTTTCCTGTCCAGCGAGCTGCCTGCGAGGTATGTCGGTCGCTAGTTCTTCCGGTGACAACCTCTTATAGCGATGAAGGTTCTGATACTCATGTACCCCACTGGTGACGGCACTCGATCCGTGGCAGACGTTGAGAACATCCTGAACCTCTGCATCAGGAGCCTTGACGGTGCAGACCAGCTCACGCGGAAGTCCCTGGCCAAACTTGCGGCCCATATGCTCGCGTCGACGCAGATTGAACGTGTCGTCCCCGTGCCGGACGCAGCCAAGAAGGGCAAGAAGCCACAGAACCAGGACGAGGATGAGGACGCCACGGTAGCTGCCCACGTAACGACGGAGGAGCCCAAGCCCATCATGACCCCCGCAGAGATGCTTCTGCAGTTGTCTGCTCACTTCAACAAGCTCCAGGCGTCACGACGGACGCGAGTGGGTATCTTCGACATCTACTCCGCACTCTTGTGGCAGCTGGGATCGAGCTTTGTGGAGAGCAATTACGCCCTCGTTGTCAACCACCTCATGACCGAGATCGTTGCAAACCCCCGTAACTCGGGCAGCCGCTACGAGGTACTGTTCGCGCGCTCGCTGATCGAGCTTATCCTTCGTGACCTCGTCGGCGTGCGCATGCTCGGCGAACAGGCGCAGATCACTGCTATTCAGGAGCTGTCTAGTACGTATCTAAAGCGCTGGCCCGCGTTGATGCCCGGTCAGTCTGCACCGAGCCCCTTGTGTCTGGTCATTGCTCTCCGAGAAGTTAGCGGACTCCTGCAACAGCTCGGCAATGCTCCCGGGCCCGTCCAGGTATACGCATCCTCATCCACGTTCTATCCAAGCTTATACTAATGCAATGTAGGATGCACTTTCTGATCCTTTGCTCAACCTGCTTTCGCACCCCAATCATAGCGTTCGTATCAATGCTGCATGGACGCTGCGCAGTTTTTGCTACTCTACCCCTCTTCGCTTGCCCAAAGTACTGCTAAGTGTCGTCGAGAAGCTACAACGCGATGTTTCTTCCCTCACCACCCCCGCCGCGCCATCCGACATCCATCTCCGCGCCCTAGGGCACGCATACGGTCTCGCAGCTCTACTTGCAGTCATCCCTGATCGTCCACTATATGTCTCGTACGACATCAGCGCGAAGGTGTTCGACATGGCCGTGCAGATCCTCAAGCGTGCGGGCGAACACGACGTCAAGGTCGCGCGCGTCGAGATCGAGATAGCGTGGACGTGCATCGCGTCGCTCATGACGCTGGGGCCCAACTTCGTCCGTCCGCATCTCCCGCAGCTTCTCGTCCTCTGGCGCAATGCCCTTCCGAAGCCCACTACCAAGGACGGCGCGGCCGGACGGAGCGTCGCGGAGTGGGAGTTCCTCCTACACGTACGCGAGAGCACCGTCGGGGCTATCCACTGCTTCCTCAAGCACAACTCCTCGTCGCTGGTCACTGCCGATGTGACCAGACGCATTTCCTCCATGCTGAGCAACGGCCTTGCGTTCGCGAACACCTACATCACAAACCGCCCGACGCTCAACCAGGAGGAGCTCCAAGTGGAGTCCAAGAGCCTCGGTATCGACGGCCGCGAGGCTCTCCTGCGATCCCGCATCTTCCAATGTTTCTCTCTAGTTGGCTTTTCTGGCGTCACCGAGTCCGTGCAGAGCTCTCTATTGCAGTCTGTGATCACCCTCTTTGCCAGCCCTGACGGGTACACTGGATCCTCCATGCAGGCAGCGATCGCTACGTCTTCCGGGACGTTCACGTCTATCTGGCAAAGCATCGACGGCTACGCGTACGGCCTGACGAACCTTGAGGTCGACGACAACCCGGACTGGATGAACAGGGACAGTATTGAGAGCTCCATCGACCAGCTGGTAAACTAGCTTGCTATATGCTACGTAATCCCCCGCTCACATGATCTACAGTGCCAGAAGCCCATCATCACCGCCCTTGAGCACGATACGCTCTACTTGTGCCAAAAGATCGTCTCCGACGCTCGTGGCAGGGCTCCGGAGCCTCCCCCGGCGGCCACAGCAGCCGTCGATGCATCCATCCAACTTTTTGCACAGTTGCTACCCCTGCAAGACGTCGCGCAGACCACTCGCATTGTCACGCAGCTCTTGAACTCAGTGGGATCGGCCAAGCTCGACAAGAACACAGGCCGTAAGGCTGCGGCGCTGGTGAACACGACGTTCGCTGTGGTCTTTGCTCTTCGGCAAGGAACGTCGGCGAGTGCGCGTCAGGTCTTAGGCAATTCCCAGGTTGCTACGCCGCTTGCGACCTTCTTGAAGGTATAACAGGTCATTTATGAATCAAATATTCCCTTACTCAGTCCCAACTTCAGGACGTCGTGGTGGATGGAGACCCTACCCTACGGAAAGCGAGTAGCGAAGCCATTGGTCGATTGGCAAGTGTCGCCGGGACCAACTTCCTCACCAGCCAGGTGAAGACGCTTGTCGATCAAGTAGTCAACAACCGTGACCCACACGGACGGGCTGGTTGCGCACTGGCGTTTGGTGCGATCCACGCTCACGTTGGCGGGCTTGCCGCTGGTCCCCTGTTGAAGACTACGGTGCACGTCCTCATGTCTCTCGTCAACGACCCTCATCCTGTCGTTCATTTCTGGGCGCTCAGCGCTCTCGCTCGGGTCATCGACGCTGCTAGTCTTGCGTATGCTCCGTTCGTATCGAGCACCCTCGGCCTGTTGTTCAAGGTCTACATGATGGAATCACACGAGCCGGACGGCGGTTCGCTGAACCATGTCAACATCAGCGGAGACTTACCAGCATATCAGGTCGTCTGCCAGAACATTGACGCCGTCATCACCGTCCTTGGCCCCGATATACAGGAGTCGACGCGCACTCGGACACTAGTACTCGACCTTGTTCACCAGTTCATCGATGAAGAGGACGACGGTATCTGCGTCGAGGCGATCAAGTGCATCCAGCACTTCCTCATGTTTGCCCCCGACCATGTCAACATCCCCGAGCTTGTCACCCGCTTCAGAGGTTACCTCGCGTCACCCCGCAGGCCCCTCAAGCTTGCGTCTATCAACGCGCTCTACCAGCTTGTTCAACGAGACGCGCTCAGTATGTCCAAGCTTGGTGGGGACCGGCTCGTAGAGGAACTCTTTGCCATGTTGGATGATGACTCGTCTGTCGACGGGGTGCGGAACGTCATCGCAAGCTGGCTGCAGCAGACAGTCATATACAACCCTTCCGCCTGGATCGACCTCTGCCAACGCATCATGTCGCGGACGACCGCCTCTCAGCAGGCAGCAGATGCAGCGACCAAACGTGGAGATGTTGACGATGAGGGGCAGTCGCTCAGCGTTGGGACCAACACCGCATCGTCTCGACAGACATCCCGCTGGCGGACACAGCTCTTCGCGCTGCAATGTCTACACAACATCTGTACTGTCGTCGGACGCTCTGGGCGGAGGGAACATCTCGACATCGCTTTTGCACGCAGCCAGGGTATCCCGGTGTCCGGTTTGCTCGTCTCTCGCGTGCCGGACCTGATCAAGATTGCGTTTACGGCCTCCGCGGCGCATGTCACGGAAATTCGTCTCGAGGGGTTGACCGTGCTGACAGATGTCATCGAGGTATGTCGGCCTTTTTCTCCGCTGGGGTGCGTTCTCAGTCTTGCCAGATATTCGCCAAAGTGCCCGATCCCGACTATGAAGAGAACTTGCTCCTAGAGCAGCACCAAGCACCCATCACTGCAGCCCTAACACCCGCGTTCTCATCGGATTCCTCCGCAGAAATTCTGGCCTCCGCCATCGGTACATGTGCTATTTTCGTTGGATGCGGCGTGGTGAAAGACGTTGGTCGCATGGGTCGAATCCTGAAGCTTCTCACGTCCGCTTTGGAGCAGTCAAAGGGTGAGACATCAGCTCTAATTTTGCTTTTCACATTCTTGACACGGACATGCAGGGTCCGGGATGCTTGCCCTCGGAGACGCTGCCGAGCTGAGTCCGAATGCGTCCGTCATGTTGCGTATCGCGACGCTTTCCGCATGGGCCGAGCTAGAAGTAGCCAGCGCTCAGCAAACGTACCTGGTTGAGGTGGTGAAGCCCTATCGCGCGACGCTCACCCCGCTCTGGGTGTCCTGTCTGCGCGACTACGCCAGTATCAGGGTCGATGCGGAGTCACTGGATGAGACCGCTGCGGGCGCTCTGGATTCCTCATACTCGAGTCTCGGGCGCGAGGTGCTACTACCTGTGAGTTGGGGTTTCTAACCCAGATGAAAGCTATGCTGAACATATTTTAGTATTATGCGAAAGCCTGGTCTATCATCTTACACGCCGTGGCGATCGCTATGCAAAAGGACGACCCCAGTGTCCTCGCCGCTATGGACGGACAGGAACTAGTTTCGGACCAGCCAGCGGCGAAGAGCGCATCGAATAAGCGTGATGAGCCTACCGTGTTCTTCTTCGTCATCTTTGGTCTGGTATATGAGGCATTGGCGAGCTCAACCCCGGACGCCGACGCCGACGCGCAACGTACCTCTATCGTCTCCCTGCAAGCGCTTAAGTGCCTGATGCGACGGAAGTACTGCGGCAAGGTCTTCAGCGACCCACCACTCTTCGAAGAGCTGCTGAACTTGTTCTATCGGATGGCACTGACGGAACCTTCCGGAGTCCAAATCCATCTCGTTGAGGCCATCGCAAGTTTGGCGGAAAGCATCAAAGCAGACAACCTCACGTTGGTGACACGCTCTTCATCTTCAATTACATGCTCATGTATGCGACCGGACAGTAACGGGCACTCGCCAGGAACGGCGGATGTGCTGTCTTCACCGTTAGCCCACTGCTTACGTATATGCGCATATATCCTGCGCAGGGTGATTTCTGGACCCCAGAACGGCGCCATCCGTGAGTATTCCGAGCTGTCGTTCATATCTTAACGGTCTAACAGCTTGTAGACGATGGGGCAAGCCCTGCAGAGAAGGTCAGGCTTATCATTGCCGCATTCGAATCCTTCTCTGCCGTAGCTGCATCCTTTGGTGCTACGCAGAGAGAGGACTTCAGGGCGATCGCCATTACTCTATACTGTGGTGGGACAGTTCTCGTTTTTATTGCGGTATGCGGTTACTGAAATATATCCAGAAATGTTGCGGGACGAGGTGTCAGAACTCGACCTTGTTGGACCTACCCTGCAAGCGCTGAAAGGGCTCCTCGACCGACCAGCGAATTTGCCAGACCCAGACAACAAGTTTGGTCGCATAGTACATGGTTTACTCTCGGCATGTCTACTCAACGTGGACGCCATGAGGTGAACGCGCTCGTATTTTCAACACAGGTCTTTTGCTGAACATTTCACAGCGGCAGAGAGGGTCCGATGTGCAACAAGAAAATCAAGAACAACCTCCTTGCTGCAGTCCTCATTCTGACAGTCCTACCCGGGACAGTCCACGTTGGACAGCCAATCATCGAGCATTGCTGTTTCATCATATCTCAAAAGCTTGTGGAAGGTAGCGAGGTGAGTTAATTCTGTGATGTAGAGATGGAAGTCTTTTAACATGCTACCATAGCTGTCCTTGACGGCCGCGCATTGCGCAAAGACCCTTATCACGGCATCTGCATCCGGCAATCCTGTGTTGAAGCAATGCACCAGGCTACTCCTTCCCGGCCTGGTCGAGTGCCTCGCGAAGGGCGCTGCCTCCAGCGATGACGCCTCTCCGTCCGAACAGGTACTGGCGACTGTGAGCGAGATACACAAAGCGCTTTCTGCTCTATTCCAGTCTCTCCCCGAAGACATCCGTGAGTTCATCAGGTTAATGAATGCAGCGGATTTTTCTGACTGCAACTGTAACTTGCAGGTCCGCGAGCTCTGGGCGTCATTATGCCCGTTCTCATATTGTTCTTGAACCCCACACGACAACCGCCGACTGCTCTGCACACACAAAGCGTCACTCAGCTACTTTCTCTCGCTGCTGCCTCTCCCACTGCTTTTAAGGACGCCACCGCTCGGCTCGAACCTCCAGTGAGGGAGACTCTGGAGACCTCGGTCAGGCAAGCTCTGGGCGGCAAGGCGACCTCCGCCGAGCCGGCTCGGCCTCAGATATCTCTTCGTTCATTCTGAAGCTAGCTATTTACGGAAGCCCCCCTTGGTTAGGAAGCTGTAGGACTAATCGTGTGTGTAGACTATGATATACCTGTAGTAGTGTAGCAATCATCCGGTATGAGACAAGCTGATGGAGTACTGTTATTACAACGACGACATAGGGATTACGTATTGGCATATATACCTAAGAGTATCAAGAGAGCAGCAAGACGAACAAGAATATCGAGTTTAAATACTATCGGGCGTACGGGTGGAAACCATGCTGTCCTCGCGCCATGTTTCTCGCGGGACCGACGCCCGCATTCATCATACCGCCCCGCGCACGAGCCATGGGGTGCATGCCCGCCCCGCCCATCATCCCCATCCCGCGTCCCATCATACCCGCCGCGTTGCCCATGAATGGCTGCATACCCATCGCCATCGGGCCCATGCCCATCCGCATGCCGGCACCCATCGCGCCTCCCATGCCCGCGCCCATGTTGCCCATGCCGCCGGCCATACCACGCCCCATGTTGCCCATGCCACCGGCCATGCCTCCCATACCTCCGCCCATGCCGCCGGCCATCCCGGGGCTCATCCCCCCGCCCATGCCAGGGTTCATGCCGACACCCATGCCCATGCCGGGGTTCATGCCGACGCCCATCCCCGCGCCCATCCCTCCATAGTCGCCGCCAGACATCGGTGTCGCGGCGGAGCCCATGGGCATCATGCCTTGCATGCCGCTCGCCCCGCCGCCCATCCCGCCCATGCCCATGCCCATACCCATACCCATCATCGGGTTCTGGACCATCATGCGCTGGTAGAGCATCGACATCTGCTGGGGCCCGACGTTCCCCTGTGCGGCGCCCGCGAAGCCCATGCTGGCTGCCGGGCTCGCTACGGGCACGTCGCCGCCGGAGTGGTTGCCCTCGCGGCTTCCGCGACCCGTGCTGCGAGCGGCGTCTCGCTGGCTGCGAGGCTGGGCGACTTTGACTTCGATCTGGGCAGTCGTGAGTGCGAGGAACACGGCATCTCAGGGGCGGTACGTACCTGCTTCTCGTCCAAGAATAGGTTGGGCTGCCCTACCAGCTGCTCGGTATTGCTCGCGTCTTCGAACGTGACGAAGCCGAACCCCTTCGAGCGACCGGTCTCCCGGTCAACCATGACGGTGCAGTCAACGACCTTTCCGTACTGAGAGAAGAAGGTCCGCATAGACTCGGACGTCGTCGAATGTGAGAGGCCTCCCACGAAGTAGCGGGTGTTTCGGAGATGCTCCTCGCGAGGGATTGCCCGTTTCGGGTCGATCTATATTCGCGGTGCGTGAGCGGGTGGGGAGGGCCAGGATATGTAAGTGTCGTACAGTCTTGCCATCCAGAACATGCTCGCGGCACATCACCGCGTTCACCGACGCGGGCTCTTTGAACGTGAGGAACGCGAACCCGCGCGAGCGGCCGTCCTGGTCACGCAGAATCGTGCAGTCCTCGACCTCTCCGAACTCCGAGAAGTACTTTCGCAAACCCTCTGCTCGAACGAATGGCATGGCCAAAGGTCAGTTCGACGCGCTTGTATGTCGCAATGCATGAACTTATACCGTCTGTGGTGTCCCAGCTAAGACCACCAACGAACATCTTGCTGTATTGATTGATGTGTCGTACGAGATGTCGTAGCATAGGCGGACAGAGGCGTCGAGACGTAGCGCAGAAGAGACAAGTAGGAGACAGGTTGAGGTGTACCGAGAGCGCGAATACCGAAGAGCGACGTATACCAAGGAGCGACGTGAGGGGCGACGTGAAAGAACATTAGCTTCCGTAAGGTAAGGACGAGATAGGCAAACTGTAGCTGTGGACGAGACCCAGCAGGTACGACGACGTGGCGAACGAGTGCAGATACGGTGGGTGCGTTCGCTATTCGGTTGTGTAACTTCTGTAGCGAAGTATATAGAACGACGGCAAATGGTAGAGGACGTAGCACTGCGGCGCAGCAACGATACCGTAGACCATATGAAGCGACCGCTGACCGTGCCACACGAAATGAGGAATCTGAAGTGCGATAACTCACCCTTCGTCTTTCATTTCCGATGGCCTTACAGCCCGGCGGCCATCGTCATATGCGTCGGCGGCGCCATTCGTTTTGGACCCAGACGCGTTCGAGGCCTGGTACTGCTGGCGCTCCTGCGCAGGAGTCTGCTTGTACGCAGAAAATTGCTGAGCAACTTGGGCTGAGTAGGAGAGCTCCGAGGACGATGGGGGCTTTGGTGGCAACGAGCTTTCCTTCTTGATCAGCGACTGTTTCTCTTCATGCTTGACTTCTGCAGGGGCAGGCTGCTTCTGTTCGACCGGGCTCTGAGTCGTCTCTTGTTGCGTTGACTCCTCGCGGTTATCTTCGCCGTCCCCGTAAAGATCTGCTTCGTATTCAGTCTCTGTCGCGTACAAAACCCCTTCATTTGACTCACCGTCGTAGAGGTCGCTGTCGAGGGAGCCGGGCATGTTGGTGAATGTCAAAGTCTGAGGAGAGCGAGCTCACAGCGATGAGTTCAAGCACGACGCGCCTCGCAGCGGTTACCCGCCAACACCCCTGATTATGTAATATTGCAGTGCTCTTCTTGCCTGTCCCCATTTGGTATGTTCCGAGATCCAGCTGTAAGGTACGAGTATTTGATTCACCGAATGGGTCAAAGACTGGGTGAAAAAAAACTGGTTCGCCTGTTTACAGATCATACATGTTTCTGAATACATTACAAGCACTGTCGAAACGACAACAGGTATTGTTTGAAGCTTTTCAAACACTGTCCGGTACAGCCATAGTGACAGGAATGCTGCCCGAAATTTCCATCTCACCATAAATCGCCGCGGCGGCCGCCTCCAACGCCGGGATGGTGAACTCGTACGTCGCAATACCAGGGAAGTCCAATCTCCCAGCCGCAAGTAAGTCATATGGAGCGCACGTCGACACCGCGACGATCTTCCACAGACCACCGTCGCTCTGCACCACCTCAGCGACCCGCCGCAAGTACTCGACTTGCCAAGCGCCCTTTTCGAACCCATTCCGCGTGGCGAAGACGACCGAGGACGCGCCCCGGAGGCTCTCCTTGAGCGTCCCGGATATCTCTTCGTCCGGTGCATAGACGACATGCTCGACCGCAGGCGCGCGTTTCGCGATAGAGGCGGCCAACGCGAGGAAGGACGGGCCAGCGGTGTTCCGCAGGCGCCCTGCGGCGTCGCGAAGTTGTCCTTCCGGATCATCTACTGCGGGATTGATGTTCTCCATACGTGGCGTGAACAGTACGGTGGGTCCGGCCTTGGAAAGTGGAGTGAAGGGCTGCGTGTTCGGGATGTGCGAGAGGGAGGTAGCGTACGCGCGCGCGCTGAGCAGGCGATGATCCTGCTTCAACTGGGCCGCGATATCCGCGTCGAAAGGTGTGAAGACATCGTCCCAGCTTCCGGCGAACCTGTCCTTCATCGCCGCGATGCGCGCACCGCTGGCCTCCAGCGCGTCCATGGAAAGGCGCCCGTCCCCCACCGCGGTGTAGGTGGCTTCAATCGCGCCGACGTGGCGGCGGAAGGTGTGGCAGATCATAACGATGTCCGCACCCGCCTGCAAGCTGAGCACCGCGCCCCCTTCAGACCCGTACTTCTCCGCGACGGCCTCCATCTCGAGACAGTCCGTGACCACGACGCCCTTGTAGCCCAGCTCGTCGCGCAGGAGGTTGGTGGTGATCGCTCGGGACAGTGAGCAGGGCATATCGTCTCCGGTCACAAGCGGCAGGGCCATGTGTCCTGTCATGATGCTAGCGATGCCATCGCGCACGACGGCCTCAAACGGCACGAGTTCGGTGGCTTTCAGCGCGGACTTGTCAACGAGGATGCTGGGCAGACTGAGATGGGAGTCGACGTGGGTGTTCCCGTGGCCTGGGAAGTGCTTTGCAGAAGGAGCGACCCTCCCCGACGTGAGAGCGGCGCTCACTGCTTGTACGTAGAGGGCGACGTTACTAGCGTCTGCACTTTTGGTTAGGGTCGCCAAAAGCGCGGAGCAGGGATAGAAGCATACCATCCCCAAACGAACGAACGCCTAGTGACATGTTAGTATATCTTGGAGTAAGTGAGATCCAAGAAAACTGACCGATGACGGGGTTCCTGGGGTCAGAGTTGACGTCGCCAACCGGGCTGTATCTAAAAACACAAGTCATTCAAATTACTGCGAGGATATGGTGGCGCATATCACTCACGCCCAATTGATACCTGCGGCGCGCAGCTCTTTAGCTGTCGCCGCAGACACCTCCGACGCAAGCTCGACAGAGCCAGTAGCGGCTAAGGCCATAGCCCCAGGACTACTCTACATGAGTTTGGTTGTGATGAACGTCAGAAACAATTCACCCACAATTGCGTTCCTGCCTCTCCGCTGGCTATTGCACTGAACGCAGAGACCAGACCTAGGCATTCATCAGATGATATCATCGGACCGGGCCGTCGATGCGAACACAGTGAGTGAGTGAGTGAGGTGTATTTCGTCGTCAGCGCCTCTCGTACATCCTCGATGCGAACACAACTCACCATTCTCTTGATCGATGCCGATCATGAGAGGGCGAGCGTGGCCCGCATTCTTAGCTAACGCCTGTAACTCGTGAACCAGGCGATGAACTTGGGCGATGCCTGATATGATGGTGTCGGGAAATGTGAGCACAGTGGCGATACTCCGACTCGCAGCCACCCACTTTGTACGTTCCGCTTGAACAAGATCACATTACTGCAAGTTTGGTCGATTCCTGCCATGAGACCGAGGGCCTCCCGCCGCAAGAACGCGGTGCGTACCCAAGGTGATAATCCTTGATGAGTGTTTTGATATCTTGGCTGACTTCGTAGCCATGAAATCCGAAGACGAAGTGCTGCCGTTGGTGATGGCGCGTCCAAAGTCATGAGTAAACGTACGCATATTGCATTGCAATGAGTCCTGCACGCCTACCTGCCCAATCTCGCGTTTTTGCTCCTCTGTGAGAGCAGCCATGGCTATGGTATCTTTGCGTAGACTGAGGATTCCAGCACTGAGGGCGCGGCTAACGAATATTAGAGCTGGTCGTCGGAGATGATGGGGGGGTCACCGGACCTAGCACCCACAGGACGAAGTACAACGCGGGACTTTAGGGGCCTTCCCCTTCAACTCAAGCGTCGCCTTTGTACCCTAACGAGCCGATAACGACCAACTTAGGCTGCTATCTCATCATGTGTTCGGCGAAGGCGGCAAGCCACCTTCGACATCGATTGCGGACGTCACTTGGATCGAATGTAGCAGCACAAATGCAAAGCTTACTGTTTATATACCAGGTATGATCTTACTTTATGGCTGGCATTGAGTTTCATAGCTGCGCATGTGCTGCATCCAAGTGTTCCAACCCAACGCTATAATATTATAGCATCCGGCGATGTCGAGGCGTGAGTGTGTCGAATTGACTGCTAGACGCTCACAAAAGATGTCACGATGGTCAGCTGAGACTTCGAAGCGCAACGCTGAGAGTTGAGGCCATGGTGGACAGGCAGAGTAGTGCAGGCCTGTGTGTATGATGAGAGACAGAGAGAGTGTTGGATCAGATCCGAAGCCAAGCGAGCGTACACCGACGTTTCATACGCTGAGCGCTGCCGACCCGGGCCACGTGGGGGCGCACAAGCGGTAAGCCTGAGCTCGGACACACAGCCTTGCACTTGTTCTTGACCCTCACCACGATTGACGGCTTCCTCAGCGCGACTGCCGACGCCGACCCACGCGATGAAGAAGCTGTTTGGCAGAGACAAGCCCAAAGCTGTCAAACCCGCAGGCGATGGCCCCGTCGAAGTGCGCGCCATCTCTCAATTCCCGCCCGCCCGCTATACTGACCTTGCTGCCGCAGAACCACGCGGCCCAACGACACGACAGATCACACCCCTCGACGGACGAGCAATGGGATCTCATCTCGGAGACCGATCCCCTCCAACCCCTCCGTCCACCTACCCTGAGCGCATCACAGACGCCCTCCCTCACATCCATACATCAAACATCCCCACCTGCACCTAATCCCATGCCTCGCGCGTCATCACCGTATACTGTACCTGCCTCGCCACCTCTATCTCATACCAAGCTAAGTTCCAACAAAGACCGCGAAGTGCTGCGCAAGAAGCCGCCATCGTCTGCGCCCAATGCCTTCGCGGCGGTAGGAATACTCAAGGCGCTGGACCCCCATCACTTGGAGCCCGTGGCCTCGCACGATCAATCGGAAGATGGGTATACGGACTCCTCCGTGAGGGAGGACAAGAAGGAGAAGCGAGGGTTCTGGGAGCGGACGAGCCATAGGGAAAAGGACAAGGACAAGGACCGTGCGAGGGAGAAGGAGAAGGAAAGAGAGCGGGAGAAGGAGAGGGAGCGGCGGGACGAGGACGCTCATGCCGAGGTTACGCGGATGATCGGTACGTGCACCCTATTCGATTCCGGTTATGCCTCGTAATCGATCCGTCCATTAGGGTATCTTACCGCGACTGCGTCGGAGGACTGGTCTCTGGTCCTGGAGGTATGTGATAGAGCGTCTTCGAACGACACCAACGCCAAGGAGGCCGCGAAGGCCTTGAGACGCGAATTCAAGTGAGCCTAGTCCCGCCCCAAGTTGTCAACTCACCAATTCCGCCCCATAGGTATGCGGAGCCCGCTGCACAACTATCCGCCGCACGAGTACGCTCCAGTTCCGTAAGTATGTTGTTTATGTCTGCTAACAAGGATCGTTATACAGCTATGGGCTATCATGCTCCGTAATTGCTCGACCAGATTCGTGTACCACTGCACGTCTCGCAAGTTCCTCGATACCCTTGAGGACGTCCTTGGCTCCTCTCGCACGTCTCCTGTCGTTCGGGAACGTCTGTTGGAGGTCTTGGCCGCCGCTGCATATGCAAGCGATCCAGGCACGTGCTGATTCGTATGCGGCAACACATGCGTTTAATAACCACACTGCATCATTGTAGAGGGAGGGTTCAAATCACTGTGGCGCAAGGTTCGACCGGCCGACAAACCGGAAGAGGTAAGTGTTATGATTGCCACTTAGTTGTTTGATCGACTAATATGGGGAACAGGGCATTCCGTTCGATACAGAAGATGCGATGTTCTACCCCGCAACTCCTCGCCATTCAACAGGCCCGAATGTCCTGCAGCCTCCAGTCCTTGATCAGCGTCCCTCACTCAACACCCGACCAAGTTCCAGGTCACAGGCTAACCACGATCAACCGGGAGCAACACCGCAGCGACCAGCACCTACCGTGAGCATTGCGATACTTTCCGGACCAGGCTTCGACTTAAATGCGCGTTTATGATTTCTAGGTAACTCCTGGGAAGACGAAGTCCTCCCGCAACAGGGTGATTCCACCGGAAGAAGACATACGGCGCCTGTTCCAGGAGTGCAAAGTGGGACGCGGTAACGCAAACCTACTGTCAGAGTCGCTTACCTACGCGAAGCCGGAGGATCTCAAGAGCAAGGACATCATCAAGGTCAGCACTGGTGCATATATGCACGTTGAGCGAGCGCTAATACCCTATCAGGAGTTCTACGCTCGGTGTCGAGCGTCGCAAGAGCTCATCTCCGCGCAAATACCATGGGCGTTCGCGCAGGCAGAGAAGTCGCGGCAGGCCTCCGGGAAGACCGAAGCCAGGCCTCGGGAGGGTCGGAGGTCTAGCGAGAGAGAAAGGGGCGAGAGGGGCGAGCGAGAACGCCCGCCGTCTAGTCCGAAGAAGGACAAGGGCGACTCGGAGCATCTCACGACCGAGGAGAAACTGCTCGCGGCCATTCTCGCTGCTAATGAGGAGCTACTCGAGGCGCTCCGGCAGTACGATGACCTCGAACGAGTCGGCATCGAGCGAGACGCGCAGGAGAGGAGTAAGAAGGAGGTCAGAATGGATCGCTCCGTAAGTCCTTCGACTGGTTCTCGCATGCCATAACTAACTATATGCTCACTAGCGGCTACTGTTTGATGACAACGAGCAGTCGTACTACCTTGAGCCTGGACAGCCGAACCACAGCGGCGCTGGCGCGTCATCTTCCCGCAGTCCCTCTCCCTCGCCGTCTACATCACCATCTCCCGCGCCCTCCTTTGTTATTACGCCCACACCCTCCAGCAACGCTCACGGCACCAGCACCACCCACAGTCACCCACTCCCACCTATACCCCATCAACCTATTTCTATCCCAGCTAACAATCACTCCCAAGCACACCCTGTTGCTCAGCAAGGTTCGGTCCAGTCGCTCGCACCTCCTCCACCGGCACCACATGGACCGCGCTCCCCGACACACCGGCCAAACACACCCTCGCCAGAGCGTGGCTCGGCCGGCCGTGCACCAAGGACATCAATCGAGAGCACGCAAAGTGCGGCGCGCCAACAAGCGACGAGCAGGCTGAAAGCGGAGAGTAGTGAGGAGTGGTCGGATCTCGAGGGAGATGTGAAGACTCCCGTGCGGCCGAGTGCGAAAGCGCTCGGGAAGCGCAAGGTGGTCGAGCCACCTCCCGACGACGATCGTACGTGCTCCACTTTGAAGATTGACGTGGTATACTCATGTCGTTCTACAGGCGCGTTTGATCCAAACGACATCTTCTACAACCACCCGAACGACTCGTTCCACAACAACACAAACAACAACTCGGAGGAGGAGGAGTCGGAAGAGGGGCGTGCGAGGAACCCGTGGCACAGACCTGTGCACTACGTGTACGACGCCGCCGCCGAGCGAACGCAGCAGCGCATACGAGAGGGGCGGCTCGCCTCCGCGGCGCTCGTCAGCGGTGCGCTCGTCGGTGGCGTGCACTAGCCGGCGCCCCGTTCCTTCTCCCTCTGTCTACATATTATTGCGCGCTCTTCGCATACCTGCTGTTCCGCACTGCACCGCTGCACATTACCTTTTTATCGCCTTCCCTCGGCCCGTCTTCGCGATCATGTTGTGTTAAACTTAGTGCATACTTACCATCATACTCGGGCACGTCCGCGCGGGGTGCTGTGCCGCGCCGACGTATGCAATCCATGGGGATCTGGTTTCTGGATGGAGGACGGGGTGTATAGTATAATTATAATCTCCGTACACAGCTGGCGGTCGTTTAGAGACCAGCGGTAATATTGTTGCATATTCCATCTGTTGTGCATGCGCGTCTGCTGCATGTTTGTCGGGATCGGATTGGAGGTGTACATTCAATATCCTGCATCGGCGGTGTCTTCGCGGGCCGCTACCCGTTGCTACCCGTTGTCCACTGACCTCATTGCTATTCCACGCCTCTGGCGGTTTCCTAAGATCGCCCATCTTCATAGTACCGCTATCACTGTCTAGACTACAAGTCAGCACGACATAGAGATGTTCGAAGCGCCATACCCGCCATGGGACTTCACAATCAAGGGCAGGCAAGTCGTTCTACCACGGCCCCGCGAACTTATGCCGATGCTGACGATCTTGCTCGCCTAACCTACAGCTTCGCGTGAGTGCCGCACACAATAATTCAGAAGCGCACGGGTAGACATCGTGCTTCTGACACTGGACACGCAGCTTTGAGACCGTCATCAAGCGATGGCCGGTCATCCTCACCGGGATCATCGACAACATATATTGCCGGAACCACGACCTTGGCGTCTCCCTCCGCGACAAGACGGACGAGGCAGAGAAAGCTACGATAGAAGAAATCATCACGGAAGGCAAGGCCATCATCGGGCTTGTCGGTCAGGTCAAATATGACATGGCCCGGGATCGCCCGCTGGAGTAAGTATGTGCACGTCTACCGCGTTTGAAGCTGACGGGAGTCTAACAGGCCAATCCCCGACGACGGGGAGCCGCTTGCTGACGTTTACAACGCTGAGCTCGAGAAATTGGCGGAGACTAAGCAGAATACCTGGCTGGCGGTGCCATGGCTGTATTCCGAGTAAGACGAAGGGAGAAGCACTAAATTGGCTGCGCTGACATATAATGTTGTAACAGGTGCTATCTGTATGGCCACAAATGGGGTGGACACGCCCCGATCGCTGACTTCGCTGCTCTAGATACCGGCTGGTTCGCTCGTACTTTGTGCAGACCAAGCACTGGAAAACCTACGACCCCTTCCTCGCTCAGAAGGAATCCACCTTCCAGAAGAGTTCCAAGGCCATCTACCGTAAGTTCTTAGCACACACGTCAATCTTTTGACTATGAAACGATATTAACGTCTCATAGAGCTCGCTACCACCATGCATGAGCTGGAGAAGGACAAGGACTCTCTCGCCGTAAACCCAGAGAACCTCAAGGTCATTTTCAAGGAGATGGTCGAGATGTGCCTCTGGGGAAATGCCACTGTAAGATGCTCACCCCATGCGCCTCAAACCTTGCTTACGTCGACAAACAAGGACTTGTCGATGCTCACGCATCTATCGCACGAGCAAATTCAACATCTCCAATCTGTGGGAAAGGACGCACAGGCGGCTCGCGCCGAGTTCATCCTCCGAGATGACCAGGAGAAGGTTTGGGATCATCTGAAGAGCTTTGCGGGCAAGGCCGATTCTCGTATCGACTTTGTCCTGGACAACGGTTTGTGGAATGCGCCATATCTGCATCTTCTACACCGCGGCTAACGAGGACAACCGATCCTGCAGGTGGCTTCGAGGTGCGTGTTTTCTCGCCTGGAAGAAGTCATGAGTAATAACACTGTGAATACGTTCCCTATCAGCTGTTCACCGATTTCGTATTCGCGGACTTCCTCGTGACGTACACCCCATACGCCTCCAAAGTTGTCTTCCAGTACGTTAGCCTGGTACACTCTCGAGGGCACGACCACATTAACATCACTTTATTTTAGCCCGAAACTCATTCCTTGGTTTGTCTCGGACGTGACGCCGCCAGATTTCAAGTCCACGACTAAGTCCCTACTCTCCCCCTCGTTCTTCCCCCAGGAGGCTACACCCGAGGGAGCCCCCGCTACTGATTCTTCCGCGGAGTCGCGTGAGCATCTCTACAAGATGGTCAAGCGGTGGGAGTCGTACATCGACTCTGGCGTATTCTCGCTCTCCGTGCCCATCGACAGCCCCCTCGGATCTTCGGACAAGAAGGTGCGTGATCTCTTGTTGGGTAAGAGTAGCAACTGAGGACGTTTGTCCTGCAATGTAGGCGAACTTCTGGACAACCCCATATCCTTACTGGAACATGAAGGAGCTCGCTCCCGAGCTGCACGAGTCTCTCAGTGACAGCAGCCTCGTAATCTTCAAGGTCTGTACCCCTGCTTCGTCGTCGACTAATAGCCTTACCAATCATCTACGATAGGGTGACCTGAAGTGAGCACAAATATCTGCACTGTGATAGCGTTGCTAAACTATACACCACGTTTTCTGCAGCTTCCGCAAGTAAGCTTAACACCCATCCCTTCATTCCTACTTATAGTAAAGCTAATCCACACAGGCTAACCGGAGATATCAAATGGCCAACCTCGACCCCATTCGAGACCGCCATCGGTCCCCTCGCCGGCTCGTTCCCCATCCTCAGCCTGCGCACCAACAAGGCGGACGTCATTGTCGCCATCGACGACGAGATCGCAGAGAAGCTAGAGAGCAGCGGCGAGAAGTGGAGGTACAACGGAAAGTGAGTGCTCCCAAGCTGCGCCGAGTGCATATACGCGCACTTTAGCTCACGCGACGTAGATACGCCGTGGTGCTCTTCCAGCCGCGTGCGGAGTGAGAGGAACCGGAAGTCTAAGAACGCGATGATTGCTCTACAAGAGTCTGTGCGATAGAAGAAGTTTGAACGGGGTAACAGAATTACTAGATGTTGTACACTGTCTCCTGTATCACACTCAATCTTTTGATCACTTCGTTGTACACTGCAGCATCTGTGTACTCTAAGTCTCCTCATCCTCGCTCAACACATCCTCCGCCCCCTTCCACTCCTCGTCCGGGCCCGCATACCGGTCGCACAGCACCCACAGGTCGTCCTTCAGCTCGCGCATCTCGTCGAACTCGAGGCCCATGCGCACCACGACGTCCGCGCGGCGGTCAGCGCACGACTGGGCCAGCGTCGCGTAGGACGCGAGCAGTGGAGCCGTTGCGCTGGACGTGGTGAGCGCGGACAGGGCACGGTGCTTCTCTGATGGGGAGGTGGATATATGGGGGAAGGATGTGGGCGTGGGGTACGCGGTTGCGTGAATGCTACGAAAAATTTGAGCGAGGGAGAAGACGTATGGGAGCTTGGAACGCACCTGAACGGCGCGGGGCTTCTGGCGTCGAAAAAGTCGTCATATTTCGCGTATTCCGAGAGATTGAACCCTCGCGAAACGTGCAGGCGGGCGTACTCTGCCACGCGAGCCTACGCCCACGTCTGTATCAGCGTTGCGTTTGTGGGCGCGAAGGCGAAAACCATCTCACGTTTCCGCGTTTTGCGCTCGCCTCAGTGATCGTAGACAGATCGTACAACCGCTTCTCCGTCTCGCGCGACCACGCGACAGACGAAGGTACCGGGTACATTCCCGCGAGGTGCGAGATGCCCAGGGTGCCCGATGCATTCAGCATGCTGCTCAGCGACGCGATGTCATGTTGGGAGCGTTTGAGCCTACCGAGATATTGAGCAAATTTAGTTGAACTGATAGCGGAAATCCGTCACACCTAAGCGGGAGCGTTGCGCTCTCGATATGCGTAGCAAACAGCGCCGAGGTGTGGTACTGACTGCGGAGCTGTAGTTCTAATCAGCAGGAGCGGCGGCGGTAATCACCGCGGATCTATCGAGAAACTGACATCGATGTTCAGACCCTCGAGCCATTCATTCCGCTGCCAGATGGACGGATGCTGTAACGGGACGCCGATCGTCGACATTGCTTCCAGGCTGCGCATACAGAGCGCATCGTTGATCGCCTTCATCGCATTTTGCTCCTACCAAAGCGGAATAAACGACCGACCTCAGCTATATGCGGTTCGTCGCCGAAGAGACCGACGTACCTCGTCTGCGTGGACCAGGGTGTTCGATGCGCTGGACAGCAGCGCGAATGCCAGCGAGGGTATTTTTGGGTGCTCGTCGCGGAATGCGGTGATAAATGCATCAGTGAACCCGCCGAACGGGCCACAGTCGCTGAGAAGTTGGACGCCCTGGGACGGAGGTTAGATGTGCTCAGGCGGGCATTGCGGCGCGCGCTCGACCATACCTGTAGACCGTCGCATTCCTCAATGAAGAACCTGACGTCGTTGTCCATGATTTCATGTTCCTATGTGCGTTTAAAATCCCGGTGCAATGCTAGCTATTGTGCACTCACATGTTCGTGCTTCTCGAACGTCTCCTTGCTAGCGTTCCACTCACCCTCGGCACGCTCCCACTCGGCGAGATCCGGTAGCTTCTGAAAGCTGCGGGGGTGGTAGTACACACGGCTGTAATCAGACCAGAAGCGGACGTTTGACGTATCGGTCGCAGCGGCATCCTTGTCCTCAAGCTCGTCCGACTCTCCTTCCTCTAAACGCGCCTGATAAGCGCTTTTGGGGATGGGATCCTGGCGGTATTCTACCACGCCGCCTTCCCTTCAGATAACATGTGAGCAGGGTGGCACCATGACTGAATATGCACGGTATACCATGGGGTCGCATCGGCACCGTCTGTGCTTCCGTAGAGTTCATCGGATAGAGCGCCGAAATGGGCTGTGGGACGCTCAACTTCATGTGAGCACGGCGTGGCTTCCGAAACATACATTTTCTGTCAAAGACAAGCACCCTTGGACAGAACGTAGGTTCTCCCTTCAAACGATATGTATTAGCTGAGAAGTTTCACACGGATCTGAGAATCTGTTGGGTCACCTTGCTTGTTACCCCTTCTCGGAAGGACCTGTCGTGGAAGACGGTCGGATCCTCGTCCTCACCATACGTGAAGTAGCTCTCCTGTGTGTTCCAAAAGTGCGTGCCGACGTGGTTTGCGGAGGGCCCTGCCTGGATGTAGAGAATTTCTTTCATGCCTGCCATAATTAATCCTGTATCAGTACAGTATGCGGAACTGTGCACGGTAATTCAGTGCTAGGTTCTCCCAGAGGCAGACCTTTCACGCTTTATCCTATGCGGGAAGGACGAGTGTCAATTGATTCTTAAGGATGGCTTGATTAATGTGGACGGGGGAAGGACTGTTCAAGCAAAATAAGTAATGGGAGTAAAGGATTGCATTCCCAAACGGGCAGGATAGACGCTGGCAATATTGGACTGCTACTTGATACTGTACTTATATTGATATCCAAAGTTGGTGAAATTTCTGTCTACCATCACATTCCCATGTCATTCTGTAGCTACGAATACTATGTATCTTTTTAGTGATGCTAGAACAAAGTTGCGGTGTGGGCGCCTGGCGGTGCTGCCGGTGCAGCGTGATTGCGAGGGAGCGCCCAACAGTGGTGGCGGAAGCAAGCCCGAGAGCCAATGCGGGGAAAGCCATCCCCGACCGGTAGTAGTGCCGACGCCCCCTCTTCCGTCCCACGTCCTTTCTTTCTCCAACCACCACCATGCCGGGCTCGACGCTCATCCCCGTCCTCACTCTCCCTCAACCTCTTGTACTTCTACCCACCGCTAGACTCCAGGTCTTCCTCGACGAACAGGCCGGCTTGAAGCTTGTCCAACTCGTGCAGCGCTCCGACGCCCAGCTCGTCATCGGAACCGCCCTCTGCACGTCCACCTCTGAGATCTTCTCCTGGGGTACCGGTGCACGCGTCGTGCGCGTCGTGCGGACTGTCTCTCGGTCTCTGGACAAAGCTTACCAAGTTACTCTGCACGGTCTTTCGCGGCTGCACTACCCCGACACGCAATCGGGCGCTCCCTTCAGCCCAAGCGACGTAGTCGAGCTCAGGGCAGACCGGCCAAAGGATGAAGGCCCCGCTTCGCATGAAGCTGTGGCCACCTTCCGCGCCGCTGCCACCAAGCTCCTAGACCACCTGGCACAGGACGCCAACCACCAGTCTCGGCGGGATGTATACGTCAAGATATCACACATGCTCGAAGAGGTTTCCGATGACAGGACGCCTTGGATGGCAGATGTCATCGTCGCGGGGATCAACAAGCTTGACTACAATGACAAACTCGGTGAGTGCCGGGTTGTTCAGACGTCTGTGGCGAGTTGGTGTGTCCGTGCGCTGTGTCCGTCCTGTGCAGCCGGTTCTGTCAGCCATCCGCTGTATTTTGGCGGTTGTGTCCGGATGACGCCTACAGGCCCCGGCTGCGCCGTGCATTGGCCCTGCAAGACGCCTTGCGAACCCAGCGGAGCAGGCATACCCTTCTCCCAAAGGGCAATTCTTGTCCGGATTGTCATCCGACATACCCCCTTGTTGTCAGGGGTCCTGAACGTGGGCGACCAGGGGCGACGAGTCTCTGGAAATCCGCTAGTCTGGTGCACCCTAAAGTTAGTTTACGGATGATAATATCTGCAGCCGAGCCTTAGGCGGTAACTCGCGGATTGCCTTCGGCTCAGGCGCATGATAGGCGAGAATATTGGACCTCATCCCGCCTTCCTTATAGCGGCGCAGCCAGAGTTTCTGACAGTTCTCCGCCTGCACATTGACCGCCATCTCACGGCTGTCATTGCTGACACATTACCTTGCAGTGTATCTATCCGCGTCGTCAGTGAACGAACGCCTCCAGCGCGCGACGGAGCTCTTCGTCAAGCAAGCCTCCATTTCGGAGGTGACGAAGAAGATCGCCCAGTCCATAGACGAGTCGCTGTCGAAGCAGCAGAAGGAGTTCTTCCTCCGCCAGCAACTTGCCGCCATCCAGCGCGAGCTGCAAACTCTCACCCGTTCGTCAGGCGCGTCGAATCAGGACAGCGCCGCGCGTCCATCAAGCGGCGTCTCCGAGCTTGACGACCCTGAGCAGGCCGAGGCGGAGGACATGGCCGACATCCGGAACAAGATTGAGGCAATGGCCAAGGACAGCGAGGAGCGGAAGATGGCCGTGCGTGAATGGAAGCGGTTCCAGCGGATACCCGCGGGCAGCGTCGAGCACGGTGTCATCCGCAACTACGTACGGCCACTGCAGCCCCTTAACCGCACGCATATACTTACTCTCTGACACAGCTGGAATGGCTCACTTCGATACCCTGGCCTTCGTCGGCGGCGTACGCCGATGTCTCCGTCGGCAAGCTGCGCGACCGCGCGTTCCTCGAGGACGCGCGCAAACAGCTTGACGAAGACCATTATGGGCTTGAGAAGATCAAGAAGCGTCTCATCGAGTATCTCGCTGTTGTTCGCCTCAAGCAGCTGCAGGCCGAGCGCGAGTCGCTTTTGCAATCCTCGACGGGCAGCGCCTCCGAAAGCGAGTCCTCCCAGCGCACAGCAGGTGACGCAACCTCGCGCGCGTTGGCCTTGATATCAAAAGCGCTAAACTCTGGTACCACCGCAGGCGCAGAGGTGAGCGACGCAGGCAAGAACGAGAGTAAGGCTGTGTCCACCCAAATAGGGGCTCCCGTGAAGTCGCCGAGCCAACCAAAGCGAGGCTCTGGTAGCAAAGCCGTCAAGGGTCCGATCTTGTTGTAAGTCTTCTGGAGCGATATCTTCGCAGTTTACTGAATTGCATGCTAGGTTTGTTGGTCCACCTGGTACGGGCAAAACCTCGCTCGGGCAATCCATCGCCCGCGCGTTGGAGCGGCCATTCCAGCGTATATCACTCGGCGGCGTCCGGGATGAGGCCGAGATCAGGGGCCACCGGCGAACGTACGTCGCGAGCGGTCCAGGTGCCATCGTGCAGGCGTTGCGTAAAGCAGGACGTCCCGATCCCGTTATTCTACTGTAAGTAGCTCATCTGTCCACGATGTCGAACCGTCGGGAATAAGCTGACGCT
The DNA here is from genome assembly GCF_000271585.1 of Trametes versicolor FP-101664 SS1. Classification (NCBI taxonomy): domain Eukaryota; kingdom Fungi; phylum Basidiomycota; class Agaricomycetes; order Polyporales; family Polyporaceae; genus Trametes; species Trametes versicolor. The sequence goes on from NW_007360328.1 coordinate 1,272,314, forward strand.
GCCCGTAGTGACGAGATAGACAAGATTGGCCAAAGCAACTTTCATGGAGACCCTGCGGCTGCGCTACTAGAGGTCCTCGACCCCGAACAAAATCATTCATTTAACGTGAGTCTAGAAAGCATTTCTGAAAAGGTACGACGGCTGACTTGTCTCGCAGGACCATTATGTCAACGTCCCGATCGATCTCAGCCAGGTACTCTTCATCTGCACATCCAACTCTCTGGAGACAATCTCCGCACCTCTTATGGACCGCTGCGAGGTCGTCCACTTGTCAGGTATGTCTTACAAGTTTGAGGCACATCAGATTCATTCTCACGGGCATGGTAGGATACACCTACGACGAGAAGCTACACATCGCCCGCAAGTTCCTGCTCCCGAAGCAGCTTAGGGCGAACGGCCTCACTCCAGGACACGTCACGCTTACCCAGCCCGCTCTCCTCCGGATCGCGACCCACTACACGCGCGAAGCTGGCGTCCGGTCCCTCGAGCGCGCCATCGGCGCCGTCGTGCGCTACAAAGCCGTCGAGTGGGCAGAGTATGTCGACGCGAGCGGCAACGACGACATCGCGCTTGTCCCCGCCGTCACCGCTGCGGACCAAGTGGCCGAAAAGGCCGCGGGGCGCGCACGAACGTACAAGAAGGCGGTCGAGGAGGACGAGCTTGAGGCGATCCTCGGCATCGCGCGCTGGGACGAGGAAGAGCTGCACCGCGAAGAGCGGCGCGGGCTCGTGTACGGGCTGGTCGTCACGGGCATGGGCGAGGGCGGGATCCTGCCGATCGAGACGAGCGCGGTGCCTGGCACAGGCCAGCTGAAGCTCACGGGCAGCCTGGGCGAGGTCATCAAGGAGAGCGGCGAGCTCGCGCTGAGCTGGGTGAAGAGCCATGCGTATGATTTGTACATCACGAAGCTGCGCTCGCAAGATCCACTCAAGGTGCCCGACCCGATTGATATCCATTTGCACCTCCCGTCGGGGGCGGTCAAGAAGGACGGTCCTTCTGCTGGGATTGCCATGGTATGTTCATGCCATAGACGTCAACAGCCTATCAATACCTACACAGTACTTACTCCCTTTTTAGACATGCGCATTCGTTTCCCTGCTCACAGGAGCGTGTATACCCACGAACGTCGCCATGACTGGCGAGGTACGTCTCTTGATTTCAGTTCGCCGACTGTCTCTCACCGCTCCCTACAGATTACGCTCCGTGGACGCGTCGGCCCTGTCGGCGGGATCAAGGAGAAGGTGCTCGGCGCACACCGCGCGCAGATCACGAAGGTCATCCTGCCCTGGGCGAACCGCAAGGATGTCGAGCACGACGTGCCGCCGGAGGTCCGCGCGGAGATGCAGTTCGTCTTCGCGCGCACGATGGACGAGGTCCTCGAGGCCGCGTTCGGCAAGGGCGTCCTCTCCTGGCGCCACGCCATGGTCGTCATGGAGAGCCGTCTGTAAAGCCCACTGGGCGGAGGTGAGGGGGAGGGTCGGCGCGCCCAGGGTTCTATTGTATCTTCTATGTGCATGCTTTAAACTAAGACTGCGACGGGACGGACTACTGGAGGTGGATATGCCATATACACAGCTGTAGTTTTAATGAATTCTTGTATCTACAGTTCTGCGAATATACCTCATGTACAGTTTTGATCAAAGGGGTGTAATTGATTGGTTCTACGTATCTTTATATTAGTCTCCCAGAGGCAAACCTTTCACACTCTATTGGAGGAGGGGAGGACGAGTGTGTAAAGTCTATATGTGCGTCTTATTCGCGCCCGTCCTCGGAGTTGCTCGCTGCGAACCATCACCACTAGGGTCTCCGTTTCCTGAGACCTGAGACCTACTTCCTACCGCCTGCAGCTTCCTCCGACTCTACGATATCCACTGGCCTCATCATGCCCACCCATGACGGTCTCAGTGCGTGCCATACGGCCCTACGATGTGATGATATCCTGGCGATGATATTCGAGACCCTGCAGCCCATGGAGGACCACACGCTGGACCGGGCCACTTGTGCTAACAGTGCACTGGTGTGTCGATGGTTCTACGAACCAGCTGGCCGGGTCCTCTGGGAAGAGCTCCGAGATCTGTCTCCCCTCTGGAGGATACTCCGGCCTCTGCCCCTCGAATTGGCGGAACGACGCTACAGAGATCGCATCATACCGGAGACTTACTACAACTCAGTAAGTGGTCTGGCTGGCTGTATACGAGTATTGGTCATCGGTAGTAGTACTAGTGGAACTCATACCTCCCCCGCGTACTAGATCCTGGAGGAAAAGCCTTTCCTCGATCCTCGATTGTGGAAAGCTTTCAAGCAATGTGTATCTCGGGTACGGGAGCTCAAGCCTTTCAAGCACGCATATCGGCCAGAAACCGCTGAAGGAAACTTATGGCGTGCGCTCGTTAGCCATAACGATGATAAACCCTTCTTACCCTCTCTCCAACGGCTGTATTATCTGCACTCTTCCCCAGCCCCGGGTGACCTGTTCACTCTCTTAGCACCCCCCTCCTTGCAGACTCTCCAGGTCACCTATTGTGAATGGCACTTCGTCGAGTCGGTGGCGTATCCGGCCATGGAGAGTATAGTGCCTCTTGTTGCGGAACATTATCCATCCCTGCCTGCGCTCCGCATCGCTGACTGGCGTGGTCCGGCTTCCACTTTGCTGCCTGAGCTGCTCCTCTGTCGGAATCTGCGGTCCTTTACAACTGAAGAATCGCCTTCCGTGAAGTTTGCGCCCTTTCACATACGCACGCTTCTGGACTCGTTGCCCAGGTTGGCTGCGCTGAAGGTTCACGTCGAAGACTGCGGCGAGAAGCAACGCAATGCGACGCCTATATACGCCCCCAACCTCCGGACCCTGTGCTGCATTGGAACGTGTGCGGACCTCGCCGGCGTGGCAGCTATGCTGCGTGCCTCCGCTCTGCACGAGCTCGAGTTGTGGATCACAGACGAGTCAACGATGACGCCCTCCGACCTGGTTGAATGCGTACAAAACGCGACCTCCGCTCACCTCTCCAGCGCCCTGCGGAAACTATCCATCACATCTGGCCTGCCACGCAAATTCCGCAGAGTGCCCCTGGGTAGAACGCGCGCGTCGTGGGCAAGCGGCTTGCGCCCCAGCCCGACGCTTCAGCAGCTCGAGCACTTCGAGCTGTCGGTGTCCCCAAACCTGTTCGTGCCGTCCGTGACCGACGCCGACGCGCTCGCCATCGCACAAGCCATGCCCCGCCTGCGCAGCCTCAGCATCCGCAACCGCCACTTCAACAACGTGGGCCTGCCCTCCCTGCACGCGCTCCTCCACTTCGCGAAGTTCTGCCCAGACCTCGAGCATCTATCGCTCGAGGGGCTTGGGGGCACGCCCATTCCCGATCTAGGCGCGGTCCGCCTCGCTGCGCCCTCCGCGCGCGGGCACCCGCTGCGCTCCCTGCGTTTGGTGACGGTGAACTCAGCGGTGGACGCGCCGGACGTGCTCGCGGAGCTCCTCGACTATCTGTTTCCGCACTTGACTTTCCAGCCGCCTCGGCGTGGTACGGCCTTGAGATTATCGAGCGAGACATGGGATGACACCGCCCGTCTGCTTGTGCTGCTCCAGCGCAAGAGAAGGGAAGCGGCTGCTGTCCCCGGCAGCCCCGATCTCGAGACATGGGGCGAAGAGACCGCCGGCACCTGCAGAACTCTGGACCCGGGCATTCACCTTTGACGTCGACGTCGACAAGTGGGAAGAAGGGAGGCGTTCAGGGGATCTTCATGTGCGTACTCCGCGCGAATACGTCGACGCGGCGGATGGCTAGCAAGAACCGTGAGTCAATCCTATACGAAGTTCCGCGCGAGAACTTCGCCGTCACCACGGAGAACCATCAGCCACGACACGAGAATATCTTCGTTCGTTCGTTTATCATGAAGAGACGATGTGTCCAAGAGCCCTATTAAGAGACGCAAACGAGCTCGCACAAATTGTAACCAATAAGGGAGTATTATATGCATAGCGTAGATTCCGCAATTCCTACACTACTAAAGACAGCGGGCCGTAACGAGGGGACTATGTCTAGAAGTGGATGGGCTTGTCGAACGCAGCCATTGCCGCCTCCTTGAACGCCTCGCTGAGCGTGGGCTGTATGGAGAAAATATATGGTGAGTATGAATGTCCTTGCAACAGGTAGGGAAACGGAACGTACGTGGGCGTGGGTTGTCCGCGCAATGTCCTCTGCGCTCGCACCGTACTCGACAGCAAGGACACCCTCCGCAATCATCTCACCGGCGTTAGGGCCTGCAACCACAACTTGTCAGAAAAACCTGTTTGGTATCATGGAGACTATATTGACTCACCGATGATGTGTACGCCGAGAATGCGGTCGGTCTCCTTCTCGGTGATGAACTTGACGCTGCCCTCGGTGTCGAGGTTCGTCTTCGCACGCGAGTTCGCTGCGAAGGGGAACTTGCCGACCTTGTACTGCACACCCGCGGCCTTGAGCTCTTGCTCGGTCTTGCCGACCCAAGCGACCTCGGGGTGGGTGTAGACGACGGACGGGATCGCGTGGTAGTTGACATGGCCGTGGCCCTTGCTGATGTACTCAACGGCGGCGATACCTGCACGCACAAGGGAGGTCAATACCTGCCCGGACAGTATATGAACGTGGGAGAACACGGACCCTCTTCCTCGGCCTTGTGCGCAAGCATCGGGCCGAAGGTGACGTCACCGATGCACTTGATGCCCTTTACGCTGGTGTTGAACTGGTCGTCGATGACGACGCGGCCGCGGTTGTCGAGCTCGACACCGGCAGCCTCGAGGTTGAGGCCTTCGGTATAGGGGCGACGGCCAACAGCGACCAAGACGACGTCCGCCTCAAGCTGTAGGGACTGCATGAGACTCCGCGGCGAATGTATAATTGTTTGCAACATACTGTTTCCTCCTTGCCGCCCTTCGCAGCCTCGGTCTTGATGAAGACCTTGCCGTCCTTCTTCTCAGCAGAGAGGACCTTGGTGTTCAACATGAACTTCAGGCCCTGCTTCTGGAGAGAGCGCTGGAACTGCTTGCTGTACAGACTATGAGTGTCATTCGCAAACTTGTAAACGCAATGGGACGTACGCAATCTCCTCATCGATACCCGCGCCACCAATGCCACCCAAGAACTCGACAACGGTAACCTGAGCACCGAGACGGCTCCATACGGAGCTCATCTCGAGACCGATGATACCACCACCAATGACAACCATCTTCTCGGGGACCTTCTGGAGCGCAAGAGCACCAGTCGACGAGACGATCTGCTCCTCGTCGATCACAATGGAACCACCGGGGAAGGGAGAGACCTCAGAGCCGGTCGCGATGATGATGTTCTTGCCGTTAACCTCGGTCTCGCCACCGTCGTTCAGCTTGACACTGAGCTTGGTGGAGTTGACGAAGGAAGCGGTGCCCTTGAAGTAGTCGACCTTATTCTGCTTGAAGAGGGTCTCGACACCCTTCGTCAGGCCAGTCACGGCATCCTCCTTCGCCTTCAGCATCTGAGGCAGGTTGAGCTTGACATCGGTGACTATACAACGATGGAGACCGTTCGTCAGTTATTATGAACGTGGTTGGGAAGCGTTTGCGGACACACCATCAATACCCCTCCGCTTCAGGTCATGCTGCGTCTGGTGGTACATGTGCGAGTTGTTCAACATAGCTTTTGAGGGAATGCATCCGACGTTCAGGCAAGTTCCGCCAAGAGCACCACGCTTCTCAATACACGCCGTCTACGGTCACGAACGGGTTGAGTGCGCTGTCCGTGCTGGTCCGATACAAGCAGAATGAACTCACCCGCAGACCGTGCTGAGCGGCCTTGATCGCAGCGACGTAACCACCGGGGCCTAGCATGCATAGTTAGCATCGCGTCGGAGCGGATTCGACGAGGTAACTCGCCTCCACCGATGATGACCGCATCATAGGGCTCGGAGGAGCTGGCAACACCGCGCTGCTGCTGCCAGCGACCGACCTGGGCACCAGCAGTCTGACGCAACCGGCGCACAGCAGCCTGCATATACATCAGTACAGGAGTTCGGCCGCTGCAGTCGATCGTGGCACGCATACCCGGGAGGAGGATTTCTGAGCCTGCAACATGACGAAGAGGTAGGAGGAAGAGTTTTGGTGACGGAGACCGCGCGCGGCCGAGTTCACTCAGCATCCCGCAAGCGCCCATACCGAGCTCCGAAATGCACCGCGACCAATCATCGCCCTCGACGACTTATGAGACGATAGCTGATGCATTACAAGCGTTTTACACATAGGGATAATCTTATACAGACAGCACGATGAGAGACTAATCATGCGCGCCGACCCCGAGGTACTACATGGGAGGTATAAAGTACCAAAGCCCGGAGGGAGGCTGTCATGTTAGCGCCGGGGATTCGGCTATGGGACCAGCTCGAGGAGTCGGACGCCGGGACAGTTGACCTCGCGATATCTTCAGCCAAGATGTGCTCAGGTCACGGAAGACTGAAGACGTCACTTTGGGACAAACCCGATATGCACGCGAAAAACGCTGATGGTAGAACATCTCGCGACAGTCTAGACCGTCCTGTGCACCTGTGTCGCCTTGAGGTAAAACTAGTCAGGAGGGATGGTAAGAGGCGAATCGAAAAAAGGCGCACCGCTGCAATGATGTGGTAGAGGCGAAGGGGTTCCAAATGACGCAGATAAGGCTGCAAGACCCATCACTCATCAGCTTCTTCCAGCTCCTCGTCCTCGTCGAAGTCCTCATCCTCTTCTTCGAGCGCGGCTTCCGCCTCTGCTTGTGCTTGAGCGGCAGATGAAGCCTGAGCAATAGCTTGCTCCAGGAGCTTTGTCTGCTCTTCCGAAAGCCACGAGAGGGAAAGGGGAGGTGGTGTGGACGTTTCCGTTTGTTCCGATCTTGCTGGTGCTTCCGTGGGAGGCTCCGGGGGTGGGTCCAACGCCATAGGTTCATCGTCCGCGGGAGGATGCTCCAAAGGTTGTTCCGGTGCAGCGGACGCGGGTGGTAGTAACTCTTGAGGAACGGCCGTCTGTTGTGCGCGTGCAATGATGCTGGCCAGGGTCGACTGGCTGACGTGTGGAGGGGGCATCGGCGCGGGCATAGCTGGAGGACCGAGACCTTTGGAGACCTCAGCTTGTAGTAGGCCGTGTATCGAAAGAACGATGTTATGTGCCTCGAAGACGATCCCCGGGTCGATTTCGCCCTCCTCGGGCCCTGCGTGTTCGTTCATAGGCATTCCCCCAGCTGTTGTCGCGGCGATGCCGTTCCACAGCTTCGCGCGCCGACTGCCCTCTTCGTCTCCCTCCCCCCTCTCGACCTCGACCTCTTCCACCTCGGCGTATGTGCATGCAGTGTCGACCGGCTCGGCCTCGCCTGGTCTGCCCTTGCCGCCCGCCCGGCCCCTAGCATCTTTGTGGCGCTTGATCGCGTCCCGACGCGAGAATATCTTGTTGCACCCCGCGCATCTCCACGCCTTTTTCTCATGGAGTAAAGCATGACGCTTGAGGTCATGGTTGCGAACAAAAGAGGCAGGACAGTGCATGCACCGATACGGGCGGTGTTCTAATGTGTGGAAACGCTGATGTGTGCGCAAAGAGTAGAGTCGGTGGAAGGTCTTGCTGCATCCAGGCACCAGGCAGGGGTAGACGGCGGTCCCGATGTCAGGTGGGGGAGGGGGAGCGCTTGGGTGCGGGTGCCAGTGAGAGGGATGGTGCATCGGCGGGTGTCCGATGTGTATGCCGCTCAGCACCCCAAGCATTTGCACGAGGCCCGCCAGCTCTTGCAGAGCCGGCATCCGCCCGTCAAGGGCGCGTGGGGCCGAGGTAACCGCGAAGAGGAAAACCTGATGAAGCTGGAGTTGGATGGACGAAATCAGCGCAGGCTCTACCGAGGGGCGGTGGGCAGGGGCGGACGAGAGCGCGTGCGAGATAATGCGGACGGCATCGCTGAGCAGATGCAGCAGGTCGGGCTGGTCGATAGACATAGAGATGCGCTTTTGCGGAAAGCTGGGGCCCAGCTCGGCATGGCGGCCGCCCTCGTCCGCCTGGTCCCGCTTGCGCTTACCCTTGTCTAGCTGTAGCGCAGGCGCGTCAGAGTTGCGCAGCGAGCCAAAGAGTACGTCCGACTTGGCGAGCGAGAGCACGATCTCCGTGAGGGTGCGCGCGAGCGGCTTGGGTATTGAGGACGCGGAGATGCAGCGGTTGAAGACATCGAGAAGGTTCGCACCTTCGATCCCCGGGACCTGGGAGGTGGTCATGGCAGACTGCACCACCGGGTTGTGAGACGCGAAAGAGATGATAGCCTTCATCGTCAGGAGGGCAGCATCCTGCTTTTTTCTATATGTGCTTTGCGGAGGGGCTTCTGGATGCTGGTGGTGCACTGGGACATCTTCAGTTCGAGATGCGGGAGGAACGCTTGCGCTTCCAGAGACTGCTGCTGCTTCTGCTTGGGCTTTAGCAATGTCGGCGAGTAGTTGATCCCCGAGCCTCCGCGCCATTTCCTCGGCCTCCGCATCTATGTCCTCTCCTTCATCATATTCGTCGCCCTCGCCGTCCTCGTAGCCCTCTTCGTCGTCATAATCCTCACCCGCGTTGGTGGAGAAGTCGAAATCAGGGAGTGTGATGGACATGGGCGAGCAGCGACAGGGCAGGTTAGACCGAATCGGGAAACGAAATCTCGTGCCACAAATTCTGCATGGAGGATGTGTGGTCTTGTTAGGATCCGGGGCTATCATCCCCATCAAAATTACCAGAAGGAGAAAGATGACGTCCACAGTCGTGCCGCCCTCGCGGGTCAGTCAATGGCTTTGCTCTCAATACTCATGACCTCTAGACGCGTTCTCTATACCACGACTTCCACGAAACGATAGTGACACACAGATGGCGCAGCAGCCCCAACCCCCAAGCGTCCATTTGCATATACCCCAGTCCACCAGCACTGACTCCAGTGGTACAATCACGCCCATATCCCAGCATTCGGCCGCCCTGCCCTCGGCCGCTGCATCTACTCTCGAAACTGCTTCCTCCAAAGAAACACAAAGTCTTTCCACTACGCTTGCGGGGCAACCCTCTACCTCGAAGCCTGCGCAGCCGCGCGTAGACGACCAGTCCTTGGCCTTCAACAAGTTCATTCTGTATGAGAACCGACTGCGCTTCTATGTTGTCGCGTCGAACACCTCCGACTCACGACACCGCATAATCAAGATTGACCGGACATCACAGGATGAGCTTGACGCGGTCGAGGATGAGGCCATATACAGCGGCAAGCAGATGAGCAAGATGCTCGAGATGCTCGAGAACGGCAACAAGGGTTGTGGTGGTCTTGGGAGGGCCAGGATGTTTTTCGGTGTCGCAGGTAAGTGAAATGAGATGATCTCTGAGCCTGTCATCCCAACGCCTATTTAGGGTTTATCAAGTTCACCGCCGGGTGGTACATGATTCTCATCTCAAAGCGTTCCGTCGTCGCACTCATCGGAGGACACTACGTGTATCACTGTGAGAGCACGGATATCATACCGGTTGCGTTCAACCACAAGATAGACAAACCTGCCGAAGAGCAGCGCCTCTTGAATATCTTCAAGCAGGTGGATATGACCAAGAACTTCTACTTCAGGTAGAGCACTATCCATCTGCCGTCTTCGTACTGCCGTGTTCAGTCCCGCGTACAGCTACACCTATGACCTCACCTCGACCTTGCAACACAACCTTACCAGGAGCGGTCTTTCGCCGTGTAGACAATGGGACATGAACGACAGATTCGCGTGGAACCACTACCTGCTCACAGCCGCCTTCGGCACAACCTCCGGGCCCTCCACAAAGTCGCACTGGTTAGTTCCCCTTATGCATGGACATGTCGACCAAGCCAGTAAGTGAAACGGTCGCCTCCGCTCCACCTGATGAATGAACAGTAGGCCGCAGAGTTGACGGTCTTGGGACGCGTGGTCTTCATTACGCTCATGGCACGGAGGTCCCGCCACCACGCAGGCGCGCGGTATCTAAAACGTGGAGCCAATGATGAGGTAGGTCTAAGAATCAAACCAGGTGCATGCATCGTACTCAAAGACATCAGGGTAATGTGGCGAACGAAGTCGAGACGGAGCAGATCATCTCAGAGACCTTGACGACTCCGTTCTACTATCCTGCCCCGAAGGATGGTCCGGACGGAAAGCAGGGCCGGCGTCCAAGCCCGAACTACACCAGCTACGTCCAAGTCGGTATAACTATCATATCAAAACTAGACGTCCGCTCATGCACCAGCTTCAGTATCGAGGGAGCATTCCGATCTTCTGGACACAAGAAGTCACGAGCATGGTGCCGAAGCCTCCGATTGAGAGTTAGTGAGCCACACGACGTTAGCGAGTACCACTCACGCCATTTCATTCGCTAGTCCCCGTCATGGACCCGTTCTACACTGCTGCCGCGCGTCATTTCGACGACCTATTCAAGCGATACGGCCAACCGATCATGATCCTCAACCTGGTCAAGAAGCGGGAGCCGCAGCCTCGCGAGTCCAAACTTCTGGAGGAGTACACCCAATGTGTACGGTACCTCAACCAATTCCTACCCAGTGATAAACGGATGCTGTACCGCGCATGGGACATGGCTCGTGCCTACAAAGAGTACTCCCATCACCTATGGATGTCCTTGATCGAGAGTTAACCAAGGCAAATAGGAAAACGCAAGACGTGATCAGCTACCTGGAAGACATCGCGGAAGAGTCCATCGAGATGACCGGATTCTTTCACACCGGCCCCGAGCCGTATTCTCATTACCTGCAGACCGAGTCTGAGTATGATCTGTGTTCTCTCCTGCTGCGTCCTTTTGACAAGACATTGCTCCAGGGATGATGACTATACATGGCGCAGCACCATATCTGTCCAGAACGGAATCTGTCGGACCAACTGCGTCGACTGTCTAGATCGCACAAATGCTGCACAGTTTGTATTCGGAAAGCGCGCCCTAGGTCATCAATTATACGCCCTCGGTGTAGTCGACACGCCGAATCTCGCATTCGACTCCGACGCAGTAAACATGCTTACCGAGATGTATCATGACCATGGTGATAGTGAGTATCGCTGCGTAAGATCAGCTATGACATTGCTGAGATGCTTCACCGCAGGCTTGGCCCTGCAGTATACTGGTAGTGCGCTCGTGAACCGCGTGGAGACGTACCGCAGAATGCCTCACTGGAACAGCCACTCGCGCGACATTATCGAGAACCTCCGTCGATTCTATGCCAACTCTTTGCTTGGTGAGCCCAGCTCCATTTACCGGTCGATCCTCCCCTAGTAACACGTCACAGACGCGGACAAGCAAACAGCCATCAACTTGTTCCTAGGTGTGCCAGCGGAGAAGACGAGCACACGCGCTCCTCCTCAGCGGGGAAACTACCAGAAGTGGTTCAAGGACGAACATCTCCAAACGGCATATCCACAGGAGGACTGCGAGAAAGCTGTCAGGCAATACGTCAATACTCGGGGCGACTACTGGATAGAGTATTATCGACCACTGCTCTTCACATCCCTTGGCAAGCACTTCGCTTTCTCCATGAACAGCACTCTCAAGCTGCCGGGGTAACGCTCTTTCCATGCGTTTTCACACGAGGTCTGATCATGTGGCCTGTTTGGTCTACAGGAAGACCGCCCGAGATGTCAACATGAGCCCCTTCCTCGCGCATCACACCCATGCACATCACCCCAGGTATTGCATTTCCTGATCTATAGACGCTACCGATTAAACGTATGTTGCAGGTTGATGGACGGTGTCCGTCGATGGATGGGGACGAACTCGGGTAGCTCGCGTACGTCTCGCATTGACCGTGCACAAGAGCAGAAGTCAAAGAAGCCCCACACTGCCGACGAATCCGTACCGGATTCTCTCCCAGACATCGTCCTCAGACTTCTCGACCCTGTTGTTAAGGAAGAGGACGAGTACCAACAGTGCGTGCTACGTTCGCGGGCGTTAGAGGTCCCCGCTGACGCAGTGGGTCTGCAGATACATCGAGCAAGGACAAGAGCTTCTCGTGACGTCGAGTGAGGAGATCGACTACCTCAAATCCATCTACACGAAGTACATCAGCGCGGTCAACATTGCTCAGGGGACTGCAGAGCCGATTGAACTTCAGGAGAAGGACGAGAAGATCGTTTCCGCGTATGTCGACCGGGCAAACCCTCACGACCTAGAAGCAGGATTCACCACCACGAACTATGAGAAGATCATCGCCGAGTTAACTATGATGGATTGAAGATGATTATGTCTGACGACGTGCCGTATTTGTGCGTGTGCCCGTAGCTTCACAGGCTGCTTTACGCGCGTTGAGCGCTAATATCTGACCGTTGAATTCCGCAGTCCGCCATCACCGTTCAACGATGCAATGTATTTGTACTATTCCCCACATACCTTTAGGAACCTCCATGTCTAGTAGCGACGTCGTTATGAGGCAGTATTATACGTGCTAGCTAATTACCTGCTACTGGGCACATTTCCACGTGGAGGCGGTGCCACCACCTGATCGCAAATCGAATAGCAACGCAAGCCTGACATTGACAGTGACAGATGCGCGAAGCAGCAAGGTACACCTCAACCAGTTCCCAGTACAGCCTATGGGGTAAATTTTCTCAACTCTTGCGTCCCCAACATCCCACCAGCTGTAGACCGTTGCAGCACGACCAGGCCAGTGAGGGCCTGAATAGATACTAGCATCGGCATGCCTCTCCCAATCAAGAGGATTCGCAAAGCCACCGCCGACAATGCGCTCTCCGTCCTCATCCTCACCTCAGAGGTGACAAAACAGATCGCGGACATCATGCAGTTCCCGCCTGCCCAAGCCGCTGCCGGCGTCCTCCTCCTCGTCTTCGAGACCATCCAGGTGCGTAAGCGGCCCCGATCGACGGCGACTGCCCGGCACGGAACAGCTTTTTGCGATCGTGGCTCGTAAATGCATGCTTAATTGCCTTTGACGTCCCTGCAGAAAATACAGACGAATAGGGAGGGCTGCTACCGCCTCGCTCAGCGGTGCCTGGCTATGCTCGTCGACATCCGCGACCACATGTCGGACCGCTGGGACAGCGCACCGCCCTCGTTGCTGAAAGCCATTTCGCGCTTCGAGGAGTGAGTCAAGCGCAACGCACAGGTTGACCTGCCACTTACGCCACTGTCCTAGGACGCTCAAGTCCATACATAAGTTCATGCTGCAGGAGGCCGACCAGAAATGGGGCGCACGCTTGATTCGGAAGAGCACCATCGAGACTAGTATGAAGCAGTATCATACGGCCCTTGACGATGCCTCGAGGTCTTTCCAGGTACAGTCCTCTCAAGGATCAATAGAACGCTATCATTCATCGCAACGCTGTAGATCGCGACGCTCATCAACATCCACCTCGCCGTCGGAGAAGCACCAAGTCGACCGAAGGATGCAGAGGCGTCAACGTCCGCCGCCGCGGGGGCGAACACTGGCGGGGAAGCAAGGGAACCTACGCTTCCTCCATATCCGACCGGACAAGAGGTCATTGTCAGCGATGTGATCGAATTGTGCACTTCTCCCGTGTCTAGGTCGGAGACAGTAAGCCTTCGCGTATCGCCCAAACTGCAAGAAGCACTAACATGGTCTATAGACGGATTCGTTCAGTAACATCGACACTATGAGCACTATGAGCTTGCCCAGCTCGGGAGAATACGAGATCATCAACAGCCCGGAAACGGAGGAAGACCTCCGTATCACCGAGCACCATGGAGTAGCTTTACGCATTACAAAGGCCTCTGAATACCTTTTCTGACTTCAGATCAGTTCAACCAGTACCACCAGTCACAATTCCGCATGAAGGCCAAGTCCCGCATCAAGTCTGGCTGGTGGGCCGGCGGAATCGAAGGCGACATAGATGGAAGAAATTCAATGATGATACCGTACGAAGGTGACCGCCCAGTTGCGATGAAAGTGAGTAAAAGAACGTCGTATTGCCCTCTCTTTCCTCACGCTAGCCGTCAGCGATGGATGAGAGACGTTAAGATGCTACAAAACCTCTAGTGAGTCGTTGTGGTCTTCGATGCCTCTGCATATGTGCTAATTACAGGGTATAGCCATCCAAACCTGCCTCAGATGGTCGGATACTCCAATGACGAGACTCCTACGCCATTCATTCTTCTGGCAAATGGTATGTGACCAGCCGCTGCAGTGATGCCATATTAAACACTCGTATTTGGCTACATACAGTGCAAACACGACTTCCGCAAGCGATGCTTTTGGACGCCGTGAAGAACAGCAGCCTAGCAGCATGCACGCACTTGCTACTTCGCTTCGTACGTTTACCTTTGCCCGCCTGTGCACTACACCCTAACTCCCATCCAGTATCAGGACACACTGGTGTGCTACATACGGCTACTGCCCCTCCATATTGCTAACCGCATATATTGTCCAGGATGCCGCGCTGTACCTGCAACGGCAACGAGACCTGTCAGAGTCTAAGCTACAAGATTACATTGAAGTGCGTTCTGTGTCGACGTTTCTACCCTTGCAAAGTTCATAGACCGTCTGCCCTCCATAGGCTTCGGACTTCAGGATCGACGCGGAGCAGACGGTCGTAATGGGCCTCCCTCCTCCCGAGGTCGACAACATCGTATCGTGGAGAAACTTCGGCCTCGCCCATTCCATCCGGAGTGTATACCTCAATGTGAGTTCCCATAATGGAAAACGTATCGTGCATTGAGGAAAGCTAACAACGAACCGCGTAGATCTTGCCCAATCGAGGATACGCTCGAGAGCCATTCGACACCAGCGATGACTCCAGTAAGTCACCGTTCGCAACCATTCACGCAGGCACCTTACCCTACTCGACGCATCAGCGTCAAACGTGAGGCAGCGCAAGGTCAATCATCTTACGATGCTTGCGCGCGCCCTGCTGCCCGACTCGGACAATCTCGAGGTCGTGAAGAAGCGCCTACAAAGCGTCCTACGCGTCACGGAGGAAGAGGACGAGGAGGCCGAGGTGCTCCCCTTGACTTTGCGACAGATTCGCAAGGCGGCGTTCGCTGCGGACGTGCACAACCAATCGTGGTTCCGGAACAATATACCCCCACACAAATTCTCGGTCGGAGACCTTGGGTATGTGCCGAAGGGAGGCGCCGACGACTGGGCCGACTTTGTCGTGTGCTGCAACGTACTTGAGGATGGACTCGCCAAGTTTGAGACTTCTAACTCGGCAACAGGGAAGCAGGGGATGTGGGCCAACCGAGGTTATGAGCGACAGGACATACCGCCATTTGAATTACCTGGGGGCGTTCATGGGTACGCGGGATCGTTTCGTCCCTCTGATAAAGTGCCTCACATGCACTCCCAGGTGGCCAGTTGCCGTGCTACCAGAGGCCGAACTCGACATCTACGTTGTTGGTGAAACACTGACTGAGCGGGTCAACCAAGCATGGGACTGTCTACTCGACGCTGGCCGTGCACTTGCGAAGAAACACGGTGTCGCGCCCGAAGAGCTCATCCTGAGTAGGCGCATTTCAAATAATCCTTCGCACACACGCGCAATTCTGACATTTCCGACGCCCCAGTAACGAGAGTCGGGACTGAGCAGCGCTTCAAGGTCCGCGACCTCCGGCGGATCCAGTACTGGCCTGCCAATATGGGAATGCCCGCCTTCCCGCATCACCAGCAGCACTCATTTGCACACCAGCCTTTCGGGCATCAACCTTTCGGACAGCAGCAGGGCATGCGGGTACCGATACCGCACCAAGATTTGGGCCCCAAGATATTCTACCTGTTCACTTCGGGGGAGAAGAGCTTCCAGTCGCATTTCTCGGAGCGACCGATGCCCATACCGCCGGCAGCGGGCGAAGAACCGTCCCAGCTGGACGCCAACAGGGTCAAATGCTTCGCATATCCTACCGCGTCAGTTCACTCAGGCTTTCCCTGTTTTCGTTCTGGCTGACCTGTGTATCCCAGTACCTATGGTTTCTTGGATTATGTCCAGTTGCACGCGGAAGACTTCGCCGACTGAGGTCACATCCTATTTTCCAAGGGTTTTATCTACTGGATTATGTATGGTTGCAGATGTACTACTTCGTACCTTTGTTGTAGGGCTCCCAAAGCATAGGTGTGGCGTATACTACCCGCCGACGTTGGGCATGTGTTTCCGTTATCTCCCAACACAAGTCGTCCCCGATATGGCAGATCTATTGCCACTTTAGGCGCATGACGCACCCAGTTGCACGCGACGCTCGGCAACATCGTCTCTCGTCCAACCCTCATCGACTCGCGCGGAATCGAGGCTGTCCGTGGTTCCACTCTTTCATCCAGGACTTGTCCGCCAGGATGCCACACAACGCCTCCTGGGACCTCACGTCAAGCCTCCACGATGCATGTATCTAGCCGCAGGATACGGTTGACGGGCGTGCGAGACATCGGCATTGCGGAATGGATGGGACCGTTCCGTCCGATATGAACGTACAAGCGTCGCCTCTCGACATTGTATGAACATATGAATACCTCCTTTGGTGGCGAACCGACGGACACCGGAGCTCGCTGATCAGAAGGTGCCGTCACTTCACGTACTGCGCGCTCGCAGCGCTTACCACGCCTCCAGATAGCGATTGTGTCTCCCCCATGAGCCCCTAACTTCTCCCGGCCAGGGGAGACACTCTGGAGGACCTGGACAAATGAGGTTCCGTTGCCTTCTTGATGCCTGTGACGCCGCTTACGCGCAGATGTCCGACGTATCCGTCCAATACAGCGGGAGATCGCACACGCCGGTCGCAGCTTCTTATCGCGCGCTTGCACGGAGGTGATAAGAAGCCCTGTGGAGAACGAGCGCGAATTTAAGTATAGAACCCATGACCTTGCAAATAAATCCGCCCCCCGTAGTTCTTTGCGGACGACCATACCCTTGCTGTACGACCGCTTCACGACACCATGGACCACGAACGGGCTACACACAAGACGGCCATTGAGTTGGCGGATGAAGAGCTCCTCGCGAACTTGGGCTACAAGCAGGAATTCCAGAGAGCGTTTACAGGACTAGAGGTGCGTACATACCGCTTCTCTCTACACTTGCAGTAGAAGATGTCTCGACGTCATTTCTCGCCGGTACTGCTTGTGTGAATCAACAGGGCGGCTAACCGTTTGTTCATCTAGACATTCGGTATCGCATTCAGTATCATCGGATTGCTCCCATCTATTGCGTAGGTGAGATATGATCAAGCTGTGGACTTTCCTCACCTCTCTACCTAGATCGGTTCTCGTGTATTCCATCCCTGATGGAGGACCATCCGCCATGGTCTGGGGTGTAAGTGCACCTGCCCTTCGCATTTCGGAGTACCGGGTGTTCACCTCTTCTCACACAGTGGCTCGTTGCGAGCATCTTCATCCTGTTCGTAGGAATGTCGATGGCAGAGCTTGCCTCTGCAGCGCCCACATCCGGTGGAGTAAGTGTGCAATGATGCAATGCGTAGCTGCTTCCACGTCTGACACACTACCAGCTCTACTTCTGGACGCATTCATTATCCTCACCAAGATGGCGGAACCTGCTTGCGTGGGTTGTAGGATGTTCGTACTCGGCCATCCCTTGACTATTGGGAACGCTCTAATGCGCTCTCCCTCTCTAGATGCAAACACCATTGGCTCGATTGCATCCGTCGCGTCGATTGACTGGGGCTGCGCTGTCCAGATCACCGCAGCAGCGAGTATTGGAACGGGTCAGACGTACTCCGCTACAAATGCGCAGACCTTGTGCGTCATTCGCCTTGTTCGATTGATGATGCATCCTGACTCCTCTCAGCGGTGTCTACGTCGCGGTGGTGCTCACCCATGCCGTCATCTGCTGTTTCGGAACGCAGCTCTTGGCGCGTCTGCAAACCGTCTACGTTGTTCTGAACGTTGTGTATGTCTACACGGCGGTTGACTTCTTTAGTGGTTTCGTGCTCATGATTGTCCAGTCTGTGCCTCGCGGTCATTATCGCCTTGCCCGCCGCGACGCCGAAGGAATTCCGGAATACCGCGTCTTATGCGCTCGGCAACTTCACCAACAGTAAGCACTCGCAGCAGTATCGCGACCATCTCTCCTCTCTTATACTTCGCGACTTGTAGCGAGCGGCTGGCCTAGTGGCTTCGCCTTTATCCTCAGTTTCCTGGCACCGCTCTGGACTATCTGTGAGTTCGTCAGTGAACGCCCTTGTGTGCCGTTACTTACTTTCGTCACGAATCATCCCAGGCTCGTTCGACTCCAGCGTGCACATCAGCGAGGAGGCGTCTAACGCTGCTACCGCTGTGCCGTGGGCAATCGTCTACGCCATTGGCATTGCCGGAGTCCTTGGATGGGGTAAGTTACGTTTTTCAGCTTCGTAGATTCCAGAGATTCAATACGAACTTGTCCTCAGCGATTAACGTCGCTCTTGCGTTCTGCATGGGCACCGACATGGACAGCATCATGAACAGTCCGATTGGCCAGCCGATGGCGGAGATTTTCTTCAACAGCTTTGGCCAGAAGGGAACTCTTGCGTTGTGGTCGATCGTCGTGCTTGTGCAGTACGTGCCTCTACTATGACCATTGACTAGTCGAAGGCTGATATCGTATTTCGCAGGTACATGATGGGCTCCAGCATGGTCCTCGCTGCATCGCGCCAGTCCTTCGCCTTCTCGCGCGACGGCGCGCTCCCCTTCTCATCATGGCTCTACCGCATGAACAGCTTCACCAAGACGCCCGTCAACACCGTCTGGTTCGTCGCCGCGTCCTCTATCGCCCTCGGGCTGCTCGCCTTCGCCGGCGACTCCGCCATCAACGCGATCTTCTCCATGTCCGTCGTGGCGCTGTACGTCGCGTACGCGATCCCCATTGCCGCGCGCTTCCTCGGGGACAACGACTTCGCCCCTGGCCCGTTCACTCTCGGAAGGTTTAGTGCCCCAGTGGCGGCGATTGCAGTCCTGTGGATGCTGTTCATGGGCGTCGTCTTCTTGTTCCCGTCCTCGCCGGGTCCTGATGTCGCGGATATGAACTACACCGTCGTAAGCCCCATTTCCGCTTCACAGGGTGCATAGGGTGAATGCTGAAATGGACCACTCTAGGTTGTTCTCGGCGGCGTTCTGTTCCTGTCCCTCGTGTGGTATTACTTCCCGAAGTACGGAGGCGTGCACTGGTTCACGGGCCCCATCCCCACCATCGAGAAGAAGTCGCAGCAGCCCTCTCCCAGGACGTCTACGTCGGATTCCGTGGGGAAAGAGAAGGAGAAGGCGGCGGTCGATGTGAGCGAACGCGAGGCGTCATGAAACCGTCGCTTCGTCGGCGAACTCTCTGGATTGGAGGCGTGTACGACACTGAACTGTATAATTCACCACCTGAACGGATAGACCATTTTCTTATCTCCGCGAGCGTGTGCATTCCTCCCGAAGAAAGAGAGAGAGCCGCCGGAGGCCCTCAGCGGCGCACTGAGACTCAGACGCGGCGCCGGGCGAGCTCCTCGCGATCCTCGTCATGGTCAGCCACCATGCGGCCCGGGTGATCCGGCTGGAGTTGTGTGATTGTTTTGTGACTCCGGTCACATTGCCCAGAAGAATGCGGTCAGTGGCTGGCCTGAGGCCTCACTCAGCTTGCTCCCGACCACCACCGTCTCTGACCTCGACGACGACGACGGCCTGGTGCCGATATTCCACTTTGATCTGCTGCATCATCCTTGCTTTGAACGCTTTGTGTCTGCACTTGTCTCTACCGCGCATCAGAGCTCGAGCCGGCTGTAGCACTACCAGATCAAGATGCACTCCGATGCCTTTGATGTCATCCCCTATGAGGTACGTGCTCATGCTTGCTCTCCACTCAACCAGTGCCCATGAGGCCGCTTAGGATATAAAAGGCGACTGGAAGAAGCTCGGCTCGGGGTCCTTTGGCAATGTCTACAAGGGTGAGTGCCGCACACAGACGGACGCGTCTGTGCTGCTGCGGGGCGGGGCTGACTTTAGGCTTTATAACAGCGACCTACCTCGGGATCGATGTCGCGATCAAGGAGGTACTACCATCGAACGACTACGACGTCGCCAAGTACTTTGAGAGGGAATGGCGGCTCATGAAGTGCGTTATACCTCTCCATTCCTGAGCCCCTCTCATCCCGGCACGCATATAGGGAGGCGCGCCATCCTAATGTGGTGCTCTACCTCGGCCTCTCCCGCGCTCCGGACGGCCGCATCTTCATCATATCGGAGTACATCGAAAGCGGCAACCTGCGCATGTACATCCACGACAAGTCGAAGCCATTCCCATGGCGGCTCCGGCTCTCCTTCGCCACAGACATTGCACGTGCCCTTGCCTACCTCCATGCGCGCAAGTGCATCCATCGTGACCTCAAGGGCGAGAACCTGCTTGTTACCGCGAACGGGCGTCTCAAGATCACCGACTTCGGGTTCGCGCGCATCGCCGCGCGTAACGAAGAGGAGAGCAAGCGCCTTACGTTCTGCGGCACAGACTCGTACATGTCGCCGGAGATTTTGCTTGGCAACGAGTTCGACCTTCCGACGGACATCTTCTCTCTTGGTGTCATATTTTGCGAAATCCTGTCGCGAAAGCTCGCGGACGACAACACCTTCCGCAGGACCGCGCCGTTCTTTAACATCGACGAGGACGAGGTCCGGACGTTGGCTAGCACGGGCTGTCCACCGGGTTTGATTGCGCTTGCCCTGGACTGTCTCAAGCAAGTGCCCGGCGAACGCCCCAACACGCGGGAAATTCTGGACCGTCTTAGGGAGATCGAGGCGGAGGTGCTTGCGCGGCCGGAGGCGGACGACATTCATCTGGGAACTGTCAGATTCATGTCCGGGATGCGCAGACCGGGCGCTGCCCCGCGAATCCCGAGCTTCGGTCAGGGGATCTCCGCCATGGGCGCCGCATCCAAGACGGATGTCCATTCTAGCGACGAAGACAGCGACGATGAGTTCGCGAAGGTTGTCGATGGGCTTAGCAAGGTCGATCTCGCAAGCCAGTGGAGCGGCGCAACGGACGGTATGTTGTCGGCTGTCGTTAGTCAGCTTACATCCCCCTTACTGACCATAATAGGCCATGCGAGCAATAACAGCGCACAGCCATTGATCGACAGCACGTCGAGCACGTACTCGGATTATAGCACGACGGTGATCCGTGGTCACTCGCCCGCATACACGGACGCCCCACCGTCACTTTCCTCGATCCTCACTATACGACCCTCGCCCAACCCCAACGGGTCAGACGACCTTAATGGCCATCCTCTCGCGACGGGTGCACACGGTCCGACGCCAACTACTACCACTATACCCACCCCGTCGGACTCAATGCTCTCGATCGACTCATTCCACACTGCGTCCTCTTCCAGCATGATCGCGCCTTCCATCGCGGTCGCAACCGAAGGCGGGTCGACGATCCGCGGCTCAACTCTTCCCATGGTTCACCGCTTCACGCTCATCAAGCCGGGCTCAAAGAGGACCACGAACGGGCGGGAGAAGGACGTCCCCGTCCGTAGCGCGTCACCGTCACGTTCTACAGAGAACCTGTGGAACCCGCTGGAGCTGTTCTTCACGAGCACGTTGTTGAGCGCAAAGTGCGACGTCTGCGCGAAACGCCTCGGGTGGAAGCCTGTCTTGGAGTGCGATGACTGTGGCATGAAGTACGTCCACTGAACCATCCATTTGTAGCGAGTATTGACTGACATACTATAGAACACACATCAAGTGTGGCGACCTCGCGCCCATGGACTGCGGCGTCCGTGCCATGCAGCCGCCACCCCAGCACACGACCCCGCAGACCTCGCCAAGCGCCAAGCTGAAGGCGAACGGAAAGCACTCTCCGAAATGACCGCCATGACCGTCACGACCGTTCCCCTGCATTCACGACCTTCACGAGCACCAGCCAGCGATCCGTTCTACATCCACATCCGCCTCCGTATTTATCGAGCTTGCGTTTCCCGGACCCGTTCTCCTCTCGCAATCATCCCACAGGACATTCGGTGTCTGCATGTATTCTTATACCCGGCGCATGCCCAGTAATCGACGAGTCAATAGAATGTGTAGCCCTAAGTACCCGATGCACGCTCCGCAGTGCAACGCGCGCACGATGTGTACGATAGCGGGATGGGGGTGGGTCCTGTTGTAGGGCACGATCCTAGTGTGACCTGGGCGCGGTGTGACAGACGCGACAGGCGCGCGTCGCGTAGATAAGAGAGGCGCGCTGCCTTTTACGGGCGTCTGTCAGAATTTTCTGCCGCCAAAGAAGCCACCCAGAGATTTCAGCGGAGTCGAGTCGAGTCCACCCGGCCGAGTCAGATCCTGCCTCCTCCCTCTCATCCTTTCCTCACACCACCACCATCATCTGCCACCATGTCCGAGTCCAAGGGCCGTGTTCTTCTCGCGTACTCCGGGGGCCTTGGTACGTCGCGCGATGCGCACAAGTGCGCGATCGCAGTCCGCGCGGGGTGCCTGTACTGATCGCGCGCGCGCATACAGATACTTCGTGCATCCTCGCATGGCTGATCGAGCAGGGCTATGAGGTCGTCGCCTTCATGGCTGATGTCGGCCAGGAGGAGGTGCGTTGATCGCTTGCGCGTGTTACGCGAGACGCTACAAGGATCGGGTGTGCTAAGATCGTGTACAGGACTTTGAGGCTGCCCGCAAAAAGGCCCTCGCCGTTGGCGCGAAGAAGTTCTTCCTTGAGGTACGTCTGAATAATCGTACTCGCGATGCATTTCTCATTATGATCTGGTTGTACAGGACCTCAAGCGCGAGTTCGTGACCGAGCTCATCTACCCCGCGCTCCAGGCGAACTGCATTTACGAGGTGCGCTGAATACGCGCTCGCCTACATATCCTTTCGTTGACGCTGGTAGGGTTTCAGAATGTCTACCTGCTCGGTACGTCGCTTGCGCGGCCGGTTATTGCTCGTGGCATGATGGCCATCGCGGACCGGGAGGGATGCGAGTAAGTCCCCTATATCATTTCAGTCGTCGCGTGAATTAAACGTCTACTGCCTTCAGCTTCGTCTCGCATGGCTGCACTGGCAAGGGCAACGACCAGGTCCGCTTCGAGCTCGCGTTCTACGGTCTCAAGCCCGACATCAAGGTCATCGCACCTTGGCGCATTCCTGGTGGGTTCCCATGCTCCTCCGCCGTCCTCCATCCCAGCTAACTTGTGCGCAGAATTCTACCACCGCTTTGCGGGCCGTCAGGCGCTCCTTGCCTACGCCGCCGAGAAGCAGATCCCCGTCCAGCAGACCGCCGCGAAGCCCTGGTCGACCGACGAGAACCTGTTCCACATCTCCTACGAGGCCGGCATCCTCGAGGACCCCGACACCACCCCTCCCGCCGACATGTGGAAGCTCACCGTCGACCCGCGTCAGGCCCCAGAAACCCCGCAGGCGCTCACGATCGAGTTCGCAAAGGGTCTGCCCGTGAAGGTGACCGTGCCCGACGAGAACAAGGTGTACACGGACGGCGTCGAGATCTTCCTCGCGCTGAACGCGCTCGCGCGCAAGCACGGCGTCGGGCGCATCGACATCGTCGAGAACCGCTTCATCGGGGTGAAGAGCCGTGGGTGCTACGAGTCCCCGGGCGCGACGATCCTACGCGCGGCGCACGTCGACCTCGAGGGCCTCACGCTCGACCGCAACGTGCGCGCGCTCCGCGACCAGTTCGTCACGATCGAGCTCAGCAAGATTCTGTACAACGGCCACTGGTTCACGCCCGAGCGCGAGTTCGTCGTCAGCGCGATCCCCGCGAGCCAGCGTACCGTCAACGGTCTTGTGCGTCTCGAACTCTACAAGGGCAATGTCATCATCAAGGGCCGCTCGTCCAGCGAGGTACGTATTCTGGGCTTAGGAAGTGGCCGCAGTGGCTGATCGTGCGATGTAGGGTCTGTACGACGAGAAGGAGTCCTCCATGGACGAGCTCGGGGGCTTCGAGCCGACCGACACGACTGGCTTCATCCAGATCGAGTCCATCCGCATCAAAAAGTAGGCATTCTTTGTAACCTCTTACCAGCACTTTCTGACGAGCATCGTGCAGGTGGGCGCAGGCCAACATCCGCAAGGGCCAGGCCGGCATCGAGCCCAAGGATGTCTACGGCAGCCGCGTCTAAGATCTGATTGGCGGGGCCTGAGGAGTAAAAGGGGTGGTCGAATGGAGGCGGATGTCAAAACTATAATGTATCATTACCTGCAGCGATGCCAATGTGACAAAAATCGCGATATAGAGTGGATGTACCTGAATTGCGCCCATCTTACTGTCCACTGCCAGCTTCAAGTTGGAAAACGTCCGCCGCGACACGAAGAGACTGTCGTTTTCCGATGCAGCACAATGTCAACAGAAGACAGTGTAAGT
Source organism: Trametes versicolor FP-101664 SS1 (assembly GCF_000271585.1). Lineage (NCBI taxonomy): Eukaryota > Fungi > Basidiomycota > Agaricomycetes > Polyporales > Polyporaceae > Trametes > Trametes versicolor. The sequence continues at coordinate 1,296,599 of NW_007360328.1, forward strand.
ATGCTAGGCTAGCCATCCACCACGTTCAAATGTGTCTGCGCGTACTCAGGATATCTCCTCCCCTCCTCTACGTAAAAGGTATATGTCCGGTTTCAGGGTACCACAGGGCTGCCGGAAACACCTACAGCTTCCCATCTCTTGCGCTGGAGCAGCACAAGCCGACGGGCGGTCTCGCCCCAAGTGCAGATTGAAGTTAACTTATTCGGCTGAATTGTCAAGCGTGGAAACAGATAGTCGAGGAGCTCCGCGAGCGCGTCCGGCGCATCCACCGCTGACTTATAATCCGCCGACAAACACAGGGAACGTAGCCCGTGCGCGCGTGGGGGTGTAGTGAGGCGGACAGCCCCTAGATCCGGAATCGGCGTGCCCTCGAGCCATTGGAGCGACAGCTGTCCCAGGTCTGGGCAGTATTTCGCAAAGTGGAGGAGCGCGTGCGGGGAGGGCATGCCCACGTCACGGGAGTGGCGGTTGCCAATGGCGAGGCTGCGCAGACGGGGCATGGCGTGTGCGATGGCGAGCGCGTCGTCGTCGGTCAAGGACAGCGCGAACAGGCTTGGGGATAGCGACAACTCGAGGTGCTCGAGCTGCAGAAGCGTCGGGCTGGGGCGCAAGCCGCTTGCCCACGACGCACGAGTTCTACCCGGGCGCACTCTGCGGGGTTTGCGTGGCAAGAAGCCTGGCGTGATGGATATTCTCCGCAGGGAGCCGGAGAGGTGAACGGAAGTCACGTTTTGCATGCATTCGACCAGGTCGGAGAGCGTCATCGTTTTCTCCTCTGAGATCCACAATTGAGTTTCCCATTGTCAAGGACCGTAGGTTGCGGCAGAGGAGAAGCTCGGGCAGACATGCAGAGGTTGAACCACGCCAGTCTTCGCAGTCGATGATTCGAAGTATGGACAGGGATGTACAGTGTTTTGCGACGGGAGGAATTAGACCCCCGCGCCCGACGGCGAAGTGTCCAACCAGGCGGACTCTCCTTCCGCACTAAAGTCCCAGTCACGATAGACGGGCCAGAGAGAGTGGGGGGAGGAGGTCGCCAGAAGAGTGAACAGCTCGTCGCCCAGGCTTTCGAGAAAGCCATACCATCGCAGCCGTTGAAGAGAGGGCAGTTTGTGATCGTTATGGCCAACCAGCGCACGGCATGAGTTTCCTGCGGCGGCGGATTCAAGGCTGTCGGACGTCCTTGAGCTCTTGTACCCGAGATCCACACAAGTGCCACAAACTGGGATCAGGGAAAGGCTTCTCCTCCAGGATCTAGCAAGGGCAAGGATGTGAGATCTGCTACCTCTGACCGATCCTCGGATGAGACAAGCATAACAAACACTCACTGAGGTGTAGTGTACATCTGGTATCCTGCTATCTCCAAAATATGTCGCTTTAGGGGATAGAGGCCGGAAAATCCTCCAGAGCGGGGTCAAGTCTTCAAGCCCTTCCCAGAGGACTCTGCCGGCGGATTCGTAGAACCATCGACACACAAGTGCACAAATTGGCGCAAGTGACCCGGTCCATCTCGTCCTCCATGGGCTATAAGGTTTCAAGTATAATCTCCAGGATATCGCCACATCGCAGAGCTGTGTGGCACGCGCTGAGGTTGTCGTGAGCGGTCATGGATGTGCTCGAATGATGGAAGACTCGGAGGGTTGGGGGAAGCTGTAACTGGCAGGGATTAAGATCCGAAGAAACGGTGGTGCTTTACGGACGATATATCTAACGTAGAAAACAAATATCTACATAATAAGCGGTGCCTATAACTGCGGGATTGGGTTGATGGAATCTATGTACGTACATTGAGGTATTAGCATGGCATGAGCTAAACTAAGCGTGCGTGATTGTCAACAGCAAGAAAGCAGTGGTCCAAGAGAGCATTTCAGAATATGACCGGGAAAGGCGAGTAGAGACAGATGACAAGCATATGAAGCGCCGAATTTACTTCGGTGGTCTCTGGGGGACGAACGAGAGCACCTTGCGCACATTGAGCACCGGGAGGCGCTTGACGATCGCCGCGCTGCCCGCCTCCATGTGAGACGTATCGTTGCAGTTGTTGATGAAGTTCACCGCGCCGAGCGAGAGCAGGACGCTGAGCGTTTGGTCCATGCCCGCCCACGCGTCCATGTCGACGTCCTCGATAGCCGCGACAGTGATGTGCGCGATGATGTTAACGGTAGAAAGGCGGACGAAGGCATGTGGGTCGAGTTGTGCGAGAATATGCCCCGCGAGGAATAGGGAATGGAGCTTCGCATCCACTGTGAGGGTGACCAGGTTGGGTGGATAGTGCGGCACTATTGCCACTACAGGCGGACATTCGTTCACCTCCTTGGTGTCTAAAACGCGCTGACATGTGAGCTTGGTAAGATGACCAGATATGCTTGAACGCTACGAACCTTCCTTGCGCCAGCGGGGCAGGACAATATGCAGGTGTCGCAAAGAAGCGTACCCGGCGATGATCTGATTCAGCTTCGCAACCTGGCTCAGCCGGTAGAGCGAGTATATGAACGTCTCCGACTCGACATGGGTCACAAGCCAAGGCAGCAACGTGAGAGGGGTGGGCGCGTATGACTCCGTGATCTTGAGCGAGCGCAATGTGAGCCTCGCTCCGGGCTGCTCGGCGAAGTCTTGGTCAGAGGCGCCGTACCGCGAGCATAGCCGTCCACAGCGCAGAGTGTGTATGAGGGGATATGTCTTGACCAGCGTGTCCATATCTGCGTTGCAACGGAACCAGCAGTCGAACAGGGAGAGCATGTGGATGCGCGGGAAGGAGGACGCGAACATGGCAACGATATGCTGGTCGAAAGGGACATCCTTGAAAGCGAGCCGTACGACGTTGGTCAGACGTGGCGCGATGACAAGGGCGAAGACGCGGAGGTGTTTCGGTGGCCCCTTCTCCTCCAGAAGGGCCTGCAGAGACTCGAAGGCGGTCCCTTCGCCGGCCTCGAAGTACAGCTCGCGCACGTGACCGGCGATATGGGGGTTCTTGACGAAGAGCAGGACGGCGTTCACGTAGTTGCCCACTTTTATGACTATCCTGTTGAACAGGTAGTGCTGCGCCGAAGCGACAAGCGCGTGGCAGACGAGTGCGCAGCTGCGGAGTGTCTTGACATCGTTGTGCAAGTGATCGACGATTTGCTCTAGGAGTTCTAGGGGGAGGCGCCATTTCGGTTGCGGCGGTCGAGCAGCAGGTGTTCGAGCCTGCGAGCGGCGGTGCGTGATGCTAGTGGCGACCTTCCACGTGCGGGAGACAGTGCCGCGAACACCGTCCCACTTGCGCTTCTCAAAGAAGTTTATGTCGAACTCCTTGCTGATAGCCTCAAGGGACTGTTCCATCTTTGTGCACTTCGCGTATACTCTAATGCAGGGAGGGTACTAGCGTAACTGAGTCGTGAGCTGAAAAGTTCAGCGACCATAGGTTTCTCTGCTACTCACCTGTCGCAATTTCGCCTCTTTAGCCCAAGAAAACCCGTAGTTTCTGGTTCAGACGCGATGGCTTCATATGACCCGTGATGCGTTTTCAGCTCCCTTTGCTGAGACGAGCCAAAGGGACAAGGAAAAGTCAATTTCTCGTCCGTAGGTAGACCATAGAGCTCCAGAATAGGACAGCCGCGATCGCAGTTAGGCGTATCAGGGTCCCAGAGATGAGGTGGAGGGTAGCGAAGGACTGAGGAGGAGACCTGTATGGGCGCCAAGGGCATGTACTGGACTCGGGCGCTAGCACCGGCGAAGGCCGAAAGCGCGACATCCTCCAAATTCCGTGCTTGAGGAGACTCGCTCTGCTCGGTTTGCCCTGGTGCTTGGAGTCAGACGTTCCCTTTGGTATCTTTTTCGCGTTGCTTCTGGGCTTGACAAATTCTCTGAGCATCTGGTTTCTCGGGCGGTCGCTGTGCCGAGAAAAGTATCTCGGTAGGCCAAACGCTCATGGCGGCGCACGGAGAAGCGGAAGAGGATTGGGCACAACTTGAGCAGCCCCACTGGCGTGGTCTTGGTATCACGGATCCCATAAAGAGCGTAGAGGTGTGTCCGTAAGTCATATCATAGCGTTACACACGGGTGAACACCAACCTTGTGCAGGACAAATGGCTGCTACTCCCCGCCTTCCTGAAGGTGAAGGGTCTGGTCAAACAACACATAGACTCCTTCAACTACTTCGTGGACGTTGACATCAAGAACATCCTGAAGGCCAACAATAAGGTCACCTCGGACGTCGACCCCCGCTTCTGGCTGAAGTACACAGACATTGTGGTCGGCTTCCCGGACAGAACGGACGCGGACGCCATAGACAAGAGCGTCACGCCCCATGAATGTCGATTGCGCGACACGACGTACGGCGCACCTATTCTCGTGACGATCCAGTACACGCGCGGAAAAAGCGTCGTCCGGCGGGCCAATGTCAACATCGGCCGGCTGCCCATCATGCTCCGGAGTAACAAGTGTGTACTGACGGGACGCACGGAAGCTCAACTTGCGCGCATGACGGAGTGTCCCTTAGACCCAGGGGGATACTTCATCGTAAAAGGCACCGAGAAGGTCATTCTCGTGCAAGAGCAGCTGAGCAAGAATCGTATCATCGTTGAGGTTGACCCGACCAAGGGCGTCGTGCAGGCATCATGTACTTCGTGAGTCTATATTTGCCAAGTGCTCCGCATCACGGATAGCAAATTGATACAGCCACCAAGATCAACGCACGGCGGTCTTAAGTCGAAGACGTATGTCGCGACGAAGAAGGGGAAAATCTACCTCCGCCATAACTCCATTCATGAGGATGTCCCAATTGTCATCGCACTCAAGGCACTCGGCATCCAGTCGGACAAGGAGATTCTCTTGCTGACGGCCGGCAACCACGAAGCTTACAAGTCATCGTTCGCGCCGAACCTGGAAGATGCGGCCAAGCTCGGAGTGTTCACCCGCCACCAAGCCCTGGAGTGGATTGGTTCGAGGGTGAAGGTCAACCGGAGAGTCATGGGGCCGAGGCGTCCTGCTTGGGAGGAGGCCCTGGAGGCGCTTGCGACGATCGTGCTCGCCCATGTTCCTGTCAGCGGGCTCGACTTCCGGTCTAAAGCTGTCTTTGTTGCGACAATGACGCGACGCGTTCTCATGGCCATGGATGACGAGAAGATGGTCGATGACCGGGATTACGTGGGCAACAAGCGGCTGGAACTGTGCGCATGTTTTTTTACGTCGTGTGCGGCAGTAACATGAAAAAAAACTGACTTCGATACAGCGCGGGGCAGCTTCTGGCGCTCCTCTTCGAGGATTTGTTCAAAACTTTTAACGCCAACCTGAAGGCGGCCATTGACAAGGTCCTGAAAAAACCGTCACGCACAAGCGAGTTTGACGCGTTCAACACCATGCAGTTCCAGGGGGACCACATCACCTCCGGCTTCGTGCGCGCTATCTCAACGGGTAATTGGTCCTTGAAACGCTTCAAGATGGAAAGGGCTGGCGTCACGCACGTCCTCAGCCGTCTCTCATTTGTCTCGGCTCTCGGCATGATGACCCGCATATCTTCTCAGTTCGAGAAGACGCGCAAGGTCAGTGGGCCTCGAGCGTTGCAGCCCAGTCAATGGGGTATGCTGTGTCCGAGCGACACGCCAGAAGGCGAAGCATGCGGTTTAGTGAAGAACCTTGCCTTAATGACGCACATCACGACGGACGTCGACGAGGAACCGATCATCAGGATAGCGTTCATGCTCGGAGTAGAAGGTGCGCACTACAGTTCCCGAATGCGTTGGCGCCCCGTGCTTCCCTGACCTGACCTGTCTATCGTAGACATCAGTTTAGCGACCGGGACAGAGATCTATGGCCCGCACACCTTCGTCGTCAATGTCAACGGGACTATCATCGGCCTGACGCGGTATCCCGCGCGCTTCGTCAGCAACTTCCGACGACTGCGGCGGGCAGGACGGTTCAGCGAATTCGTCAGCGTGTACATCAACCATCACCACCGGACCGTGCTCATCGCGAGCGATGGCGGACGAATTTGCAGGCCCATGATCATCGTCGAAAGCGGCAGGCCGAAGGTTATGTCGGAGCATATCGCGGTATGTCTCTATCGCTTGACATTATCTTTGGCACTCACCCATCGATACGCCCCCAGCAATTGAAGCAGGGACAGCTGACGTTCGATGACTTCCTGCGCAAGGGTCTCGTGGAGTACCTCGATGTCAACGAGGAGAACGACTCCTACATCGCGCTGTACGAGAAGGACATCGTGCCTGGGACGACACATCTGGAGATCGAGCCGTTCACACTCCTTGGCGCCGTTGCGGGCCTGATCCCGTACCCGCACCACAATCAGTCGCCTAGGAATACCTACCAATGCGCCATGGGCAAGCAGGCCATTGGCGCCATCGGCTACAACCAGCTGAACCGCATCGACACCCTCCTCTACCTCTCCGTTTATCCCCAGCAGCCTATGGTGAAAACAAAAACGATCGAGCTGATTGGGTACGACCGCCTACCTGCCGGGCAGAACGCCACCGTGGCGGTGATGAGTTACTCAGGGTACGACATTGAGGACGCGCTCATTCTCAACAAGGTACAAGCCACGCTTTATCCGGAGCTAGCCTAGACTGACTATGTGACGGGCTGCAGGCTTCGCTCGACCGCGGATATGGGCGGTGTCAAGTGCTCAGGAAAAACGCCACACTCATCCGCAAGTACCCCAACGGGACGTACGTGTTCATCCCATCCCAATATGTCTAGGACGTGGTCGCTGAGATCTACATCTCCAGGTACGACCGTCTGGCGGATGCGCCCGTGGACGAGACCGGGCAGGTCCAGAAGAAGTACGACATCATCCAACCGGACGGCCTGGCGGGCGTCGGCGAGCGGGTCGACCCGGGCGATGTGTACATCAACAAGCAGACCCCGACGAACGCGAACGACAACTCCTTCACCGGCCAGGCCGCAACGGTCCCGTACAAGAACGCTCCCATGACCTACAAGTCGCCCGTCGCAGGCCAAATCGACAAAGTGATGATCACCGACACGGAGAACGATCAGACCCTCATCAAGGTGTTGATCCGCCAAACGCGGCGGCCCGAGCTGGGAGACAAGTTCTCGTCGCGTCACGGCCAGAAGGGTGTCTGCGGGCTGATCGTGAACCAGGAGGACATGCCGTTCAATGACCAGGGTATCGTACCTGGTGCGTGCCTTCGCACCCGCTCCTCACTGCAGCCGTGTCGCGTCCACGCCCGCCAGGCGGTGGCAGTGATTGATTGACTTTCTTCCGCGCCCCCGCAGACACGATCATGAACCCCCACGGTTTCCCGTCCCGCATGACGGTCGGCAAAATGATAGAACTGCTCGCTGGAAAGGTACGCCCCGGCACCGGCTCTGCTGCCATTGCATACACGGGCCCCGTGCGCGTGGCTCCACTGCCTGCATGCTGAGATCGTCGCGTCGCGTTTTAGGCCGGCGTTCTAGCTGGGAAACTCCAGTACGGGACCGCGTTCGGCGGCTCCAAGGTGCGTGCCGAGCATTTTCCGCTCACAAGCGGGTGAGACTGACTACGCTAGCACAGGTCGAAGACATGTCCCGGATCTTAATTGAAAAGGGCTTCAGCTACGCGGGCAAGGACATGCTCACGAGCGGCATCACGGGCGAGCCCCTAGAAGCCTACGTCTACTTCGGGCCTATCTACTACCAGGTATGTGTGCAGGACACAACTGTCAGTCTGCTGTCGCGCTAACCACTCGACAACTCCGACAGAAACTCAGTGAGTATATCTGACGTGCCGCTCGCGCAGGCAGGTTGTTGACGGCCGGCAATTTTATCTAGAACACATGGTCATGGACAAGATGCACGCTCGCGCGAGGTCCGTATGCGCATCCGATCTGCGTGAATGAATATGGCGTTTCTCATGCTGATGCATCGATTCATGTTTCCAGGGGACCCCGTGCAACGCTGACACGGCAGCCAACGGAGGGTCGGTCGCGCGAAGGCGGTCTGCGTCTCGGCGAGATGGAGCGCGACTGTCTTATCGGCTACGGCGCGACGCAGCTGCTGCTAGAACGCCTCATGATCTCCTCGGACCAGTTCCAGGTGGACGCATGCCAAGAGTGCGGGCTTCTTGGATACAACGGCTGGTGTCCGTACTGCAAGAGTTCGAAGAAGATGGCACAGCTCACTATCCCGTATGCCGCAAAACTGCTCTTCCAGGAGGTACGCCCCGGGGCCCGCTCTCCGCTCCGCGTCCGGACGAACGCTCACGGACGCATCTCTTCTTTTCGTGCGGCCTTCTAGCTCATGGCGATGAACGTTGTCCCGCGGCTGGTGCTGGATGACGCATGATGGGAATAAGAAGCAGCCCTAAATTATATCACACATCCGCATGTTTTGTCAAGGTATCACGTACATCTGTATTTTGCGCACTAACTGTATGACCATTGAAGCTTTGTCAACCGCATCCGTTGTCTGCGCATGCTGCTCATCTCCGTGTCCTGGAGCGCTGCGTCCAGCAAGGTGCGCCCTGGCGTCCCGCCTCTTTATTTGGCCCGGCGAGGGCGCCGCCAGTGCGATCGAAGGCGGAACGTGTATCATCGACTGTGGCGCGAAGGAAGTGGGAAGCATACATCTCGAAGCAGGTGCGTACGTTATCGTACCCCGTCGAACGCTGATATCGGACGACGTTGTGTACCCTACCGAAGCGGAGCGGAGAGCACAACAGGGGTCCACAAGGCGCACATGTCCATGTGGCGGCTGAAATTTTCCGGCACAAGGCAAGATCGCAGCACCGCGGACGGAGTCCCGCCAACGTCCAGGACCACAGAGACACAGCCAAGGGACTCGGAGAGCGGAGCGGCCTTGAGAGATTTGTCGAACGTAGCCAGCCCGTGTGCTGCTGGTCTGATAGAGAGAACAACACGCTTGATTGAGTTCAACCCCCAGCGCAGGGGGGCATGTGTGCGATTGAATTGCGCTGAGTGGATGCTGGCAGTCGCGGGACTCAGCTGAGGAGTGAATATGCCTCGAGGACAGGCAAACTGCACAAACGGCCATCCTCTCCCATCCCCCGCCGGACTTTGGGCGGGTGGTGGCGGCGGCGGGCGGCCCGCGAGTGAGTGCAAGCCGGAGGGGCCGGCGTACAAGAGATCACCGGCCCAGGCCGTCCAGCGTCCTCGCCGGCGCCTGTGTACGGTCCATCCTTGCTGCTCGACGCTCATCTCGCCTCTTCGTTCGACGTGCTCTTGCCGCCTACCGTGTCCGCTACGCTTGCTTGACAAACAGAGAAGGAGATGAACGCGCGTGGTGGAAGTTCTACCGCCCTGCGGCGGCTCATGACTGAGTACAAGCAGCTGACGTCCCAAGGTCTGCATCTGCCTGCCTACAGGCATCATCGCAGTTGTGCCGTATCTGTTCCCGGCTGATATGTTATTGTATCCGTTATTTTGTGTCCGTAGGTGCACCGGATGGCATGTTCACCGCCGGTATGCTCTGAACCCCCTGGGAACTCCGGTACCCGCAGCAGCGCTGACTTCTCGGGCGTACCGCATCCTCGTCCCTCGTCTCCTCGGAAGGCCCTATTTCCGAGTCCGATTTCTTTACCTGGGAGGCCCTGATCGTGGGCCCCAAAGACACCCCTTTCGAGGGTGGTGTCTTCCCTGCAGTCCTGACATTTGTACGTACTTCCATTAACAGCGCCCGCACACACTGCTGATGCCCAGTGCCCTGTCTGCTCATTGCTGCCCTTGTCTGAACCTATTCCTGTTTTGAAACGAATTTTACGGCGGCCATCTGTCCGTACATGCGCGGAAACATATCCGCTAGCCGTCCGACTACCCTCTATCTCCGTTCAAGATGAAGTTCGACCCACCATTATTCCACCCGAACAGTAAGTCATGACAGATACGCTACATCGTGGGATGCGCTACTGCGGGAGGGCACCCGCCCACCTCCGTAGTCTCCCCGATCGTACGGCTTCTTCCTGCCTTCTAGCGAACTAACCACTGCGCCCATCTGCCACGTTTTGTGGTGCGACGTCAGTTTACGCCGATGGCACGGTCTGCATCTCGATCCTGCACACCCCGGGGGACGATCCCACGCAGTACGAACAGGCCTCCGAACGCTGGAGCCCCGTGCAGAGTGTTGAGAAGGTCATCCTCAGCGTAATCTCGATGCTAGCGGGTGCGTTCATCACAGCCTCCCCGTGCCTTGTCCGATCCTGAGAAGTCACTGACCTATTCGTCGTATGTCATATTTCCCCTTTGCCACGTTCCTGCTCAGAGCCGAACCTGGAGAGCGGCGCCAATATCGACTGCTGCAAGCTATACCGCGATAATCGCGCGGTGAGTCCGCGGCCCTGTTTAGCTTCCGTCGCGGCGGAATTCGGGGCACTAACTCACATTGGACTGGTGCCCTGCAGGAATACGAGCGCATCGTCAAACGATCCATCCGCGAACAGCTGGGCCTCTGATGATTGGCTCCCCCGAGCGGCATAATCCCGCAGGTGACGCAGCCCAGCAGGATGGTTGTGCGGCCGATGCTCCGAACCATCCCGGCGTCCCAGTGTGTCTTGCTGTCCGGACGACGTACGTACACGGAGAACACCACCAACACCACCGCCCCGCTGCCGTCTTTCTGGTGAGAGAATACCGAGGAAATATGTACATATAATGTAACAACAGCTCCGCACCATCTCATCGCCGTGCCATGCCAACATCCGCCCGGACGCCCGCCACACCAGCGCTGCGTGCATAGTGTATACACTCGCCCGTCCCGCTCTCGCCATCGCAGGCTAGCCCCGGCTCCTCAAAGACCGAGTCGCCCGCGCTGCCATGACGGCCCCCGCTCGCGCACATCAGCCCTGCCTGGCCATGGCACACGCCGTCCGCCCGCGCCCGCGCCCGCACATAGCGCGCCGTTACCCTCGTCGTGCGACTCGTGCGGCCGCCACTAACCCACTAACCCAGCGCACACGTTCCCGCGGAGCGCGCCCGCCCACCCATCGCGCAGCTCGCCGGCGAAGCCGCGACGCCGCACGGCCGCCCAGTATCCAGTGCCCAGTACCCCCGCTGTGCCCCAGATCGACCCTAGCGGCGCCACCTACGTGTGCGTCAGGGCCCGGCCGGTAACGTTAGCCTGCGTGGGTGCACCCGGAGCGCAGGGCCCAGCTCCGAGTCCGCGAGGCAAGCCGTCCCCCCGCGCGCGCATTCAGACTCGGACGCGATCTCGCGCGCCACATCTCGTGCGCGGTGGCGAGCCGTGGCGTTCTCCCGTCTCCCGGAGCCTGCACGTCAGCCGGCGGCCGACGAGCTTGCATGGCATGACACGGACGGCGAGCTCGTCGTCTCCGGGGACATGCGCCACTGTGCATGCAGCCCCGGGGATTTAGTTATAAGTTTTGAGTATTTGCAAATCTGGGGGCGGCGAGGACGGTCGCATGGGTGGACCGTGGACGGGCGCGCGGCGCTGCGACCTCGGCGTAGTACGTACGAGGCCCAGCTGGCTGCCCCAAGCTTCTCCCGCACGCCACGGAGGTCAGCACGGGCTGATATAGTTACCGCGCTCCACGCGGGCGAGGGCGAGCGAGAAAGAGCCTGAGGCTTTTCATACTTACGACAGCGCGGAGCGCCGCACAACGTTACAACGTACACTTGGCTTAAGCTTCAGCAGCGCGGGCGGCTCGCCCTCGGGATCAAGCTCAAGCTTCAGGCGGACTTTATTCGCGGAGAGAGATTACAGAAGCGTTGTACATACACCGGGCGTACTAGAGAGGAGCGAGGATATTGACTACAAGACGGGCACCGGGATCGACTATCGTATGCAGCCGCCGCCCCAGGCAGGCAGGAAGAAAGGGTGGTGGGTAGATAGATAGGGCAGGTAGTAGCTAGTAGGCTAAGCGGGGGCGGGATTAGATGCGGCGCACCGGTCTAAGCTTCAGGGGCCGGAGAATGCAACGCGTCGTCCAATGGGTGTAGCGGCGCGCGCACGAAGACCGAAGACAGAGGTTCACGGCATCTTCTTGAAGACGCGCGCGCCCGCGGCGGCGTCCGTGCTGCCGTAGATGTGGCGCTGCACGTACGCGTTGCGGAAGAGGCCGGCGGGGTCGACCGCGGCGAGCACGCGCACGAAGTCGTCGAAGCGCGGATAGAGCGCGCGCAGCGCGGCGGGCCCGAGCGGGTGCGACTTTGCCCAGTGCGGCTTCCCGGCGTACTTGAGCATGATCGTCTCGAACTGCGCGAAGAGCTTCCGGTAGGGCACGTTCAGCCCGTATGGTCTGTGCGCGGGGTGCGCGGTGAGAGAGACGGGGGAAGACAGGGAAGAGACGGAGAGCACGGAGGAGGGTTACGGCGGATGAGGTAAGACGATCCGAGTCGAGGAGGCGAGACGGGAGCGTGGGTGGCGGAAGGCGAGGCAATGCGACGCAGTTTGCGAAGACGCGGACATGACGCAACAGAAGCAGCACGGCAGGACGAGCGGGCGGCGGCGCCAGGCACGAGAACACACGCGCGGGGCACGGAGGCGACACAGAAGACGATGCAGACGCAAACGCAAAGAGAGGACAGGGCGGTGAAAGAAGGAAGACGGATGGTGAGCTGCTGCTTCTTGCGCTGCGGACACGAGCAGGGGCACTCACTTGAACTGCACGAGGCCGATCCAGCACGTCCGCTGGGCGTAGCTCGGGCTCAGCCAGATGTCGTCGGGCGCGGAGAAGCGGATCTCGATGGACGAGTGCGGGCGGAGCCCCGCGGGGTCTGCGAACTCCCTGTCGAGCCACGTGCGGAGCTCGCGCAGGCAGGCCTGTGCGTGCTCGTACGAGACCGCCCACTCGGTCGTGAATTGCGGGTACTGTCACGGGAGAAGCAGGGCGTGCAGGGCAGGGCGGTCAGCGGCGAGGAGGGAAGGTGGGCGTGCGGGCAGGAAGGAAGATGGATGGACAGACGGCCGTCAGTCAGTCAAACGTGTTCGTGCGGGCGCGCGGGGCGGGCAGATCGGAGACTGACCTTGCAGTCGATGTTGAAGACGCGGTGGCTATCGTCGACGGTGACGGTCCTGTCGCGCACGAGCCAGGCCATGAAGCGGCCGATCCAGAGGTTGAGGGCTGGGATGTAGCGGCCAAGGAAGAGGAGGAACTGGAGGAGGTGGAAGCCGACGACGGAGTGCCAGAGCCACGTGCCGACGGGTTTCCGGGGCTGTGAGAAGGATGAGCGACGTCGGGAACTCGCGCAGGGCTGTCAGACAAACCTCGGACGTGCGATTTGAGCTGCTGACGCGGATGACGCCGGCGTGGGGGAACCACCAGAGGCGGACGTGCTCGGCGGCGTGCGCGATCGAGTCGAGGTTTCCCACCACGTCGTCGAAGGTATGCGACTCCTGGACCTCCTTCAGCCTGAACGCGGGCTCGACCTCGAGGGTTATTTCGAGGATGAGGCCGGTGCTGCCGAGCCCGCAGATCGACGCGAGGAACAGATCCGGGTTCTCCTCGCGCGAGCAGCGCGTGCGGGTGCCGTCTGCGAGGAGCAGGACGAGGGCCTTCACGTCCATCGAGAGGACGGGGTACTGCATGCCGGAGCCGTGGGTGGCGGTGGTGACGACGCCGCCGAGGGTCTGGTCGGAGATGGAGCCGAGGTTGCGCATGGCGAGGCCATGGCGGGCGAGCTCGTCGTGGAGGACGCTGAGGATGACGCCGGCCTGGGCGACGACGAGGTGCTTTTCGGCGTCGACCTGTGGGGAAGAGCACGGTGAGCAGCGCGTCCACTCAGTAGCGGAGGGCCTGGCGCGGGAGCCGGAGCGTGGACGACTCGGCGACGGCGGCGGCGCGGGCGGTGGCGGCGCGCGAGTGCCTGAGCGAGATGCGTCCCAGATCGAGTGTGCCATCGCGGGCGGCGATCTCCGCAATGACGAGAGATTGCGCGAGCCAAACACGCCCAAATAGGCGAGATAGCGATGGCGTCCCGAGCCCGCGTCTCCCGCCACTTTGCCTTCTCGCTGCACTGGCGCGGCGCGCGCGGCGCTGACTGGGCCGGACGGAGAAGGACTCACCTCGAGCACCCTGTTCAGCCTCGTCGTCCGCAACATAAAGTCCGTCGTGCACGCCAGGTCGCTCGGGCTGTGCCCGATCCCCGCCACCCGCACCGTCTTGCCCTCCCGCCGCGCGAGCTCCAGGACGAGGCCGCACTGCTCCTCCGTCTCGGGCTCGAACACGGACAGCGGCGTGCAGGTGTAGCTGAGGCCCCAGTTCGTGAACGTCGCGCGCGCGTCGTCCGCGCGCAGCGTGACCGGCGCGAGCTGCGCGTAGAGGCTCTGGAGCGGGATGGCGGCCAGCTTCGCGGCAGGCGCGGGTGGTGGTGGGGCGGACGCGTCGGAGGACATGGCGAGAGAGGAGGCGGCAGCGAGCGAACGAACGGTGTGGCCGTCCTGTGTGGCCGCGGGCTGGCAGGCTTTATAAGTTTTAGCCTGCGGCCAACGCGTCCTGATTATGATTGAGTGAGGCTGGCTGCCTCTTTCGATCGATTGCTCAGCTCGCGAGCCCCGACGGAGAGGCTGAGCATGCCCTCCGTCGGACGTGACCGAGCACCCGCGGGGCTCAGGGCCCTCGACCCAAGGCATTTGCCGGCCCCGGGCTGGGATATGTTGGGAACACCGCCCACGAAATCGCACCCGATCGGGCGGACGCTCCCTGCCTGAGTGCGAAATCGGATCCGGAATATGCACGAAAAACAACTTGCAACGGAATCCAAATCCCAAACAAAAAATACCCTCTGCCTCCGCGGGCGCCCTGGGCGACCGGGCGCGCGACTGCATGCGTGGGCGCGAGTTGAGCTGACTCGCGCGCCAGCCAGCGCCCGCGCGAAGCCAGCCTAGTCGTTTCTGGCCACCGACCCAGCAGGTTCGCACCGGGGGTCGGGACGCCCCCGCTCGAGCTGCTGTGCGTCCTTCGAAGAAATGCCTCGCGCCGCTGTCTGCTCCTCCGAAGAAGATAGAGTTTGTTCCGGTGTGCCCCCACCTGGCGCCCCCGATGAAGCGGACCATGGGCATATGTGCTAGGCACACCCCGCGTCCTCCTGGCACCTCCATCGCCGCATCTGTTGTCCGTTGGGTACTTTTTTTTGTGGCCTGTCGATCACGCAACGCAGCACATGGGGCGGTGGTCCACAGCTGCCAGATACGCCGCGATGAATGCTCGGCACTGCTCTCACCCACCCGCCCCCGCGCACCCGGCGTCTGCCGCCAGCCGCCCATATCAGGGCCCCAGGAAGGACGGCCTCGCGACCATCCTGTCACCGAGGGCAACGCGAGATTTCGGCAGAAACGTTACAAACACGCCTGCTGCGACGCACTTACGTGAACGTATCCCCGGCTTCGATACTCGCCCTCCCGCCTCGGCACACAAGGAACTCGACGGTCCACAACAGCTCGTGCGCGTGCGAACGCGATGAATAAGGGGCGTGCGTGCCGCTGCGAACGCCCGCCACGGGTGCGCGCCGTGCACAGGCCTCCCACCGTCCCATCACTGTCAGTCTCGCACCCTCGCACGGTGGGCCCTCGCAGCTGTGCGCAGGCTCGCCCCGCGTCATCGCCGTGGACACCCCGGAAGCCACGCCCGAGCTCCGTCGTGCCCGCGCGCTGCGTCCGCGCTCTCCTGGCGCTCGCCGGGCGCGAGGCAGCGGCGTCCATGTGCTCCTCGGAGTCCCCGTCAGCCTCATTGCAGGTACCCGTTTGCAAGTCCGCCCCCTGTGCACCTAATCTGCCCGCAGTTGCCGGGACGCAGATGATCATGGAGCCCGCGGACATTTCCAGTGTCCACCTTCTTCCACAGTTCCACTCGGGCTCTCGGAGGGCTTACCGGCGGCTGGGCGCGTGGCATGCGTCCGCTGCATGCCGGGCGGATTTTCGCAGGAACGAGCACGGACTCGGATGGAAGGCGCGGCGGCGGACGCGAGATGTACCAGGCCCGATAAGGACGTCGACGCGACGGTGGCAAGACGACGGGCAAATGGAGAGCTCTAGCGAGATCGAGCGCAACGCCGCGACTTATCGTAGGGGTACGCCCGGTCGCCCGGGCCCGCCGCTGCGCTCGTCATCCCCGCGGCGGATGGGAACACCATCGCGCGTCCGCCGCAGGACTGTTTAGCCTTGGGCTTGGGGCGCATCTTCTTCAAACTTCACGGTACGGTGCCGGACGGACGTCTGACTGTTCATCTTGGCCATTGGCTTGGACGTTCGACGTTTGGTAGCCTGGCTGCCGCCTGTCTGAGCACCGAGCACGCCGCACGAATCTCGCGTGCGGCGTCGTCGGTAGATGTGCAATCGCCACACTCGCCGCCTTGCGCGAGCAGATCGTATCGATCTGCTCGGACTCTGCCGCCCCCCGGAGCCGGCGCCGATCCCGGGGCAAGACAGTGGTCAGCCCGGCCTACGCTCCGGGGCCCCGCACTTTCTTTCACAGAAGGTGGCGGAGGCCTGCGGGCGCTGCCGACTGCATAATATATGAAGGGGCTAAAGTTGCGCTGCAGATTGGATCTGCCTGAGCGACGAGGGGCCTGCGCAAATGTATGAAACTAGACCATAGGAGGAATGAGTACTGCACGCCAGCCTCCGCGATGGTGCCCCAATTCAGGGAACCTACTGTGCAGTCTTGATGATCGAGTGCCAGCCTGAGCAGCGGAACCCGGCCGAGCGCGGGACTGAGATAGATTGCAAACTATCGAGGGCAGCTGCCAGCCTAGGCTGGATTCCGCCTCGCACAGAGAGCACCATCGTGATGGCCGGGTGCGCGGACGCGCGCAGCTGTCTGGTACGGTCCGACGAAGTGGCCGATGGCGTGTGCTGAGTCGTCTGCGAAGCGGAAGACCGCTGGCTAGTGCGCGGCGCCACGATGGTCTCTGACGCATCTGCACCATGCTTAAACGGGGTCAGGGACGCGGCGGGTGCCAGCTGGAAATACCCTGCGTCTTGGAATAGCAGCAGTTCGCCGTTGCGGCGTGAACATGCCTTGAGTGTACATCTATAGCTCAAGCAGTGAGTGTTCGAGCGAAGCGGGTCCGGACGCCGCTATCAGCCTGCGCGGGAAGATCTGCTTCGTCTGACGTGGTGCACGACAATATACCACTGATTCTGGTCCTCGCGCAGCACTTCGCCGCATCCCCGAGCCTCCACTTCGGCACGAGGCGCGCGCAGCGAAGACACAGCGCATGACCTCACTAGCTGTGCCCTGCTGCCGAGAAGTCCGCGCGCGACCCGCGCGACAGTGAAAGTGCCGAGGGCTGCCTCTTTCGCGCAGGAAAGCCGCCGTGCTGGGCGGACGATCGGCCGCCGGCCAGAGCCCGGGAACGCCCCGCACCCCTGCAAACCCCGGAGAAGCGGACGCGAGGGCCTCACAGCATGACGTGCGGCCGAGAGCGAGCATAGATAGAGTTGGGAAGTGAAAAGAAGTGTATCCAAGCGTAGGAGGCCCATGCCATATCGGAGGTAGCATACCAGAGATCGCACCGCGCCGGGGCCCTGCACGAGTCCCTCGGGGAGCCCGTGAGCGTGCCTGTGCGCTCACGAGCGGTAGTCGAAGACGACCCTGCCCCAGTCCTGGCCCTGATAGATGAGCACGCCGCGGACCTCGGCGCTGTCCAGCTCCAGCCCGAGCTCGAACTCTGAGCGCGGTGTACGAGGCCACAGATGACCAATCGGGGTATATGTAAAAAGAAAGCGAATCGTCATCAGTAAAGCTCCGTAAGGATGAGTTTGACGAGCACGAAAACGGAAGCAATCCACTGCGCCGAGAACGCTCTATAGGCCACGCTGCAGGGATAGAACAGCAGAGAGCGCGCAGTCGATCAGTAGCATCGATGCCCATAGCAGGGCGCCTGCATGCGCCATCGCGTTGCGCGCGCTCGACTATGCCGAAACAGAACAACGGGTGCATAGGGATGCGGAGGGCGAACGGAACGGAAGGCAAGGGCACGCACCGGTGTAGAACCCATTCGAGTTTGGCACGCTCGCGTTCTGCTGGAAGCTCGGAAGCGCACCGAGATCGATCGTCCACTTGCACAGCTCGTTGATCTCGCCCTGTGTGTGTCCACGGGATCGGGTGCAGCGGGGGAAGAGCGACGCGGAGGGTCAGCAATGCGCGCTACGTGTTTCCAATAACACGCTGCCTCCGACGCGGCCGAGGCGCGCGGGCGTGCGCCAGGACTAGGACGGGACCGCTCACCTCATCAGTGTACCGCATGATCTTATCGCTGTCCGAGGTATACAGTGTCGCGACGAACATCCGGTCTGCGGGCGCGCGACGCAGCGAACGCAAAGGCGAAACGCGATCGTAGACGTGAACGAAAATAGGGGAGCACCAATGGGGGTCAGGGGGTGGTTCATGTGCCGTAGGTCTGAGCGACGTACCGTTCGGGGTCTGCGAGAACTTGCTGTTTTCGGGGAATCGTGCAAACGCGCAAAAGTCAGAAGACCGTGACCGGCGCAGAGGCGGAGACCGGCGTACCAGAACGTCGTCTTGAGGCGTTGACTGTACCGAATCCGAGCACGGGCATCAAACTATGCAATAAAGGGACGAAGCAAGGGAGCGGTGCCACGTACCCCTTCCGCATTATAGCCCCCTTTGCTACCAGGTACTGCAATCTAATGAAACGCCGACCGGATGTATCAGTCCGTGTCCACTTCCAGTGTGGTCGCGGCCGCGCTTGCCTGCTTTCGCATATCGCGACCCCGGCGTCGTTCTCCCGGATATAGGCTGGTCTCTTCAGCCAGTCCTCGTTCTCCGCAGGTAATTTGACCTGATCGTGTGTGAGTCAAGTCCACGAAAAGGGCAATCGAAGGGGGATGGGTGCAATTACGCAGCGCTCAACCTACCTTTAGCATGTATGATTGTGGCGCAATTACACTCGATACGAGTGGCCGCCGAGCCAGCCCGTACTGCGCCGCGCCTCGCACGGTGGCCGTGTCACAGTCGGCGGGGCGCGCGATGACGCGAATACGCGACTTGAACTGCTCCTGCGGCCGCCGAGAAGACGCGCATTAGTACGTGTGAGAGGCCGCTTTCGCGTCCCTGGACAGGGTGCAGAAGACGAATTTGGGCACGTACCTGCACCTTGCGGAACAGGTACTCGCTCGCGGAGAAACCTCCCACGAGGAGAAGCGCATCGAGCCGTCGATTGACCTTCTGCGTCTGTGCTTCGATCAGCTCCAGGACCTGCAACGAAGCAGTGCCGTGCCGTAAGTTTCTCGGTGGTGGGAACGCCAGGGCGCAAGCCCGGCAAATAAGCTGCCCAGACCGACCTCGTCCACCACTGGGTCGAACACCTCCCGCCTGAGCAGGTTCCCGGGGATCGCCACCTCGCCGTTCACCAGGCCCACTGCGGGGTCGTCGGGATCCTCCACGTTGAAACAGGTAAAGTGGAACATCTTGTCTACAGGTTGCCCGATCAGAACGTGCACCAGATGGGACAGATGGAGACAGCCGCATTACCGTCGTCTTCCTCTCCCATGTACCGCAGCTTGTCCGTCTCACTGAAGCTCTCCATAAAATTTGCGAGGCTCACCCGGTCGAGATGCACCGGGTGGTCGGCGAGCAGCGTCTTCATCAGCTCCCGGAATCGCAGGTCCAGGAAGAGTGAGCCGCAGTTTGCGCCTGAGCGCGCGCATAGCTCTGCGATCTCGAGGTTGGACAGCATGCCGATGATCCTGTACACCGCCAGGTCCTGGAAGATGTCACGTTGCCGTCAGCATACGGCCACCGCGGGGACCTCGGATGACGGGACGTACGACAGTGCCACCACCGGCGTCGCAGATCATAAAGTTCTGATTTGGGGACAGCTTGTGCACGTCCGTCAGGTTAGCGCAATGCACGGCCGCTGCTTCTGGCTCGCTGCACGTCGATTTGAGCGTCGGCCGTAGCGCTGAGATGTAGTGTAAACGCCGTACCTGATAATTCGTAGGCGATCTCTCCACTCGTGGTCCCCAGCCCTGGCAGATCGGACAAGGCCGGCGGCAATGGCGGCATCCCGCATCATCTGGCATCCTGTGGCGTCCCATGCGGCGGGTACTGTGAGCCACACGTCCGCAGAATCTGGTAGAGAAGCGCCGATGATCATGAGGAGCCGGAGATCTCACGAGGACGGGGAACTTGACGCACCTAGGTCTGCCACTGCGCCTATTTCTCGCGTGATTTGCTGCTTAGCGTAGTCCCATAGACACGACAAGAAGTCAATGATGAGATCGATAGCTCGTTTCCCTGGCTGGGACAGGACGGGCGCCGGTGAGCAATGTTGTACGCTGTCAGATGCTCAACGTGGCTCACCGGCAGAGCAGGCAAACGAGGATCTACGTTTGTCTCATCCCGGAGGGCGTGAGGCTCGAGGAACAGCTTGAACCTTGCGCAAATTCGTTAAAACGGTTTCTGCAGGCACAGCTTCGGGAGAACACATACCATTCGCACTTGACCGCGCCTGGTACCGGGCCCGCGTTCTTCGCCTCAATGCCCCACGCGATCACCTGGCCTGTTTGGTCATACAGAAGACATGTCGGAATCTTCCTGAACGTTTCGAAGGACCCCGGCCAGTTCAGGATTTGCTGGACTTTGCCGGCGGCGATACGCGAAGATCCATAAGCCTAAGGATAGAAACCGGACATTTAGCACCGGTTCGCTTGGTTTCCAGCACCTTGCAGAACGAAAAACCACGTATGCTCCGTCCTCTCTCATGACTCCACCTTCTGCCGGAGCTCAACCAGGTACCAAGAATCGTAATTTAGACACGTCTGTACCATGCTCAGCATGTGGGGAAGGCCTTGTGCACAAAGGGAATCGGCAATGACGGACGACAGAAAAGACATAAGACAGCAAGCAATGGAAACTCGGCCGACATGGATAATTTAAAATGCCGTTCGGCTACCAAAGAGCGGTTACCAAAACGAGTGTAACGAGAATGCGATCTTGTAGAAAGGGATAGAAGACAAGGCATAACACCTGACAGCTGCATGCCGTGTTTCATGTTGCGCTTCCTTTCGCGAGATAGTGGACCCTCGGAGAAAGACAGTCTGTAACCGCCTCGGGCGGTGATCCGGGTTGATAGAGCGCATACAACATGTTGGCCCTCCCGCGTCGCTCACGTCCGACAGAGGCCCTGAAGCAACATAGTTGTGCAACTTCAGAATCTCAAGCGATACGCGTAACATTTCGGAGGTAGGGAAATTGATTTGAACCAACTATTAGAAGCCACCAGGTACCACGGAGAGGGCCTCCGCGTGGAACTTGGTGTCTCCAATAGCAGACACCGGGGGTAGCCGTCCGTGTAACACCTCGTTACACGCTAATCGCACGAAAGTGTCTGACCATAGGTGGCACACCTTTGTCTGATTGTCCCATCCTGAACGCATCTAAAATGTAGCGAGAAGACCGTGTTACACGCTGATCACACTTTAAAGCCTCGTGTAATCAGCGTGCAACTGTGGTGGCGCGAGTTGAGACACTGAAAGCACAATTGGACTTTGGCTACACCATGTGCTTTCAGTGTTACATCTCGTTACACAGGTCCGTGCCCCCGGTGAGACGAGGCGGTGGGTAGCATTTGAATACGTGACTGAGTTTCGAACGTCTAGTTATCGTTCTTCAGGGCGCTATCAGCCAAATTATCGAGGACTTACCACACCCGAAAACGTGGTACCTTGAAATTGAGCCTTTAGCCTTCTTGAACTCAAAGAATGTACGGCACACTGCTTAACTCACCGAAATCGATGGAAACGGACAGCTTCCCTTCATCCGCAAAAGACGATTGCTGAAGGGCGATGGGAGGGCTGTTCCCTCTTGAGGTGACGGACATCGCGAGCGTGCGATCGGGGCTCGTTCTCGCCATCGGCGGGCTCTGCATGGGCGTGTATCCTGCATACGTACTGCTGCTCACCGTCTCTGGGCGCGGCGAGCCGGGCGTAGATGGAGGCCTGGCGCCATTCGGATACACTCCGGGCGGCGGCGGAGATCCCTGCGGTGCGTACGGGCTGAATGGAACCTGACCAGGCGGGCTCGGAGATGGCTTAGACTCCCATGTCCCATATGCGTGAGGCGGCGGCGTTGGGCCTGGTGGTGGCAGGAAGGGCTTCTCGCCGTTGTTCATGCCCGGCCATTGTGGACTCGGCTGAGGGCCCGGCTGCTGTGCGATTGGACCGTGAGCGCCCGGGAAGGGGGTGACTTGGTGCGCGACCTGGTCGTTGTGGGTGGGGTTGCCGAGTTTGTTGTCGGGCTCGCCGCAGCAGCTCATCGTGGTTGAGGTTTAAGTTACCGCGTCCGACAACGACGGCCATCGCGCGCATATAGTCGGTGGCATCTACTAGCGCAGGCCAGCTGTCAATGCTGTCAAGAGGCGGGGCTAGACGCCCGTAATGCACCGCACCGCTTGGCGCACCGGTAGTGATATTGCTCATTTCGGGCCGCTCAAAGCCGGATTAGGTCAACAAAACGGCTCGCTTCTATTTTGACCAGCTCAACTCGAGCTGAACCGAATCGATAGCGTCACACCGAAGTCCGCTCAGTCACCTCCGAGTCTCCGACTACCGTGTCGCCAGCTTCGCCAGAGGGAAAATGCGGCATATTTTGCAGGCACAGGTAAGTTGCGGCATATAATTTTGCAGAGATGAACCGCGGAAGGCTTCATATTAATGCGTCGGGCTTTCAGTGACCAGCGCCGTGTACCGGGGACCCCCCGGGCAAGTGGATTTCCTTTCCTACATGTTTACTTCCCATACCGTCTACTCACGGGCGATGTACAGGGCAGAAGTACCTCGATGATGGTGCTGATAACATGTCAGGCTTCCGACGAAGCCGGACGTACATGGCGACCCTGAACGTGGACTGGCGATGTTACAAAAACCGCAAAACGTAGCCGAGAAACCAGCGTGTTTCGGCGATCGCACATCGCCCACATATGCCTGCCGCATGGTCGACTTTCCTCGGGCAAAGTCTCGGAGCATCGGCAGGCAAAAGCAGCGTGCCCGAGGCTGTGGGCCGCGGTCAGTACTCCCTCTGTTCTCACACCGTGAATTTGTGGACACGGCTGGCCTTGATAACTCGTGCCGTACCAATAAACAGATACCGAGCCTACCCACTGGCATATCGCCGGTATCATTGGATACATCCATGGACGGAAGCGATAATCAGGCGGTAGTAATGAAGGCGGCTGTTATACGCCTTCGTCCCGAAGGGCCGCAGCTGCATGACACCACGATGTGGCTCGCTGGACGTGTAAGTAGAGCCACGAGGCAATGTCGGTATCTCACGTCGCTGGGTATGGACATGCCATTGCCAGTATTGCAACAAGACCGCACGCTATCTTGGGATCCGTACCTTCCGTGTTTCCGGCGGAAGGCACCGCACCCATCCATTGAGCACACACAACGCCGCGTCGTCGAGATACAATCGAATCAAGACGTCATAAAGCTCATGTGCTTCATCGTGCTTTCATACACGTTACGTCGCGAGGTACGTTGCTCGCCCCATAATAGGTGCCGAAGGCGATCTCCGTCGAAGTTGGCGCACGCACGCAAGCAAAGAGTAATCGTCGGAAAAATGCGCGACTGCGCCATCCTGGCGGTCGTTCAGCACCCGTCAGCTGCAGTTGTTGTGGCGTTCTCCGAGAGGAATCCGTACACGTATGTCAGGCAATTTGTAGAGAACTCGCTATTGCTTCGACGACGCGATTTTCGAAGGCTCGCGTGAGTGGTGTAGCCTTCTGGAACTTGCCGGTCAAAGCTTCGCGCTTGACGACAGATGGAGTAGAGACGGCTTCTTGCGGCACACGAGGCACAAAGGGCTGTGATTCGTGATCAACTGGAGCATGTGGGCTACTGGCATGTCCCGACTCCCGAGGTTCCGGTCATGGAGCCTTAACGAAGTGAATCGCCGGTCCTCGTGTCCAGTTCGGGAGTGCGGGCCTGTGGCTATTTCACAGAGAAAGAAGGCATACCTATGAGCAAATTTTGCGAGTAATCAGAGCTTGATGTGGGCGCGGTAAAAGCGTGAACATGATTATGGACTTTAATGGGAGGTAGTGGGTTCTAGGTCACTTACCAAATGCGGTTGTACAACGCACCCGGCGGCAAGTTGCGCTCGCGGCAAAGGCCGCGCCGCCCTCGTCGTCTGCCGGACGCATACATCCACCTCTTGCCCTCACCACCTCCTTGCTACCGCTAGACTCTCAGCCCTGCAAGATGTCTGCAGCTGCCGCGCCTGTGAAGCAGCAGATGCGGCGCATAGCGGCGAAGTGGCCGGGCGACCCGTTCCGGCCCAACATCCAGTTGAAGACACTCTTTGAGTCCCTCGCGGAGCACCCTAACCTCACACCCACGGCCGTGAACGCGGCGCGTGCGCTCAAGAACGATGAGTTCATAAAGAAGGTACGCACGACACTCCCACTCCATTCCGGCAGCGGAAAATGGGCTGACACGCGCCCCGCGACCACACAGTACGCGCTCTCGGAGAGGACGCTACGTCCGGCCTCGTTCCCGCACTACTACACGCGCCTCGTCGAGGCGTTCGATAAGAGCGCGCAGGGGATTGGTCGCCCGTGGTGGAAGATTTTCTTCAACATCTGGTAGCGCATGAGGCTTCGACTATGGCCGTCTGACTCAGGCCATCCAATTACCGGTGCGCTACCATGCTTCGCTCCACTAGCACCGACGTATTTGTCGCTCATGTCGGCCAGGGACGCCTTGTGCGCCGCACCCACGCACAGCGGACCCATGCAGTTCTCGACGACACGGAAGACGAAGCGATGCTCGCCCCCATCACCCCCGACGCGGCCTCTTTGGACGGGCAGGACCCCGCGGCATCTCCCTGCGCGCCGCGACACTGCTTCTCTCCCCCACGCATATTTCGATTGCGTATTCTATCTGTCTGGGAACTTGCTCTATCACGCAGATAATCGCGTCCATGCGTGTCCATGCCCTTGCGTGCGCGTCCCTCGCGAAAAGGTTCGCGGGAGAAGCTCCGAGCCAGAAATCCAGAATTCTCGCAAGCCAAAGAGACTGCCAATCACTGAGTGTGTTAATTGTGCTGCAACTGCGGCCGCGAGCACGTCATGTGGTGGCGGGTGCCCGCCATTACCAGTGTACTGGTGAGAGACCGGAAGGATGTGTGAAGTCAGTACGCGACCGTAGGGGCGTGTACTACAGGGCAGTCGTTCGTATGCCAAATCGCACGTCGGCGATATCCAACGTCTCCGGACCCGTGCGGATCCGCCGCTGACGCGCACGTCGCACGAGCGTGGATCCCGGTCCCAGACAAACTCGATGCTTAGTCCTCGAGCATCTCCTCCTCGCCCTCTCTCGCCTATGAAAACACACGCGTGATTAGCCATGCTTGCCCTGCCCACGGGCGTGGAGAGCACACGCACCTTCTCGACGAGCTTGCGCCGCTTCTCGCGCGCTTTGCGCTGCACCTTCACGTACCGCGCGAGCGGCGAGTCCTCGACCTTCAGGTCGTCCTCCCACCGCTCGACCTCGCCCGTCTTGCCCGGCGCGAACAGCACGCTCTTGCGCTTCTGCTCGACCCACTGTGCGCTCTCGTCGATCCGGTCTACGAGCACTTTCACAACGCCGGTCTCCTTCGCCTTCGCGAGCTTGCCCTGTGCGCCCTTTGCGCTCTTGATCGCCTTTCGCAGGAGCAGCGTGATGGGCACAACGACCTCGGGGAAGCCGATGCTGCCCTGCACGGGGGGACTCGCGAGGTACTCCGCGAGCAGGAACGCGCTCTCTTCTGCGAGGCCCTCGTTGTACACGCGCGTCTTGAGATACTGTTGGGGCGCGCGGATGTTGGTCTCGAAGTCGAGCGGACGAAGCGTGGAGGGTTTCGGTTTTGATGATGCGGAGAGGGTGGACGTAAGGACGGGGAGGAGGTACGGTGCGAGCGGGACGTAAACGTGCGTATGGCGCGTGAGGTGCAGAAGTGACCGCACAATGTGCAGGTGGAAGGGGAACGAGCGGGCGTTGCTAATAAGTCTGACAGGTCATGGCGTTAGTGGAGCTCGGCTGAATCGGCATGTCATATCTTACTTTGCTGACCCGAGTGCGACCTGGACGAGTGGGTAGATGAGTGCTCTCAGCTCACTCTCTTGTCCCCCGCGTTCAATGAGCGTCTGCTTGTCACATGCCCGCGCAATGACCAATGCCCAGAAGTCGACGCAGTGCACATACTGCCAGTTGTACACTTGCTTATATGCCTCCTACATTCCACGATCAGTATGTTTCGAGCAGGCGCATTTCGGCTGGCGTACCTTGGTCTTCGTTTTCATGCTGTTCCGCAGATGAATGGCCAGCTGCCTGATGTACCCGAATGCATGCTGATACGATGCAGCGTGGTCCGTGCAGAACAACTCGCTCGCCGAGTTCTTCATGAGGTTGATAGCGGGAAGCGTGTGCGCGCTCGTCGACTTGCACGAGCGCACCAAGGTGAGATATGTGTTCTTCAGAACCATGTCTAAGACGGACTCGTCCGTTGCGCCCGCGAGTCGGCGCACAGAGAGGAAGGCGGCAATCCGGACGCTGTCCTCTGCACTTGACCAGTAGCTCAAACACGTCTGCGAGGGGTGAGTGCGGGCGATAATTGCTGCAGAGGCTGGCATACCTTGAGGTAGACCTTGACGGTCTTGCGATTGCTCGTCACGTAGGGCACGAGTTTCGCTGTCTCGGCGAACGCGAGGCGCAGCATGTCGTTGTCCGAGATCTGGTCCATGAACTGCAACACGTTGTGGAAGTATGACAGTATGAGTTTCTGCAGCGTCTTCCATTTGTTGTTTTGTGTTGGGGATTTGCTAGCGGTCGCCATCTGAATGAGTTGATGCAGTACGGCAGGAGGACAAGGGCAACGCACAATTTGCCGTTTGGTAGTGAACGGTATGGACAGTGGTGCTCAAGGATAACTGGAGTGTACTTGAGTGCGGTCGTAACCAACTTATTGTACACTGGAAGGAATTGAGTAGTTTCCCTTGATGTCTAGTCCTGCGGGGCATACCTGACGAGCGGTCTATCCTCCATGCGACCACTTGGTCCTCGTCGTTCATGTGAACCGCGGACCGGAAAGCGATCAACATCTTCCTCAGGGCCTTCAATGACCGATGCTAAAATCCACTTTATGTGAGTAATGAGGTCAAACAAAAATGCAGAGGGACATACGTCCAACAGGGCCTTCTGCCATCGCTGCAGAATCTCCTTGGTCAACACGGGCGTGACGTCCTCCATAACCTCTTCTTCGTCTTCATCATCATCGCCGGCCTGCCCAGCATTCGTATTGAATTCCAGCAACTCGCGGTCATTTTCTTGGAGATACTTGAAGAACTCCGGGTCCTTCTCCGCAAGCTTCGACAGTTCCATGAGATGGGCCTCGCCCTCATCTGGAGAGCAGTAAGTCACGCGATATAGCGTATCCTCAAGTAGCGTGCTCCGTACCATCAAGTTCATCCACGTCTGCGAAGGACTCGTTGTCGTCGCCAAAGTCTGAGCCCTCCTCATCTTCACCCTCGTCCTCGGACATGGCACCCTCTCCGCTCTGTGTCAAGCATAGCTTTCAGTCTCCCATATATATAAAAACATTGAACGTGCATACCTCGGACCCCTCGTCGTCACTCCCTCCCTGCATGAACCCGCCTCCGAGGAAGTCATCCACGGACATCCCCTTGAACCTGATACTGGGTTAGTAGCGAAACGAGTCGAGGGATATCCGCACTCACTTTCCGGAAGTCTCCCCGACTTCCTCATCCCCCTCGTCTTCCCCCTCCTCATCATTGCGAGCCTCTTTGCCCGCGCCTTTGCCGCCTTTCCTCTTCTCGTTCTTTTTCTTGATGTCGCGGAACTTGCGGCGCGCCTGGATGACCTTCTTGAGCTGCCCGCTGGCGGCGAACTTCCTTGTTGATTTTACAGCCTTCTTTCCCATATTTGACGAGACTACAAAGGCAAGAGCGGACGCGTGCAAGGAAGGAGTGCAAGCAACGTGCAAGAGAGCACAACCTGGAGTCGGACGCGCCGCGCAAAACTAAAACTCGCAGGATCTCGATCCCTGGTGGCGGATCAGCCGGCCCGTGCGCGTCTATAGACCGATCATTGCTCTTCGGCGCTTCTACGCTACCAGTACTCTCGTGAGCGCTAAGCATACTCCTCCGACGAGTCCGAGCTGTATCATATCATCGCACATGGCTACACATGCTACACGTCTCGCTCGCCTGTTCACTCCTGATATGCATGCCGAATAAATGCACAAATGGTACACCCTGCTCGTCCACAGCTCGTGAAACCGAATGAGCTGGAGTCTGCACTCGCACGCCCGCTCAATGTCGCCGCGTACGAGCCGGGCCGCCAAGCTGCATACTTTGCTGCTACTCTCTCGTACGGTATCATTGCTGGTGCTTTGGTCTCCTGTGTGTTGTGCCGGACTGTATCGATACGTATCACTGAATACGCTGCACAGGGCATCCGTTCCTCGACGGCAACAAACGCACAGGTATATACATATCACCTTCTGGCCTATGCATCATAACTCTAACGTATATGTTCAACGTCGTCGTAGCATTCTTCCTCGTGAACGAATACCTGTGTGCGCAGGGCCTCTCAGGCCTACTTGACAAAGGAAAGGATAGCGAAGTCTCTGAAGGCTTAGTGGACATAGCGGAACATCACATCAATGTCGCGGCAGGAAAGCTGGGCGTGGAGGGTCTACTCGGCCCTTCAGCACCTAGAGAACCACCTTGATATTCATTTATATTAGGTCAGACGTTTCCATCGAGGGCATGGAGATTGCGCACCGTAGCACAGTATCTGCATCAGCGATCCTTGAGGTATGCCAGTATCTCTTGCACCTCAGGATCACGACCGCTCTCAACCGTCCTGCGTGCAAGAGAATCTACCACCGCCATTTCATCAGTGCCCATCGTATGCTTTCACCTCTCGAAATTGAAGACGTACCGCTGTCCGACCCGGTGCGCGCGATCGCGAAGTAGTTCGGTGCCCAGCCGCTCAGCGTCAGCGGCACTCATGGCGCCTGGGCTGGATCCCACCCCAGGGCCTCCGCCACGGCCTGGTCGACGTAAAGTGTATCATTATCTAGGACGACCTTGAATTCCCGGGCTGTGGCGCTGGGACCTAAGATGGACTGAGTCCGAGCGCTGCCTGGGATCATCCTGAGGCCGACAGCAAGTTTGCGTCCAACGGAGAACATACACGCGTCGCACATTTAACGTAACTGCGTTGACTATCGCCATATGCATGCTTGTGCGATGGCAACTCGGGTGTGGCATATCGTGAGTGGTGTGATTCCAAAGAACATAGGGCCAATGATACAGGGAATAGGGTTACAAGATCAACAGTTAAGCTGGAAACGACGCGCCTGGAGCGGTAGGAGTAAGTGTGTCAACACGCCTCGTCCGGCGAGCAGAAAGTCGGCCTGGCCCCCGCAGCTCGGGATCGCGGATGTTGAGCATGAGACGGGTAATGAGTGTGGTGGAGACGCTGTGCAAGAGGATCGCGAGCCGCCATGATTGAGACACCGTGAGAAGACATCTGCCCGGGAGGAGGGAACGTACACGTTCGTGATATTAGTGCTGATGTTCTTGTACATGGGCTGTGAGCGGGTGTGGGTCAGTTGAATTCAAAACTGGATGCGGGGAAGCGGGGAGCCGGCGGCCTACCTGTGCCAGCTGTCAGATGGAAAACATTAATTATGGTTGATCGCAGGGATGAGGGAAGTATATGCTAGATGTGCGCGTACCGTATATGATAGAATGTTGGCCAGGTAGAAGAGTGAGAGAATCCTGTGTGCGGCGCGATCAGTAGGCACTGGGTAGCGATTGAACACAGTATGTACGCAAAGTAACCTGTACCTATATGCGAATTCTCATCAGCTCTGCGGAAACAATCTTATGAATCGTCCCTCACTGACTGTCTCGGAGTATCACACCGAAATAGCCCCCACACCAGGTATCTCGGACCTGGAGCGCATGCAGGACCGTCAAAACAAACACAGCGACGTCGAAGACCATGATAGCGCTCCACGCGATAGCGAGGTCGTTTCCCCTATGCAGCATAGTCATGAGCATCTGTGGAGAGTGCGCGCAGCCGGCCTTGTGTCACTCACTCTTCTTGGGATAGCACTAGAATGCATCCCGCATGCGCGAGCGTTGCTGAGGGCGCGATCGTTGGGTTCCTTGCCCTCCGCCCAACCACGAGTACCCACTGCAAGTGCAAGGTCAGCAAGGGCGTGAATATATGTCGATCACCGGTCAGGGGGCTCACCACACTGACGCACAAGCCTATGTCAAGGAGCCCGAGGAGCAATACGAGGACGCGGCGGTCTCGTGCGTACAAGGCGTACGTCCGAAGGAGCGTCAGCGCAGCGGCGAAGCCCACTGTGAAGACGCTGATGAACCGACGATACTCATGGAATGCCGGACATCTTTCGGGGTGTATATACTTAGTTCAAAAGACTACGAAGTGCGGGGTGGGACGTACTGCTACATGGATATTGTGTCAATATATTGTGTCTGACACATCTCTCTGGAAACTCACAGACTCTGATAGGACCCCAAAAGACTCGACGATCCCAGGAATCTGGCCGAGGATTGGAATGTACCGATTCAGGAAGAAGAGGAGTGAGGGCCATGTTAGTCTTCCAGTCCAGTATCGTTCCACCTCTCGTGGGATTGTAAGAATGAAGTCATAGTAAAGCAGGGCTACAAGGTATTATGGATGGTCAGCGGGAGTGTAAGATGAATGCGCATGTACTAGGAAAACTCACCTAATGCGACCGCTGAGACAATCCGGTTCGTAAAGCTGTATTCGCCGTGAAATGAACATGGTGTCGACACGACAAGGATGGCACCTCTGAGAGAGCAACTTACACGGCTTCTAGTGCTGCTACGTTACTCATGATTCGTTCGGGCCAGCCCAAGATCAAAAAAAGGAAGTTGACATTGGAGGACGATGCGACAGCCAGTGCGAAATCGAGGCTAAGCTTGCCCAGCTGTTGAGAGGTCGAGATGAAAAGGCCCTTGAAACCGCAGCAGCAGGGAAGCTGCTATGTATATGGGACGCGACACCGAACCATATCAATGACCTGTGCCCTGAATCCGAGTTAGTAGAAGCCATACGAGTCCATGGACACCCAACACCGAAGGGGACAGGCATGTAGCAACCAGCCACAGGTAGGCAAGCCGGTGTGGTAGAATGCCAGGCCAACCGATGGAGAAGTGGTCGTGTCGGCAGATGTAACTCCCTGGATGGTCGCCAAGCGGGATTTCGAGCACAGTGCTGCTGACGGTGAGCGTGGCAGTACACATCAATACTCACATCTGACAATGATCATCGATTTTGGCCGGAGGGACCAGGTAGAAAGTACTGGCCTTCATGAGAGTAAGGGCTGCCTAGAGAGTGCAACAGGGATGCCTCATCCGCGTAGTTAGGCCCAATCAACTCGCGGCTTAAGAGTAAAGGCGAAGTCTTACCTGCAGCGGAAATAATGACGGACGTGAATTGAAAGGGCAAACGATGAAAACGAGGTCGTCATGATGGCTTAGGACCTACTGAGGTGACCATAAATCCGTTTTCCTGGAGGAGCCACATACAGCTTTGAAGAGGTGTGCAGTGTGTGGAGTCGCCTGTCGATCAAACTGTTAGACAGATGCTGCAACCCAGCTGGCATGCAATACAAGCCTCCACGTTCTTGACACCCCTTGCAACCGATCGACAACGTATCTTTTCCTTTGGCGCCGGAGACTACCGTCCTGTATCCGGCACGTCGCGGCCTGTGCGTTTCAAAAACGCCGTGAGCCCCACCAGCATCGGTAAGGCGGCTGCGTTGAGCGCGGCGGTGAGCTCGCCAGGCCCCGTTACGGCTGACCAGTAACCCCGCATGTGGTAGGCCGTAGTTGTGCGTCACGCTGTGCTGTGTGCCGTAGTTAGCGATTCAATAGACCCACGTTCCAGCGTGTTCGGCCCCCATTAGTACCCTGAGCTGAGAGTGCTACGCAGCTGAATGCGCGGATATGCGCACGAGCGCGTCCACATAACAAAATCTGCACATCTGTCAGCTGTCACCCCAGTCCTTCGACGGTGGGAACACACCTATCGTGGATTCGAACCCAAATATCGCTGAAGAATCACTGTCGCAGACGAAAACAGTGCTTACAGAGAGGAATATGTTGGCGAGAAGGAAAAGCACAGGTTCAAGGTCGGAAATACAACACGAGAGAAGCTGCTACTATATCTGGATACAAACATTCGTATTGAACCGACGTGCCTTGGGCGGTGGAAGTGAGGGCGTTAACACGCCTCGTCCGGCGAGCAGTAAGTCGGCCCGGCCCCTCGCAGCTCAGGATCGCGGATGTTGAGCATGAGACGGGTAATGAGCGTGGTCGAGACGCTGTGCAGGAGGATCGCGATACGCCATGATTGAGACGCCGTGAGAAAACATCTGCCCAGGAGGAGAGGACGTACACGTTCGTGATTGTAGTGCTGATGCTCTTGTACATGGGCTGTGAGCGGCGGGCGTGGGTCAGCCGAATTCGAAGCTGGAGCCGGCGGCCTACCTGTGCCAGCTGTCAGATGGAGAGTATTAATGATGATTGATCGCAGGTATGAAAGAAGTAGATGCTAGATGTGCACGTACCGTATATGATAGAATGTTGGATAGGTAGCAGAGGAAGAGGATCCTGCGCGCAGCGCGATCAGCAAGCACCGCGCGTAGTGATTGAACGCAGTGCGTACGCAAAGTAAGCTGTACCTAGAAGTGATTCTCATCAGCTCTGCAGAAAAGATCTTACGACTTGTTCCCACTGACCGTCTCGGAGTATCACACCGAAATAGCCTCCACACCAGGTCTCTCGGACCTGGAGCGCCTGGAGGACCGTCAAGATAAACACAGCGACGTCGAAGACCATGATAGCGCTCCACGCAATGGCGAGGTCGTCTCCCCTACATATCAAACTAATGAGCATCCGCGAGGCGGAGAGTGCGCGTAGCGGCTATGTATTACTCACTCCTCCTGGGATAGCGCTAGAATACACCCTGCATGCGCAAGTGTTGCTGAGGGCGCGATTGTTGGCCTCTCCATCAAATGACCAACCACGAGTACCCACTACGGTTGCACAGTCAGCAAGGGGTGACTATGCATCAATTGCCGGGCAGGAGACTCACCACGCTGACGCTCACGCCTATGCCAATGAGCGCGAGGAGCAATGCAAGAACGCGGCGGTCTCGCACGTACAGTGCGTACGTCCGAAGGAGCATCAGCGCAGCGGCGATGCCTGATATGAAGACGCTGATGAACCGGCGATACTGATGGAACACCAGACATCTTTTAGGGTGTACATACTTAGTTCAGAAGCGATGAAGAACAAGGTGGGGACCTACTGCTACATAGAAAAATTCAATATACTGTGCACGACATATGCATCTGGAGACTCACCGGCTCTGGTAGGACTCCGAAGAACTCGGCGATCACAGGAATGTGCCCAAGGACTGCCGTATATCGATTCAAGAAGAAGAGGAACGAGGGCCACGTCACTCTTCCGGTCCAGTACCGTTCCACCTCTTGCGGGATCGTTAGAATGAAGTCGTAATAGAGCAACGCTGCCGAGTGCCAGAAGACGTCAGTTAACATCAAAATGAATACACCGGCACGAGAGCTCACCGAATGCGACGGCTGAGATTATCCGGTCGGTGTAGTTGTACTCGCCGCTGAGCGATAGTAGTGTCAACTCGATGGGAACAACGCCACCAAAGAGACACTAACATGGCTTCCGCCGTGATTATCGTACTCATGTTTGTTCGGGCCGGCCGAAGATTATAGGCAGGAAGGTAACGTAGGAGGCAGTAGCCAGTGCGGAGCCAACTTGAAGCCTGTTCAGCTGGTGGGGGATCGAGAAGAGAACGCCCTTGGGACCGCAGCGGCTGGGAAGCTGCTATGTATACGGGACGCGACACCGAAGCATATCAATGACCTGTGCCCAGAATCTGAGTCGGTAGAAGTCATACGAGTCGATGGTCACACGACACCAAGGGGTATATAGAGACCAGACACAGGTAGGCGAGCCGGTGTGGTAGAGAGCCAGCCCAACTGATTGAGAAGTAATCGTGTCGGCCGGCGGCGCAATGTAACTCCTTGGACGTCGCCAAGCGGGAGTTTAAGTACAGCGCTGCTGACGGTGAGTGGATCCAGTCGAAGATCATCGAAGTGTGTGTTTGCCGAGGTGCCGTTCAGGTAGGGGCGTGGAGGATGCCTCGGTACGATTGAACGCAGTGACAGTACACATCACATCTAAAAATGATCATCGTGGTTCTTGCCCATGGGACCAGGTGGGTGCGAGTGAGCAAAGCACTGGTCTTCATGAGGGCAAGGGCTAGCAAAGGTCGCTAAGAGAGCTCGACATGCCCTCTCCGCGTAACTAGGCCCAAACGACTCGCAGCTTCAAGGAGAATAAAGGCGAGGTCGTATCTGCAGCGAAGGGCGTGAGTTCATAGCATGAGTGATGTGCGATTAAAACGAGATCGTCATTCGCGCTTACCGAGGTCATTATGAATCTGTTTCCTTGGGGGAGCAACATACAGATTTGAAAGGTAGAAGGACGGCGTTAGCACAATACCACTAATGATGTCGCGATGTTCACCAATGCTTGAGCTATAATGCTGTGGATGGCGAAAACGTACAATTGTGCTGCTCGCAATGAAACTTTCCGTTTCTCCCGCCTCGTTTGTACGCCATTGAGACGCCAATCCGGATTTTCTGCAACACGGGGAGGACGTGGACGTCGTGGTACAAACAGGACAAGGTACGAACTTTAACACCCGCCGGCAGTTACCTAATTAGATGATTATATAAGTCATAAATTCGGGACTATGGGCGTCTACAGCACTTCGTACATTGCATCGATCCCCGCAACCACACTCATCCTCTTCCTCTTCCTCCCCCTTGCCTGTTGTTTCGCACGACACGATGACTTCGAGGACAGGGACGCCAGGCAATGTCGCGTCCAACACGCTACTTCTCCGCCGCCAGCTGACGGAGCTCACCAAGCATCCGGTCGAAGGCTTCTCAGCAGGTGCGTCCTGGCTTGTTCCCCGGACATCCGGATCGCTCACCGCACTCGTCCATGATCTCTCTCCGCTCGCTGTGATCTCGTGTTGCACCTTGCTTGCGTTGGAGTGTAGGTCTTGTGGACGATAACAACCTGTATGAGTGGGAGGTCATGATCATCGGGTACGTTCACCAGTAATTGCCCCGCGCGTGTGGCGAAGGTATTGATATACGCGATTGTATACCCCCTCAGTCCCCCTGATACGATGTAGTGAGTCCTACTTGGGTTTTCGCGGCTATCCTTATGAACATAGTGCTGACCTGGGCAGTGAGGGCGGTTTCTTCAAGGCGCGCCTGTCCTTCCCGGAGGATTTCCCTCTAAACCCTCCGAAGATGCGGTTCATCACACCGATGTGGCATCCGAACAGTACGTCGATAAGTCTATATAAGCGTTGCCCCAATGATCTCACTATGCATGGTGTAGTCTACCCCGATGGCGTGGTGTGCATTTCTATCCTCGTAAGCCCACTTCAACCCCTCGTAATATTTCGTGCGCCGACGAAGGTCTCTCTAGCACCCTCCAGGTGAAGACCAGTACGGATACGAGGACTCGGGCGAACGGTGGCTGCCCGTACACACAATCGAATCGATCGTAAGTACACACGCGCTTCAATCACCCGCAGGAGTATCGCTGAACTAAGTTGGCTTAATTAGCTTTTGAGTGTCATATCTCTACTGTCGTCTGACACGCCGAACCTGGACAGTCCTGCCAATGTCGACGCTGCCAAAGAAGTGCGAAATGATATCGACGGTAAGCGGTCCCCGTGAAAGTGAAAATGAAACATACTCATGCCCGATTTCCTCAGGATACAGGAAGAAGGTCCGACGCTTAGTGAGGCGCAGTGCCGAAGAGGCCTATGACTAGCCCCTCGGGATTCACCTCCGCGACTTCCATTCCACTCCCAATCCCCGCCCGCTCGTCCGCGAACATTCTGTGTTGTTAGCCGCTGCTCCGCCACGCATTCACGTCTTCTGGGTTCACCGCTGTATAGTGCTTTGTGGTCCGTCCGCACCCCGCGTTTCCAGCATTCTCAACACGCTCTATACACCTTTCCATCCACTCCCCCCGCTTCCTCTCGCTACGGGTGGCTGGCGCTTGCACTCGCGTGTCGGCCGCCCCCAGACTGTTTCCATAATGACGCGCCCCGCACGCCCCTCTCGCAATGTTGTCAATACGAATGTTTGTATCCAGATATAGCAGCTTCTCTCGTGTTGTATTTCCGACCTTGATACCTGTGTCTTCTTCTCGTCAACATATTCCTGGTTATAAGTGCTGCATTCGTCCGTGATGGTGGCTGTTGCACGGGAATTGGATCGAGGCTGCAATAGGTGTGTGCTCCTGCTATACGAGAGGTTGCGGTGAAATTTTGAAAGCTGATAGACGTGCAGAATTTTGTTATGTGATCTCTCACTCGTGCACATATTCACCAAAGCCGTCGAGAGATACGGATGGGCTAGCAAAACAATCAACGAGTAAGCATTAAGAGCGTATGGGCACATACTGCCACACATCGCGCCATCTCTGGCTGTTTTCAACACCAGGGCATTGTCTCAGCGGCCCACCTCACGTACAGAACCTGGATGCCGTTTTTGCTCGGGGGACTTGAGTTGGCCAAACATTCTCTCGCCCCAGCGAAGAAGTCGCGTGTGAGTGACCCGTCCCCTAGACCGATCAGATATCGACTGAAACGCTAACTACTGCGTATAGCATGCCCTGGTGCGGAATCGCACCTACTGCATGAAAGGTCACCGGTCAGCCGTAACGGGACTTGGCGAACTGACCGCCGCGCTCAACACAGCCCTACCGATCCTGGTGTGGTCTGCGTCGTCTTTGAAACGCACAGGCCGCGACGCCTCGCTGAATACAGACGGTGTCTCTAGCGCGCTAAAGGAAGAGACACGTTGCCGATCGATGCAAGATGTCAAGAACTTTGAGCCCATAGCCTTTGGCCGCAGTCCCAAGGGTGCGTTCTTTGCGTGTTGAGTGCCAGCTGCGTTGCAGCATCTGTCCAACAATTGACCGATAGGCGACTCCACGCACTGCGCACTTGCGCCCTTGTATCTGAGGTGAAATCTTCTCGGCGCAGATCCAGCGAGGCGGCCGTAAGTCAATTCCGGAGGGGTTAACCGCCAACTGCCCCCAGGTGTCAAGAGACAAGCATGATCTGCGCTCATATGGACGTGAGTGTTCCTTATATCCTCGTAAACGCCAGCAGATTTAGTAAATACCGTTCCCAGGTCAGAACGGCGTTACCAATGATATGCGCACCGCCGCCCGCTCCACATTTGCAAGAGATGTCGGCACAGGCACCCTTCCGGGCAGTCATGCTGCGGTGCGTCGCTCGCGAACTTCGGCCGCTATTTCCGAGTCAAGAAGACCGATACACACGTGTGGCAACGGTCCAGCCTGGGCGATATTCCAATAGGGCTCGCGACCCATCGTAAACCAACAGCTAATACACCCCTTGACGTCCAACTTCGTGGGGTCAACTGCATGCATGCCGCGGAATACACACCTGCGCCACCGCGTCCTTGTATATGTAGGTTGTGTCTCCGGGTCCTGGGATGGCATATAAGAGTACTACCTGGTTTCCCAGCTAGCGCTCCCGTGTCATGGCTACTCCCACACACGTCGGCGTCCATTGTGCTTCGCGACCATCCAGGGAGTTACCTTGCGCCGACCACGATGCTTCCCCTTCTCCATCTGTTCGCCCCGCTTCCTCCATTGCGCCGCGCTGCTCACCTGCCGACGGCGGCTGCTCCTCTGGTATCCTCGCAATCCTCTTGTCCTCGGCGCGGAACGTTGGACAAGGTTAAGCTCCAGGCACGACACACTGACAGGGCTCGACGTCGCGCCTCGGGTACATAATGGCTCCTTCCCCGCTGCTACCGTTTCTATGCCCCTCTCTCTTGCGTACTCCTCGCCAACTCGGCAAGCTGTCTGCTGCGGATCTTCGCCGGTATCTCACGCGTCTGCGTAGTTGACTAGTCGCCTCCACTGGAAGGAGTGCACCATGAGTACCGTCATCCCCGGAGAAGTCATGTGAGTCTCTTTCTTACAGAGGTCGCAGCTCCCTCATCCCAGGCGCTCACGCCTCAAACCACGCAGCATCGAGTCCAACTACACCAATCGGATACTGTCCTCTGTCGCATTCGGTGAGTCCCCGGGCACGCGCAAGCATGCATAGTGGACGTGCACTGACCCATGCCGCCGACATACAGCTCTGCTGTACTATGACTTCGTCTTGACGATCCCACAAGAGGTGGAGAGATATTGGGAGCGCAAATTCTCTTTGCCCTCGTTCCTGTTCTTTCTGAACAGGTACATGTCTGTCCTTTGCCACATCCCCGTGATCGTCGAGTTCTTTGGCGTTATTCCCGAGTCTGTGAGTCCTATACGCCTAGTGACACTGGTAGCGCTACCAAATGCTAACGACCTCCGTCGTGCAGCAGTACGTCCCCTCCTGACCCCACTCATCTTCATCGATGAAACTGAGTACATGCATTGCACCAGATGTCGGGAGTTCCAGCAGTACCACCGCTTCATCAGCATGGTCATCCAGGGCGTCGTCGCGGCACTCATGCTGCTTCGGACGTACGCGCTATACGGGCAGGACCGGCGTGTCCTTATACTGCTCTCTACGATCATCGGTACTGGCGGGATAATCAGCGTAGTCCGTCTCATTTGACAATGCACGCCAAGCATATACTCACCCTTACGCGTACGACGCAGTGGGTCCTTGTGGCAGGCCATCGTACACGTCGGCCGACGGTCACCTATGCAGAGGCGATCGCAAAGACAGGGTGCGACCTTACGCTGTCGCAGGAAGAGTGAGTCGCGCAAATCCGTCTTTCCTCCCCAGTTGAGGCTCACGTTGGGGTACAGGGGCTATGACCTCGCCATCGCATGGAGCTCAATCCTGGTCTTCGACGCCGTCGTGTTTATCCTGACGCTGCTGCAGGCACTCAAGGCCGGGAGGTCTTTGAGTGGGAGCTACCTCAGAGTCATGCTCCGAGACGGTGAGCAAACAACGTCCTTCTTGCAACCTCTCGTATCTGACGCCGTGGTACGCCTCAGGAACGATCTACTTTGCGTATGTCTCGACCTCTCTGCAGACCGTGTATGCGGCCTCCGCTGATCGCGCGACCCGTAGAGCTCTATTCGTTTGCTATCTTTCGAACATACTAGCGTACGCGGTGAGTGCGGGTGCTGTTCTCCCTACGCGACCGATGTGTACTAATTGTCGCCGATCATTTCTCACTCCGATAGCTTGCAAAGGTACGGGCTCGTCCACGCTTGTGATTCCCTGGGTGCAGCGATGATTGACCTCGGTATCGCAAAGCCCGTACACAAGGGTGTCAGCACCTCGATCACGAACGTGTACGTCCTCTTTCAAGATAACGCTTCGTTGACGGTAGTTTGCTGATGCGTCGCCGTCTCCATTGCAGCGTCTCCACCACGCTCATTACCCGACTCATGCTCAACATCCGCGACCCGAAGCTGCGGTGGGGAATCGACTCCACGGACTCCGATTACTCATATGCATCCTCAGGCGAAGTGTACATTGCAAGGGGACACTAGAATATCCGCGACGGTTCAGAGCGCGCTCTCTCTGATTGTATCATAATGGTCGTTCTCTTGTATCGGTAGTTTTTGTTGGAATGCGATACGTTAGCGCATCGCAGTCCTGTGTTTATCGACGTGCCTTCACAGGCCACATCCAAGGACTAGTGGCTGAGCTACACTGGAGCCCTCATCTGCTCTCATTCGCGTGCGATAGTGGCGGTCATCATGCGAAGTTCCTGAATCACAGCACCCACAACGACTCGAACACGATGTCCACCCGCCAGCACATCACGGCGAGGCACGGCTCCGGGTAAGCACACGGTCAATGGATATATGAGCTTAACCCAATACGAATACAGTCTACTAACATACTACAGGCGAGACTCGGCCAGCGTACGTGCACTGAAACAATGTCCCTGAACTCGTCGGCCAGGCGATCAGGCCGTCGCGGGTGGGAAGTCGCGATTGCGCAGGAACACGTAGGTATCTTCTGTAGTAGGGGTTGCGTTGAACAGTTTCCCAAGGCGTTCGTCTACGGAAGTGTAGGAGGTTAGTATATGCGCTGCAAATGGGAAGAGATGGAGTGGGTGGACGCACAGACAGGGTCCGACTCGATGTGCTCGAAGTGCTTGAGCGGCCAGCGTGTACCTGCGGCCTGCTCGTCCTTTCGCCTTTGCCTCTGCTCATTCTAAATATGGCACCATGTCAGACCTCAACAGTAGATAGACATGGATGCCAGTAGCGACATACCTCGATCTTGCTCTTCTCGCGACTTGCAAGTTCGTAGTCCCCCTCCCGGATACCCCGCGCGACGTGTTGCCACAACTTCCTGCTCTCGAAGTCCGCCATCTGCTCCACCGAGCCGACAGTCACCTCCTCTTTCGGCGTCCGCACGTCAGTGAAGGTCTCGCCGGTGTCGGAGTCCTTGGACGTCTCATGCCACAGGCCGTCGTACTTCTTCACAGGGTTCGTGGAGCCAGGCGGGGTCAGGACAGCCTTGAAGAAGTGGGACTTGGCGCCGATGGAGAAACCAAAGTAGCCCCTGCCTTCCTTGGCCTCGTAGTCGATCTATCCAGAACGATAAGCATGATTGCACCCACGGCATGTGTATATATGCGCATAATACGTACCGTGGAAAGCCAACCAGACGAGCTCTGGATGTACGAAAGGCCAGTGAGCTCGATGTAGGGCGAGCCGTACCAGATTCCGTCGATGCGGAGACGGGGGAGAGTAATCAGGAATTCCTCCTTGCCGCCACCGGGGAGGTCGACGGTGAGGACGGCATGGCCAATCTGCTTCACGACGATGCTACCGCTGGAAAAGCTGGTCTTCTGCGCGCTGTGGCCTTGCAGGGCAAGACCTTTCGTCGGGTTCGAGATGTAGTAGGCAGTGATTGGCGGGTGGTGCGAGACTTGCTCGACCACCAGGTTTGTCTGTCCGCGGCCATTGTAGTCGGGCCAGGAACCGTAGAAGAGTCTACACCGGGCCAGTCAGTAACTCTGACTCTATGTAGCAGCGTCAGCCACTACGCACTCTCCGAGAACGGGGTTCAAAGGCCTGGTGAAGTTTGAATTGCGAGATGAGTATTTGGCGCAATGAAATGGGGAGAGGAACTGACTTCTTCTCAGAGCCGAGTTTCTCGTTACGCGAGGTGTACTGGCCCTTGAGCGTGCTCTTGAGGTTCGCTGCAATCAGCCGCGCACACTCGCTACAGCGTGATCTGCACTCACTATGAACCACTTGAGAACCGCAATCGACCGCGACTTCTCATCCGTCGCGTCCGCGATCGCTGCGAATAAGGCGGGTCTCTCGCACCAGTATGCTATCCCCGCGCGTCAATCACATGCACCCGATGACACGTGCGATGCAACTCACCAGGGAACTCGGTGAGCGAGATGGGGGACAGAATGAACGGCGGCGCGGTCAAGGACGAGAGGTCTCCGGAGAAGGACACGATCCTGGGTAAGCCAAGACGACGAGCAGTGGCTGTTTAGATCTAATCGGGTGTGGTGGATAGCGCATGCACGTACGACTTGACGAAGGTGGTCCAGCTGGTCTTCTGCGCTGCAGGGACTCCCTGAGCATTCAGACATGGTCGTGGTTGCGGCGTTGCGGGAATCGGAGTAGTTGCGGATGTAGAGATGGCAGAGGAGGCGGCCGGGTCGAGACAATCGTGACGCGCACACGGTCAGCGATTCTGGGTAATCGGCCCTGCAGGACGCTAGATGGACGCACCTCGCCGGGCAATTCGCTGGGGGTTTGTGTGCCAGACATTACAGAGATGTGAGATGAGCGTGAGGGTATCGAGGCTGTCTACTGGGGGATCGCTGTCGTGGATGGAGATGAAGAGGTCGTGGTCGTTGTGTGGAGGGAGGGCGTAAACGCCCGTGGCCAATGCTGTGGCTGACGACATTGCC
Source organism: Trametes versicolor FP-101664 SS1 (assembly GCF_000271585.1). NCBI lineage: Eukaryota > Fungi > Basidiomycota > Agaricomycetes > Polyporales > Polyporaceae > Trametes > Trametes versicolor. Next base: position 1,338,627 of record NW_007360328.1, read on the forward strand.
AGGGCGGTGGAGTACACATTCCTGCTAAAGCTCCTCCCGTCTCGCAGCTGCCCCGTGATACTGTACACACAATTATTCGAATTCGTCGAGGAGGCGTACAATACTAGTCGTGCAACATTACGTATACAGTGTCGTCAAAAGTACATACCGGGATAAATAGTCGTAATGAAATAACGTGCAAGAAGGGCGCGGGTTTGGGCGGCTTGGCGAAAGTGCGAGCCGCCCCTCGAACGCGCCAATCGGTCTATCAGGGGCGTAAGTCTCCCGTGCGAAGAGAGTGCGCGCAGAAGGGAGGGGGGCGTGTGCGAAGGCATGTCTGTCGTGAGTACTCCCAACGTCCGTATGCAGAGAGGGCGCGCGAAAGGCCCGCCCCCTTAACGAACTGTCCGAGGCTCATCCTAGTCGTTTTCAGTCACAGGCGGCAACTCTTCCGAAGGCCTCGCCGAGTCGCGGACCTCCCTCACCTCGACGGCCGTCCCAGCTTCTGCGCGAATAGCGGAGTCGGGCGAGCCCCGGTTGAGTGCAGCACCCATCTCCTCGTCCCGCGCTCGTCGTGTCTGCTTCCCCTCAACGAGGTAGATGAACGTGATGACAGCAGATACGAGCACCGCCTGGAAGATGACCGCGTGGTGCATATTGAGCGGTGGGCTGGCACTGGGTCCTGCGCGCAACGCGTCCTCCGCTGCATGATAAACACCATGGTCAGTTCGTCGTCGGAGAACAATGTGGCATGCCACAGCAAGTCAAACGCACAGAGAACGAAAATAAGCCCGAACAGGTTTGTGCTGTATGAGTGACAGACGTGAGACGCGTCGCAATGGAGTAGCGGGGGTATGGACGTACGAGGCCCACAGGATTGCAGAGCTCCCATCAGCGTTGCGCGTCAGCTCGACTGCGAGCTCCAGTACCGCGGGCAGGAGCGTCAGTCCGGTCGCTCCGATCACTGCCATCAGCACGAAGAGTGCGGCAGCGTTGTTTGGCCGGACTATAGAGCGGCGCACCGCAGTGTCAGCGTGCGACCATGGCGGAGAGGGGGACATAGTACGCACTCTCCCAGATCAGCGCTAACCAGCATGCGGCCAGTACGGGGCATAGAACTTTGCACGAAAGGGCGAGGTGGTGCGTAAGGACCCGATCATATAGCGGAGAGGTGATGGCCGCGGCCACCAGACCGACGAGAAGCAGTACTGCTCCCATGAGTCCGGAGACCGTGTCGGAGTAACCGTAGGGTTCCTGTGCGGGGTGTTGCGGTGAGTACATGATAGAGTTTGGCACCCCAGATCGCGTACCAGATGCTGTGCCGTCAAGACCGTGAAGGCGTTAATCCTATAGACAGGACAGACAGGGTCAGACTGCGGAAGAAGCTGAAACACCGGCGAGAAGACATACACTCCCACCAAAACACCGAAGACGAGCGCGATGATGGCGAAGTCGATACGCTGCCGCATGGACATGTATGTATATTCGTCCGGCGTTGCGCGACCTGACAACGCGCGCGCCATGGACGACATCGAGGGATGCTTTTGCGAGCCGGAGTACGCTGATCAGGGTTTCCATCAGCACAGCTCAGAGCAATAGGTGTTTGCAGGTTCGTACTGGGAGGCGTCGGGGGAGCGTTGCCTACGAGGAAGACAGCCGGCGCCGCAGCACTGAAGATTATAGCCATGACCAATAACTGCGAATGTATGAGCGCGATCCCCGAATGTATGCGTACTATATGCGTACCGATTGACGGGGCGAACCGATGAGCGGCGGAATCAGCTGGCCTAGAGCGCTTCCGACGGGGTTGGCTAACATGGATCGGCGTGGATCAGTTTGGAAGCACGTCCGGACATTCGAAACTACTCACAGATTCCCATGATCATCGTGGCGGTGGTGCGGCCCTTCAGGTCGAACCACTTCTCCGAGTAGCTCGGCACGATGATTTGGAAAATAGGCACAGACATGCCTCCCAATATCTGGCCAACAACCACGAATGCGTATGAGCTGCTGACCGATAGTGATTTCATCGTTCCCAGGTAGCGTATCCACCCGGAAAGAATGAACAGGACGGCTCCGATAAAACACTAGGGCTCAAATTTAGCACAGACTGAGGCATAGAACTCTTGAGACACTTACTGTTCCGCGTGTGCCCAGCCGTCCGTACAGATAAGGCACAAGTATCGAGGAGGGAAGGAAGACAAGGTTGACCACATTCCCGAGCCAGTTGACATCGTTCAGGCTGAACCCGAAGTCTCTGACCACTGGAGTTCACAGGTTGGGTTGGTGGGCGCCCAGGGACGTAGACACGGGAGAAGCACTCACTGTCATTTGCAATTGGGCCGAACCATACCAACACCATCCCCGACACAATGTTGAGCAGCACCTGGAGTAGCTTGCGGTCAATACCACAGCCTCAGGGAATAACAGATGTCCACTCACGATGGCCCCAAGGCCTACCCACCGCCGCTTGTACAGGCGATATGTCGCGATGGGAGGGAGCTCGCCGTCCGGGCTCGGAGCGCGCACATCCTCGGCATCTTTTGCTAAACACGTTGGCTCGTCAGCTTTTGAGTTACAGGATCCCTGCGCCCGTAGCACAGGTATCTCGCGCCCGCCGTCTCCGCAGACACGAGAGTTTTGAAGCCGTGCACCCAAACTTGAACTCACCGGAGGCAACTCTCTCGATCGACCCCACCGGCCCTGCTATCCCGCCAAGCGCTCGCCCGTTAGCGATCATCACTAGCGTGCATTTGCAATTGCGCGCGTGCTCACCTTCCGACTTGTCGAGGCTGCTCTTGTACATCGTCGTGGTGTCGCTGCCAGTGCTATCCGGTCGTGGTTTGGAACTGGAAGAGAGTGTGGGCAGCGGGGCCTCTGAGGCGTTCATCGCGTGGCGACCGAGAATCGGGGCGACCGGATATATAAGTCTAGCGTGTCTTGGTACCTTGGAACTGTCGCGTGAGCACGATGACCGTTATCAGGTGCAGGGGGAGAGCAGGTCCGGCGGCGGGAGGGGTGCACACCGTGTTCCGAAGGCCTTCGAGAAGTTCGCGATCTTTTAAATACAAGCTAAAGAACCAGCGGCAGCATCGGCGTCCGTTTCGTGCATGCGGTCAAAGTGCAGTGTCGAGAGGCTGTCATGCGCAGCGTGCGACCGCGTTCCAAAGTGGCAACAGCCCAGTGGGCGGTGGCCAATGAATTGGTGGAGATACGATAGATGCGCTCTACATGAGCTGATATGCTTTTCGTGCCCGAAACAGTGAGCATGCCCGGCATTGACGCCACTACCGCGCATCATCCCTGGCAAGATGGGGCGTAGGTGCGGTCGAGGTGTATGCAAATGGAGCGGGCGTTCCTCTACGCACTTCGCCGCCTCCCACGCGAAGTGGTCTTCAGGAATCTCCGTGAACATGCGCTCTCCAACAAGCTCATGGATATCCGGGTGCTGCGTGTCAAGTTGCTGACATACAGCATCCGGACCACCCATCGCGTCTCCTGGTTCGGGAAGTTAACGTTACACTACTCACTTGGAATGAATAAGTAGAACGGATAAAAGGGGGAGGGGTATTTTGAGATGGCCGGTAGGAAGCGAGGGCGTGGCGGGAAGGAAGAGAGAAAATACCGTGTTGCTTTCAGGATCGTTCACTCAACTACGTCACGATATGATTCAAGGCGGTGGCTGTTATTCTGATCGCATTGGTGTACGAGGTGAAGCCTCTGCCGAAGAAGTCGTGGAGAGCGGCGCTCGGCTCCATTGCTTTGCTTAGGTAGGAACGACAACTACTCTGAAAGAGTAATCTATACCAGGATGACGTCCATAAGCATAAGGGCACAGATCAGTAAAAAATTCCGACGTAGCTTTTCCATCACATATGTCCGCATGGATCATGATGACATGCAGTATCCGGCATCCTGCTTACGGTGATTCTACATCAGTGACCTTCCTATATGCTTGCCTCTACTTCATGTCTTCGAATGGTGCCGGTGTAAGAGTAGCACAAACTGAACGTTCAGAGGTATCTATGCCCCAGAATGTTGCAAGATGATGACCCAAAGTCAGAGTGGGTCTCAAGACTACAAATGTGATCAACCTTGTGTCCCAAACAGAGCGCAATTTGCCACTCACCGTTTGCTTCGCGTTGATACACCCAGAGCCATATGTTAGCCATGTTATGTTATGATGTTTGAGGATAGACATGTAGACAGACCGCGCCATTCGGCGTATGAATGTGGTCCTTGGCGGCGGTGGAGTATATACCAGAGTAGTAAGGGTAAGATTCGGAAGGGGCTTCCAAATCTTACCACTTTGACGTATGGGGTCAAATGGCGAGAGCGAAACTTACCATTCTGCCCCATGTGGAGCGCGCCGTAGGAGTTTGCTCCAGTCACGGTCGCGCTACCTCGCACTACCAGTCTCTTGCGCGTGTCGCGACGCGTTTGGACGCGTCCACCACCATGTCGCGTCGCATTGTGTTAACGTACGTGCAGCGAGGCGCCATGCTGCCAGGATGCATTCTCGCGAGTCGCGCGAGGGTAACTGGCCGCGATCGCGGGACAAGTGACCAGTGACCAGTGCAACCTCGCGCGACGCGTTACAGGTGCCGCTTTTGAGTACCCACAACCGTGACTGGGTAAGGAGCACCTGAGGGCAGAATGGTGAGTTTCGCATATCTCCGTTTCACCCGCTCGTGAAAGTAGTAAGATTCGGAAGGACTTCCGAATCTTATCCTTACCAATCTGGTCACTCCCCGCGGCGGTGAGTGGATGGAAAGTGGACAACTTGTTTTCAGTGATCTAGCGCCCATAATACATCCATGAGATCTGAGATCTCAGAACGGTCGATCGTTCGTCTCCCGAATAGAAGTGTCCTTGCACAGGTTATAAGGCTCAGCTCGAGGATTCTGCCACTTGAATCACAACCACAACGTTCCCGCTCGCTCCCCCAAGTAAAACTCAAGCAGAACATAGGCACAGGCAGGTGCGGGGAAGAAGATCTAGTGGGCGCTCCATCAGTGTCAGAGGTCCTTTTACGACCCTCGGCCACTCTGACTGGGGTTTTCTCGTCTGCGACTTTCCAAAGAGATGACTCGGATGCATCGATCGCTCACACTTTCTTTCCAGGACTGATTTAATTCTGTATCGGGGAGTTCGCCACCATTCTCTCTCTCTGGAGACGTGCTATACGTCCCGCTCGTCTGACGAGTATCCGCACCATGGCCTCCGCCAACACCATCGAGCTTGCTCAGACTGGCAAACGCGACGAAATCCGCGAACTCGAGAGGAAATACCAGGCGCGGTGGACGGAGGAGCGCGTCTTTGAAGTCAATGCTCCGCCACAAGAGGAGCTCGCAGGTCTGTCCAAGGCAGATATCAAGGAAAAGTACCCCAAGTGGTTCGGCAACGTCCCCTTCCCGTACACCAACGGCTCTCTCCACCTCGGACATGCGTTCACCATCTCGAAAGTTGAGTTCGAGGCAGGGTTCCAGCGGATGGTGGGCAAGCGGGTGCTCTTCCCGCACGGTTTTCATTGCACGGGGATGCCCATCAAGGTGCGTTGTGTCGCTACTGCTACACATTCGGTCAAGGTTACATGATCGTGCAGTCCGCGTCGGACAAGATCATTCGTGAGATCGAGATGTTCGGGGAGAACTTCGAGAGGTTCCAGCCTGAGGATGAGACCGCCCCCGCCGCACCCACGACCGACGGCCCCGCAAAGGCAGTAGACAAGGCAAAGAAGGGCAAGGTTGCGGCGAAGGCCACAGGTCTGCAATACCAGTTCCAAATCATGGAGTCCATGGGCGTACCCCGCGAGGAGATCAAGAAATTCGCGGATCCCTACTTCTGGCTGCAGTACTACCCGCCCATCTGTATTGTGCGTATACTGAAACTGTCATGGCGCGCGGAAGCTGAACGTCTATGTAGGAGGACAACAAGTTGTTCGGCTCGAGAATCGATTGGCGCCGCTCGTTCATCACTACCGACGCAAACCCGTATTACGACTCCTTCGTCCGGTGGCAGATGAAGAAGCTGTACAAGCTTGGCAAGATCAAGTTCGGCGAACGGTACACGGTGTACAGCCCAAAGGACGGTCAGCCGTGCATGGACCACGACCGTTCGGAGGGTGAGGCTCTCGGACCCACCGAGTACACCGGCATCAAGATGGAGGTCGTGCAATGGAGCCCAGATGCTGCGAAAACGATCGAGGGCAAGGTCGGCGGCCGGAAAGTGTATCTGGTTGCTGCTACGTTGCGGCCAGAGACGATGTGAGCACCACCACAGTGGCGATAACTCACGAGCGCTGACAGGTCGGAACGTGCAGGTACGGGCAGACAAATTGCTTCGTCGGCACCGCCATCAAGTATGGTGTGTTCGCGATCAACGAGAAGGAGGCCTATCTCTGCACATACCGTGCCGCGCGGAACATGGCGTTCCAGGGTATTATGGATGTCCGCGGTCAGGTCAACCAGCTGCTGGAGGTCGAAGGGACCGCGATCGTCGGCACCAAGATCAAGGCGCCGTTCTCAGTAAACCCGGAGGTATACGTGCTCCCGATGGATAACGTGCTCCCCAGCAAGGTAAGTCGAGGTCTGCAGGCATCGTAAACTGTTTGCTGATCGCCTTCAGGGTACCGGTGTCGTCACTTCGGTTCCGTCCGATTCGCCAGATGACTTCCAGACTGTGATCGACCTCAAGAAGAAGCCCGAGTTTTACAAGATCGACCCCTCATGGGTAGCGTTCGAGCCTCTGCCGGTCATCTCTACCCCCACCTACGGCGACATGATCGCCCCTGCCGTCATTAAGCAGCTGAAGATTCAGTCGCAGAAGGACACCAAGCAGTTGGCGGAGGCGAAAGAGATTGCGTACAAGGAGGGCTTCTACAGCGGCACGATGCTTGTCGGAGAGTTCAAGGGCCTCCCCGTGCAAGAGGCAAAAACGCGCGTGCGCGAACAGCTGATTGAGGCCGGCCTGGCCTTCGCATACGCAGAGCCAGAGGGTTTGATCGTCTCGCGCAGCTCGGACGAGTGTGTCATCGCGCTCATGGATCAGTGGTACCTGGACTACGGAGAGCCGGAGTGGAGAGCACAGGCCGAAAAGTGAGTTCAGTCACGACGGCCGTTAAAGTTTGCGCTGACGCCCTTGTGTCAGGCTCGTTGCGAGGATGGAGACGTACAACGCCGAGACCCGCAACGCGTTTGAGGGCGTCCTTGCGTGGCTGAACAAGTGGGCGTGCGCGCGGACGTATGGCCTGGGCTCAAAGCTCCCCTGGGATCCGCAGTTCCTCGTGGAGAGTCTGAGCGATTCGACCATCTATATGGCGTATTACACCGTCGCCCACCTCCTCCACAGTGCGTATATCTCTCCTCCCGATCAACTTACCTCTGACATTGCATAGGCAAGCTCGATGGTAGCGAACCCGGCCCTCTCGGGGTTACACCAGACCAGATGACTGACGAGGTTTGGGAATACGTTCTGAACGACGGCGCCTGGCCGGAGCCGGCGCCACTATCCAAGGACAAGGCGGACAGGATGAAGAACGAGTTCGAGTACTTCTACCCCTTCGACGTGCGCTCGTCGGGCAAGGACCTGATCCCCAACCACCTGACGTTCTGCGCATACAACCACGCCGCAATTTTCCCCGAGGACAAGTGGCCGTTGAGCATGCGGGTGAACGGCCACTTGATGGTCAACGGGCAGAAGATGTCGAAGAGCAAGGGCAACTCTATGACGATGCGCCAGTGTATCGAGAAGTTCGGTGCGGACGCGACGCGGTTGTGCTTGGCGGACGCCGGCGACGGTATCGAGGACGCCAACTTCGACGAGAAAACCGCCAACGCCAACGTCCTCCGCTTGCATACCTTGATGGCATGGTGTGATGTAGGTGCTTTCCGTTAGGCTACCGGATCGTTATTCATGCCATATTCTCCAGGAAAACGTCCAGAACAAGTCTACGCTTCGCCAGGGCGCTAAGAACTACCACGACACGGTGTTCGAGCAGGAGATCAACGACCTGATCGCGAAGACCAAGGAGTTCTACGCGCAGTACGTCTCAAGAATCGGGGCAGTGGTGCTGTCACGAATGCTTATACTCCCCGCAGCATGCAGTACAAGGACGCACTCAAGTACGGCTTCTTCGAACTCCAATCGTCGCGAGACTGGTACCGTGAAGTCACTGCGGACGTTGGCATGCACGCCGACCTCACAGTGTGGTGGATTCGCGTCGCGGCTCTCATGGTCGCCCCCATCGCCCCGCACTTCGCGGAGCACGTATGGTCGACCATCCTGAAGGAGCCCAAGTCCGTGCAGCTGGCACAGTGGCCCGAGCTCAGCACGCCCGTAGACCAATCAATCCTCGACTCCGCGGTGTACATGCGCGGGACGATCAAGACGATGCGCGACGCCGAGCTGTCGCTGCTGAAGAAGATGGGCAAGGGCAAGCAGGGCCAGGCGACGTACGACCCGAAGAAGCCGCGCGCGGTGCGCATCTACGTCACCACGGCGTTCCCGGAGTGGCAGGAGCAGTGCGTGCAGGTTGTGAAGGAGGCGTACAGCGCGGAACACGACAAGGTCGACGACCAGAAGGCGCGCGAGCTGCTGACTGCGCGGGGCCTGATCAAGGACAAGCGTGCCATGCCGTTTGTACAGGCGTTCAAGGTGAGTTCCCAACGGATGCAGAATATCGCGTAGTTATTCACGCGCAACCTTTTAGAAACGGATATCGCAGTTCGGTGCGCAGACCGCGTTCAACCGTTCAGTGCCGTTCTCCGAGGTCAAGGTGCTGCACGAGATCCTGCCGTACCTCAAGCGCACGCTGAACCTCGAGGACGCCGAGGTGCACCTGGCGGACGACGCGAAGCAAAAGGACCTGTCCACCCTCACGAAAGCCCTCATCGAGAGCGCGGAGCCTGGCAACCCAGCATTCGAGTACTACAACGTTTGATGTGCACCGTCTTGTTTCTTGTGCGTGGGGTAGAATATACAACTGCTGTGTTCAATGTGCATTAGAATTTGCTTTCAAAACCAATGATACGACTCCCTTCCGCTCTACACGTATGATAATAGTAGTATCCCGGCAGTAGGTACCGAAAGTCGCCCGTCTCCCCAAAGCTAGCCCTTTTCCCCTTGGAACACATTACTCATCGAAGCACGACAAGAGGCCCGACGGTGTAAGCTTCTGCAGCACGACCCCCTGCGTCGCCGCGTCCACATCCGCTTTCGTGCTCGCGTTCATGACCGACACGCTCGCGAAGCACCCCGCGTCGACCACCGTGCGCTCATCCGGCAGCACCGTGCTCCCACACGTCTGCGCGTCCTTCGTCCCCGAGCTCGGCGGCAGGATCCGCGTGAACACCCACTGGAAGTCGCTCGCGGCCGTGCAGTCGCCCGAGGGCGCCCCAGAGGACGAGAAGGTCGTGCTCCCAAAGTTCACGTTGAGCGTGATGCCTTGTGGGAGGATGGGACCTGAGACGGGGCTCGTAAGGAGGATCGAGGTGAGGTTCGTGGTGAGGGCGGCGTAGATGAGGGCCGAGCGCGTGCCGGGGGAGGTCGGCGCGGAGGTGAGTGTGGTGTAGGAGACTTGGGAGAGGGAGGAGGCGGAGAAGGCGACGGAGGGGATGCCTTCTTTCGCGGCTTCGCACGCGGCGCCGCTAGAAGTGGGCAAAGGGACGAGGGAGTGAATGGCTGAAGGAACGAGAGTGAGATGTGCATGCTTACACGGTACCAGAGTTTTGCGTGACTGTTCCGAGGTTGGCTGCATGGCAGGTCAGCGACTGAATGCGAGAGAAGAAGGGTGCACGCACTTCCGACGTTGGGTCCGCTCACGACAAAGTCGGGAGCAGATCCGAAAAATTGGGGCGCGAGGGTTTGTATCCCAAAGCGCACGGCGTCAACTCTACGCGTATCGCACTCGTCAGTGTCTCTACCCTACTGCTATATTTGCTCAAAACTCACGGGAAGGAGTTGACGTAGTTGAGGCGCGCTACGCGATCACCCTGTCAGCTCTTCTAAAAGACGAAACGCTGGCGCTCGGCTCGGCTGCTCACTGTCAGTCGCGTTGAAGCCTTCGGCGGGGGACCCGGTCGGGCAGGTGTCGAACTCGCACGGTTGCTGCAGTTTGACCGGAGTCGCGGTCGATGAACCGGTTCCGCTCTTGTTCTCTGCTGGAGCGGAGAGAACCACCTGCAGGCGCGCGCGTTCACATCGGAACAGCAGGAGTTGTATATAAGAGACGCACATTCTGCCCCGCATCAACGAGCGAGTTGAACTGGGCGCGAATTTGCGCGACGGCCCACCCGTCGTCGTTCGTCAACACGATGTTCGCCGCATGCACGGTGAATGCTGCGTTTGAGAGCGCGAGGATGAGGAGAGAGGTAAGTTGTGTCCAGGATCGCATCTTCGTTTGCAGTGGCTTCCAGCAGTTACCCGCATACTGAGCGAGCCTTTATACCCCAGGCTCGCCTTCGGTAAAGCACCTGGACCCGAGCTACGCACCTGCGAAGCGCAAGGAAGGCGCATCACCTGGCTCCGGGGCATGCGCTGACCCCCGCGTGGTACATGGCGCACGTTCGTGCCGTCACCATGGTCGGCATGAGAAGCTCCCACCCTGGAAAAGGTTACAAGTGTATGTGAGAGCATAGCGGCACTTCGAGCAGTGTGCGCCGCCACCGGAGATAAGTGCGATGAACGTTCAATGCGGAGGGAGGCCACGAGGGAAGGTTCTCAGAGAAGGGGGCATACCAAGTCTGGTTGGACGATCAGGGCGGTTAACCGCAGGGCTATGGGATGAAGCTGAGTTGCTACCCCCGACCTGCTTCGGTCTTTCTGATCTCAGTTTTGCTGGAACCAATAATGACAGCCTCAGCATGTCGAAGACGGCCCTCTGAAAGATTCAGCAGCAAGCAAGTAAGTGATACCTGACTCACTGACATGGGCGGCCAATTGTCGGGGCAAAATGTTAATCCTAGAGCATACATGGCGGCGTGGAAGCATTCTGTTGTACCATAAAGTTGTATGGGGTCGCCGCGACTTAATCCGAGCAGCGAGCCGGCAGCGTCGTTGCCTACCTTCTGACCAGGGGATGCAGAAGTGCGGTTGCGTCCTTCATGGTATGACTAGCGTGCTTGGGTAACGTGGAAATACCAGAACATGGCCAGATTTGTTCGTTGAGGTCAAACAACGTCACCCCAATATTGAAACCACATTTTTGCGAACGCTGTGTTATTAGCGCGAACGCGCCGAGGCGCAACGAACACGTTCGCGAGAGGAATAATAGACCATGCGCACACAAGCGCACGCAGGTCTCTATCTTTGCCAGACCGTCAGCATACAGAGCAGAAATAAAACGTTTGACACGCACAGGTGTGATCTAATTTCTCTTAGGCAGTTCACTTCTTAGCCTTCCCCTCCCGTGGCGGCACAGGCTCCACATTCTCGTCGCTCGCTTGGTCCATCCAGTTCATGTCGGAACGTTCGCCCCCAAGCTCGCCAAACCGCCTGCTGAAACGACCCATGCGGCCCGTCACTTCGTCCTCCTCCTCGTCCATGCCGACGAAGCGAGCGGCATTCCAAAGCGGGTTGTTCGTCGTGTCACGTGTGAGGCGAATGAGGGATCGTGGGGAGGTGGTGTAGTGAATGATTGTCGAGCCGTCGACGCGCACGAGCCGCTGGGGGAAGACCGGGACGGTGGGATTAGGGAGCTTCTTTTGACGGCGTTTCCAGACGTGTGTGCGGCCGTACGGCGAGGACGAGACGGAGCGCGTCTGCAGGGTGCCAGCCGCACAGGCAGCTTTTGCGACCACGCTCGAGCTGGCTGCCGAGCGTGACGAGGAAGAGAAAGCAAGGCAGAGACTCATGGTGTGTGGACGAAGAATGAGAAGGCGGACGTCGTGGCAGGAAGGGGGCGTTGTTTGCGTGTGTTAGGATCCAAAGCCTCCGCCTTCCACTGCCTTCCATTCCTGGAAGTAGCTGCCGTTTTAGGAACTACGCTCCTCTTCCACTCTTCGACCCCTCCGCGATGTCGCATGTCGATCCAGAAAACTTGTCCCAATGCCACCATGCGCTACAGCTCCCTGACATACTTGACATTGTTTTCGAGAATATGGTTCCGGTATGGAACCAAGCGGATCGCGCTACGTGTGCCAGCTGCGCACGCGTCTGCAAATCGTTCCAGCAGGCCGCTACCCAGGCTGTCCGATGGGGAGTACTGTGGTCGGAGCTCAGAGACCTATGGCCTCTTTGGAAGGTTCGGTATCACATACCTGGACCAAACCGGCAGAAAATGACCCCTACTTTGCTAGGGTAAGTAGAAGCGTGCGATATATCTGTTATCACATTCGGCACAAGAACGTCCGCTGCTGACCCTGACACCCCTTAGCTACTCAAAGAAAATCCATATCTTGACCCTATCCTGTGGGAGTGCTTCTTGCGGTGCGCAGCCCGCGTGAGGGGGATCCACACATCGTAAGGGTTCGCCAGTAATCAAGCAAAATTTTGCTGTGCGTTGATCCGCCACAACGATGACAAGACCTTCCTACCGTCTCTCCAGCGACTCTCATGGGTACAGGATAGGAAATGCGGGCCGCACCTTCTTGCTCTTCTGGCACCGCCCACACTGCACACGCTGTGGCTCCGATATCGTTGCTGGTCAAATGCAGATTCCGGAGATTCTAACATCGATTCCGACTTCTTTGCGAAACCCGACGAGGGCCAGGTCCGCGCTACAGAGAATGTTCTATCCTCCATGGCCTCCAGATGCCCTTCATTGCACGCCCTCTATATTTGCCACTCGTTCATCTTAACGTCCTCTCTGCTGCCCGAACTCCTTCGTTTTCGCAAGCTTCGTAACTTGGACTGTTCTATATCCTGCTGGCCCAGCTCTATCCTCTACACACATTCCGACCTACGCGCCTTGACACAGACTTTGCATCTTCGAGAGCTGGCCGTCAATATAGGAGGGTTTCATGGCGGCCAAACGTCGTGCAACGTTATAGACTTGCGGAGGAACTGGCCAGTCTTCGGTTACAAAGGAAAAGAGCACGTCATTTATCCATGTGTAGGAGCGCGAGTCTGTGATTCCTAGTGTTGATCCTCATTACAAAAACTGCTCGTCGACAGCTACTTAGTCTAGGGGAGATTCCTGTGGATGTTGTACGACGAAGTTACTACTTGCGATCATTTGTGTTGCAACAGTACTTACCAAAGCATGTGTTTACCGACTACTGCCAGGACATAAAACAGCACTATCCGAAGTCACCGTTGGAAACAGGGGTATTATGACTATTTTCAATGTCGTCCGCGAGCTCAACCCATTACGTTACTAGTGTGGGGGACTGGAGAGGGGGAGAGCGCTCCTCCTGGAATGTTCCGATTGCCAAAAGGAGAGACGCACCTACACGGCCCGCCTCACCCGGCGTGCACTTGCGCAGGCGAGCGTCTGCGGGTGATTGACGTCTCTCACCCTCCCCACCACCTTCGACTCCGCTACCCTCTTCGCCACCTCCACCCCCGACCATGCCTGCACAGTCAACAGAACAGAGCTTCCGGGACAACCTCGCGGGGTTCCGCTGGGCACGCGGCAACAACGACGACTCGCAGGCCACCCCAGTCGCGAACGCCAATCCCTTCTCGCGATTCTACAACGCCATTGGAAATGGCTACGTGCCGCTGCGCTCGACGGAGCGTTCAAATGAGGAGGAGGCCTACTTTGCGCTCTCGAGATGGGAGAGGTGCGTCTGCCCGTTCTTGCAGCTCCAGGACGGACGATGTCCGGAGCAGCAGGTCCGAGTACGTTGGGATGCTGACGCGCACGGTCTTGCGTAGGTTATTGGGCTTCGGAGCGTGTCTCCTCGGGGCCGCTGTGTGTTTCTTCGTTGCGTTCTTGACTCTGCCATGGATTGCGCTACGCCCGGCGAAGTTCGCGCTCGCGTTCAGGTACGGAGACGTGCAAAAGTGTGGGTACCGCAGGCTACTGATGACTGGTGCTCCACACAGCTTGGGGAGTTTGCTCGTGATGTTTGGGTACGTTTCTTCTAACCACTACTTCTGGCATGCAGCTCATGTTCACGCTTGGTGCAGTTTCGCGGTTCTCATCGGCCCGCTAAATCACCTCAAGCACCTCTTCTCGAAAGAGAGGATACCATTCTCTTGCGCGTACCTCGCGAGCTTGGGGCTCACACTGTATTTCTCCCTGGGGGTAAGAACCGTTCTGGTCTATATCCCCCTTGCTGCATCTGATTTGGTACACATAGCCCCACTCATATCTGGGGTCCCTCATCTGCGCCATCGTCCAGGTATGACCCGCATCCACTCCCTCCCCGCCCTTTTTCGAGTCGAGACTGACGTACACGACACAGGTTGTGGCACTGCTTTCATACATAGCCGCGTATTTCCCCGGCGGCACGCAGACGCTGCGCTTCGGCGGCCAGATGGCGCTGCGCGGTGCTGGCAGCCTACTTCCCTTCTAGCGCTTCTCCCGCTCTGTCCCTGTATTTTTTCGATACCTTGCTCCATACTGAGATTCCCATTCCTTCACTTGGGTCGGGCGCGTACGCCCGATTTTTCGAGTGCCAACGCCCTGGTTCTGACACACACGTTGTTCCTTGCTACAGGTAACTTATTATACACTCATTACCGTCGTGAACCGATACGTATACAAACTCGTACATCCCACCGACTCCCCCGCGCGGACGGACATAACGCGCTGACGTCTGAAGTTGGGCATATACGTCCTGAAGAGGGCAAGCAGCAGCCCATTTTAGTCCGCCTCCCGCGCCTCGACTTCGTCCTCGAGCCCCACCGCGTCTGCGAGCCGCCGCACCATGATCGTGCGGTAACTGTCGTACGAGCGCCACTCGGTGCCCATCGTCTCCTCCGTCTGTGCGCATGTCAGCGGTCGGTCCTGTATATACGCAAGAGAAGTGCTTACCAAGTCCAACGCCTCGAACGCCTTCAACACGCGCGCGAGCCGGCGCTGCGCCTCTGTGTGGAGTGTGTCGATGTCGGGCGACGACGCGAAGCGCATCGTGTGCGCGATCGAGCCCTTCAGGTCCGGGTTATTGATGTGACGGCCCTCGGAGTAGAACACGAGGTGTCGCCAGAGCAAGAGCTGGAGCATCTCGAGCGAGTCTAATGCGTAGGTAGACCGTCAGTAATAATAGCATCGTACCAGGGGAAGAGCGACATACTGAGGATGGTCTGCGCACGCCGTTTGACATCAGACCTCCAGCGCGAGAGCACACGACTGATCAGCGACTGCTTTTGGCGAATGTCGAGATTCTCGAGCAAGCCTGGATCGGAAATCTGCACAACCTGAAATGTGGCGTGGCGGTGTCAGTGCTAATATACATGTTAGTCGAACACGGTGCGTACCTCCTGGATATTGTCCACCCTGATGTGCTCCCGCGATGCTAGCTCCGCCGAGAGGTCTGCGATACGCTTGAGCGCGTTAGTCAGATTCTCGCACAGGTCGTCCAGCGCCTCGATGGCGTCGCCGATTGTGGGAACCGTTGCTATATCGCGGCGACGTCTCAGCATCGTATAATACAGTGTTAAATACGCTGAGGCTTACCGATAAACCGTGTAGGACGCTCCTCGTGTTTCGGTGCCGTGATTGCAGGGGAGATGACGAGCGTGAAGTCGGCTTCGGTGAAGTCGCTCGCGACACCTAGATATGTGACGACGACGTTCTTGAGCAACTCATCCTTCAGATGTACTTGAACGCGGAACTTCGACTCGGGGCCGTACTCTGAAAAAATGATGTAAGTAAATATGTCTGAGAGACTATAAGGAAATGTGGCATACGCAGTGACGGTGAACTTGCGTCGGCCAACTCTGCATCGGTTTGGGGTTTTACGCTCTCAGTCCAGTGGGGATCGCCTAGACATCTTGCTGCAAGACCGGATATGGCGCCGTGCAACGTCCCGAAGCCAGAGTTTGAAAGCTAGAAGCACTGTTCAGTATCCTCGCTGGGCTCGAAGTTGCAAGGGAACCAACCAGCTCAGTCTTTGGTACGAGGTGCACCACATTGCTGCAGAGTGATACAAGGAGACGGATCTCTTCCATGACAGATATTGAGAGCTCGTCTACTTCGTTTTTGAGGAGGATGACGACGGTGTCCCTATGTGCAGTCAAGAATTGCAACGCCTAGCATAGTAATCGGTCAGCACATATCTATCGCAAGGCAGCTTGGTGATCCTTACGTGGTTCGCCGCGGTAGTGTGCTTGGGGCCTAGCGTGATGAGCATCCCACTCACGAGTTGCAATGCTGGCATGAAGAGCTGGTGATAACGTTGTACCGCAGAAGGCAAGAAGCTATCACGATCTGAAGCAATTCAAGACTTAGGCTTAGGTCAAGGGCAAGATGGCTACGTCATATCACATACCTAGGAAAGCTTGGTCGGCTTCAGGTCTTGCATCGAGGTAATCACAATCCGCCAGGATCGGAAGCGCGCGCGCCTCCAGGAGCCGCTCTGCGCCTTGCCTTGACTGCGCCATCCGTATCAAGAGCGACATCTTAGCCTCATACACATATAGGGGGTTGAGGTCCTCTACAATCTCAAGTGTCAGAGCGAATCACACGCAGCGACACTGTGACTTGCCTGGATCGGGTTTGAGGACTGTTTGCAGCATCAAGTCGGACTCCTTGAGCCCCCGCACGAAGCCTCCCAAGAATCCTTGCCTCGTGAGCGCAGCCAGCGGCGAGGAGTGCTTCTCCCACCGTGATAGCCGGACGAGCGAGTCTAGCAGCATGAACGCGACGGTCTTCCATACTTCTGTGCCGTCGATGGCATCCCGTGAGACGGTGGCCACCAAGCGCTCGATGGCCGGCTTGAGGATCGAGATACTGGTGGCAATGAGGCCCGCGGACTGGCTTGGTTGTCGCCCAAGCTGGCTCGATACGGACACGAGAGACATGCTGTCGCTGAACACAAGGTCATCACGGCTAGCCGCGACGGACAGCGATGAGGTAAGACTGGGGAAGGCCTCATCGTTTGGCCCCTCTACCCCTTCGTCGTGGAGCACCAGGTGCAGGTAGTTGACAAGCGCGGCGTACAAGTTACCTCGTACGAGCTCGAGGCGATTGTTGTCGATGATACACTCCAGTATGCTGCGAAGAAGGACATTGAGTCGTTCTGCGGGCAGCGCACCGGCGTCTCCATCACCACCAGCGGACTGTAGGAGGACTTGATGGCGCCTGTCCTCGCGAAGTTTCGTGATAGTCGATAGGATTGTCTCCGAGAGCAGCACGGCAGTAGACTCCTGCATGTTGGCAGAGTGGAGAGAGTCCGGGAGGACGTGAAGGAGGTCGAAGAGCATGTTTTCTCGGCGGTCGAATGGCAGTCGATCGAAGCATTTCATCAACGCCATGTCCAGCAGCCTGCGCCAGGCCTCATACCCGGTAGCAGCAGCGTAGCGGATCTTTCGCCTGTGGTTCTCGATGGCGCAACTCTCCAGGATGTAGGCAGTCTCCGCTTCCAGGGCTTGACCGTGAGCTTTCGTAGTGATACGCCCTTGCAGGTAAAGCGTCCTCTTCGCTAGCGTTAGCAGTGACAGGAGAGCGGTGCGATCCACGATTTCACAGCCAGACTCATCTACGCGGACGCAGGACTGCAGGTTGAGTTGGGCCAGGAAGTTGATCTCGGAAGGCGTGACGAGTAGGCCATCCGACCAGTCGAAGTCGAGCGACTGGACGAGCTCGATCATCCTCAAGTGGGACTGGCCGACCTCGTGGAAAGGCCGGAACACCTCCGTCTCCCAGTTCTCCGTTCCGTCCTCGAGATAGTCTTCCTCGTTGCCGAACATGAGCTCCAACAGCTCCGAGACGCTCTTGTAGTGGCCGCGGTTCGTGAGCACGTGCAAGTCGAGCGCAACGAGGTCTAGTATCCAGGAGCGCAGCTTCAGGAAGGAAGACAAGGTTGTCACGGTAGTGGTGATGCGCGATCCATCTCCGTAAACGACTTCGATGGCTGGTTGTTGCTCGGCGACAGGTACCTTGAACGGGATAGCTGCGAGATGACGGGCGAAGAAGTCCTCCCTTGTCCTGAGGTACCGCATCGTGGGCTCCGACGTGCGAGGGTGTTGGCAGAGCTGGAATATGACATGGTAGCAGCGTTCAGCAAATGCGGGGAGGGACACGAAAAGCGGCTCTCCGAGAGCATGGCGCCGGCGGCTCTCCTTTCCCTTCAAGCGTGCAACACCGAAGTTGACGAGATCAAGGATGGAGTGCACGCAAGACCTCCGGGCACCGAGGGCATGAGGGTCTTGGATCTGCTTGTCAGTGGACGCCCCACCAAACAGCAGGAAGTGCGCGACGTTGGGGAAGGGGCGGCAGCTCTGTGTGTTCTGGATGAACATATCCAGGATCGCCAAGCGGATAGCCTGGGTAAGCAAGCTGGACTGCCCTTCGACGTCAGGCGCTCCAGCTCCCGTCCATTGTTCCGCCGTCGTCTCCGCGGCCTCGACGTCATCCACAACGTGCGTGTCCAGAGCGCGCAGGTAGCCGTCGAGAATACGGATCGACTCGCTGCTCCGATCCACGATGAGCGCCAGTTGCGATAGAGCGATGGATGAGGCTAGCATCGAAAGTATCTTGACACTAAGCAACATGAGTTCGGGGTAGGCGGGGAAGCAGATATAGGCGGCGATTGCTGGGACATATTCTGGAGCGAATGAGAGGGCTTGGTCGAGGCGGATGAAGTAGGAACCGGAAGGGACATCGCCTGTGACAGAGGGCTCGTTGAGCTCAGAAAGGAGGGGTAGGAAGACGTCGAGGAAAATGTCCTGGGCCTCGAGGACTCGTTGAACAATTCTTAGGACACGGATGATCGTGGTCCGATAGAAGGGTTCTTCGGCGGCCAGACCCTTCTCGAAACCATCCAAACCTTGGACAAGGTAGGACAGGATGGCAGCCTGAAGTGGCGACGCAGTGAGTAACCGTTTCATCAACTCGAAGCCCGGGTGGATCGCGAGCTGGATGACAGCCTCTCGCGTGGGCTGTAACTCCTCGATGGTGGTAACGAGGGACTCCAGATCGAAGCTGGCGAGGCAGCGCTCGACGAAACAGAGGCACAGGTCGTTCATCCGCCATCTGTCGGAAGGACGGAGGTACTCCCGCATTGGTATGCGCGCGAAGACGTTGTCCACAACGAACGACACGAATGGTCCGATTCCAGGAGTCCGATGCGGTGCACCGAGGGTCTCCGGGATGGTGTCGATGGGTGTTGGGCCGGCGACGCGTTCACGAAGGGGTACCCGCTTCGGTGTGTGAATGAGCGTGCTGAGGAGCTTGAGGAAAGGAATGGTGGAAGGATATAACCTATATGCCGCTTCGACCTCATCCAGCTCCAGCTCGACTCCTCGCCCCACCGGGAGAGCGTTTCCGCCTTGGACAAGTCGCACGTTGATGATCTCTAACCGGTCCAAGAGTGACCACACAGACCTGCATACTTCCACGCCAGGGGGTCCGGCGCCCGGGGCACAGAAGGCAGAGAGCGTCTCAAAGATGGCACCTTTGAGTTCGAGCGGTATGCCGAGCGGGATCAGGGAGACCAGCGTAGGGATAGCGCGGAAGCGCGCATGACCGCTTATAGTCAGCCTGGCGGGGATGGACCAGGTAGCGACCACAGAGAGTAGACGGAGGAAGGCCTGCGCCAGTAGAACATCCTGCTGAGAGAGCTGAATCTGCTGCGGTGGGCGCTGTGGTGGTGGCTGGCCTTGCCATGATTGACCCGCGGTGAAACCCTGACCTTGTGGGCCCACGGACTGACCGGAGGCGCCATTCGCGCGAGGAGGTGCGCCGGCTGCTGCCCATGTTTCAAGCAACGCAAAGATCGAGCTCCACGAGACGGCAGGCCCAGTGTTGTAGTTTACCGAAGACGCCGATGCGGCACCAGGAACCACCTCTCCGCCGCCGCGCGCAAGGTAGTTGTATGCTAGCTCGCTGCACTGCTGGCCCGTTGCAAGACCAGAGAGCATGTCATAGAGCGCCATCGACATGTCGACGTCGCGTGCTTGCGTGGACCAGATAGACCATTGTAGGAAACCATACAGCTTTGTCGAGGCAAGCTCCAGCTGTTCGGTGTACGAGGACCGCAAACCAGGAGTCACAGTTCCAGCCCCCCAAAAATGCAATGCCCGTTCCTCCGGAAGCATCCCATAGAGCATTCCGACGAATGAGAAGAACATCGCCATATCGTTGCGTGGGGGAGGCTTCTCAGCCTCGGCCGTAGGCTGTATCGACGAACGGAACATCCTCGACCTGTCTGTCCGTGCGTTTGCGTGGAGAAGGTCTTCTTGTCGCTGCTTGATCTTCCGCAGCTCCGACGACGCCTGGGTAATCAGCGAACGCACCAGGACCTCCAACGCATCCAGGATGATGGGCTGGAAGTCTTCTGCGGGAGGTTCGACTTGCAGGTCCTGCTCTGTCAATGCAAGGACGGAAGATGCGTATGAGGTCGATGGGTACCCGGTTTGCCTCTTCTGGAGGGTCAGCGTGCGGGCCAGATAGGTGAAGCAGTTTCCTTGGACCGCGTTCCATATCTGCGTCTCCAGCTCGTCCGACTTGAATCCTGCCGTATTCTCCAGCGAAGGATCTGCGCGGCGCATCGTTGTGAGGAAGAGCGTCCATTTGAGCAACACCGTGGCCTTCAGCCCCGGCTCCGCCCAATCCTTCGACAGGTCCAGCTTGCGTTGCATCTCTGGGACAAGACTTCCATCTTCGAAGAAATTCTTGCGCGCTTGACCGCCTGGTGAGTTGGGGTCCACCGAGTCGAACGCCGCCAGGACTACGGGAAGGAGGTAGCACACCATTGGGTGGCGGGCGTTGGCACTCAGCCAGTCGACGATCTTTGGAATTTCCTTGGAGGAGAGGAGACCCATTCGTCCGAGGAAGAACAACGCAAGGGCTAGCGTCCGCCGCTCGTTGTTCAGAGAATCGCAGCGTGCATTCAGGATGTCAACACTCAGACTCCCGTTCACCCCTTCTCACGGCAGATGTTAATGTGTTGAAGACAAGGGAATGACGCGTACTTACCTTGGTTCGGGACGACTGTCTCACTGCGTGCGTTCTGTCGCGCTGCCTGCGCCTTGGCGAGCGCGTTCCCCACGTTGTGAATCTCCTGGAAGATCTTCATCGCAAGTGACAGTCCCGTTGCCGTCCTCCCACCGCCTTGGAGAAGTTGTTGTCTGACGAACTGGTTTATACGGTGGTAGAGCGGTGGCGCGTCTGCTCGTTCTGCGTTTTCCGCTGCCTCGAGTAGGATGCGTAGGCATTCTGCAGTTTCGCGCCGGCGCGTATGGTACTCCAGGATGACACCCTCGATTGTTTGTTCTGAGGTGAGATTTGGGTTGTGTGTCATAACGTGTTGTAGGAGGCCGGCGACATAGCGTTCCGAACAGTCGAGCTGCTGGGAGATGAACTCGGTTTGTCGCGCAAAGTCCGCGTTCACGGCCACGGAGCGTCCATTGATCAATATCTTCCCTGAAACAGAGTTAAAGACGCGCCGAGGAGGATGCATGCGCGGACTGACCAGTCTGAAGCTCGCGTTGCTCCTGAGGATTTCTCGCGCCAATGTCGCACAGGTTTACAAGTTGTGGCTTGTGGGCCATGAGCTCCTCGAAGAACTCCTGTTCGCCATTTGGTAGACCGCGAGAGCCGAACGCGGATTGTAGGATAGCGCGGAGACGCGAAACCGACGCCATGAAGGGAGAGAGAGAGGTGCGGAGCCAGGCCCGGACGCGCAGACGCGTGAGGCTCAGGGAACACGCGCTCGACGCGCGCGACATCGTGCCGTCGCTTGCGTCCTTCCCACCACCATCGTCCGATTTCTCCTGGTACCGCTGTTACCCCTCATTTGACCTCCGTCTTCACTATGGGCTCTATCGTATATCGGCAGTATAGTGGCGAGTCTGAATTACCTCATATAATGGCACTCGTTCAACATGAACTGAGTGAGCCGTATGTTATCTACACATACCGGTATTTCCTACAGCAATGGTAAGTCGGTCCTGCAGTGAATCATCAATGTACAACACATATACTGACTCTAGAACGCGCAGGCCACATTTGGCTTTCCTAGTAAGCTTAAGATGTTGTCGTATGGATGGCTGCTGAGCCCCTGCGTCTATTTAGGCTTATCCGAGCCAGTCCTCTGATCCGGTGGGCGTGGTCGTGTGCAAGCAGAGTATGCACAGAGATGTCACGAACAGAGGCTATATCGCCATGTTGAGTGTGCATAAGAACTGGCGCAAGCGCGGTATAGGTGAGTATTTGTTGTTACGCGCCGACATGGAAGGTCATTTATCGTCTCCCTAGCCAGTTCGCTCGTGCGCCGGTCTATCGAGGTCATGAAGAAACACGGGGTTGAGGAGGTAGGGCCGCGTAAGCTACCGACGGACCGTTGTCAGCTTGCTCATGACAGACCCACAGGTCGTGCTCGAGACGGAGTACGACAACTCCGCCGCCCTTTCTCTATATGAATCCCTTGGGTTCATACGCGAGAAGCGCCTATACCGGTTCTACTTGAACGGCAAGGACGCGTTCCGGCTCGTGCTGGTGGTCCCCTCCCCAGACCTCGAAGAAGAGGATACAGACCAGCGCAAACCCTTGCCCATCCGGTTCCTCGCGCCGCCTCGGATGATCACTATCCCTTCCCTGCCCTACGACTCCGACGACGAGGTCTCGTCGCGCTGATCACTCCTCATCCCTGCCACTCCACTCTATTTGTCTTGCTTCTGCTTGCGATGGTCTCTGTTCCTGCCTTCGACTTCACGGGATCTTAACTGTTGTGTGTAACTTATTAATTGCTCCCGCCCTACTCACGTGTATTAGTAGTAGCTCCATAGGGTCTGTTGCAACATGCTACTCATATACTTATCGCCGACCACAGGGTATAGAGGGAAAATGGAAACCCACTAATCAACGTTCAACAGTCAACATGTGTAACCTGAGGAATGGTGATATTCGAACTACGTATACATCCGTATGAAAGGCAACTGGGGTCGATTGATGTACGGTAAGGTGTATTGCTCCCTCCTCCCCCTTCTTTGCCTCGCCCCCAACTGCTCTCATAAGACTGTTATCGACGCTGTTGATAAATACTGTGTTAGCGCACTCACCTTTGCTCTCCGCACCCAGTTTTGGTGTTGCTATATCTACTCGGGCGTTCACCCGCTCTGCACGGCAGATTGCTCACACTCGTCCGCCGTATGTGTCGCGTGGCTCTTCCTTTTCACCAGGTGGAGTCTCGGTACATCGGCGAAATTTTGCGGAACCTGACCTGAATCTCCGTGCGGTGCAGCCATGGATGCAGCATCACAGGTCGCCGCAGAACGACGTGGCAAGCGTTCGAGAGAGTGCATGAACCCAATGGGACCGGGACACCGGACAGCCCACTTACGTTTCTCGAATATTCCGCCAAAGCACACCTTGTGCGGTGCTGACTATTTCTATTACGGGTAGGTAACAGGCTGTTTAGCGCGCGCTCAATACCCGATTGTGCCACGTAAACAGCTGTGCATTCTTATAGCTGTGCTCGGGGTCTGACGTGCTCGAAAGTGTTGACGTGGCGCGTAGCGGACTTATAAACGCGCTGAACTCGAGTGCGTCGACATCACCTTTCCTCCTCCCCTCATCATGTCTCTTCCCCGCCGACCGACGCGGACACAGTCTCGACGACTGCTGTCGTCGATGTCCCTGGTTTTCCTCGCATTCCTCGCACTCATTCTCTTGTGCCCCGTTTCTGTGAACGCCGACGATGAGAAGGCGAAGTACGGCCCGGTGATTGGTATTGGTGAGTAGTGCACTATTGGAGGTGTTTGCAGCGTCGGGTTGCCTGCATTTGGGCACTGTTTGCATCTTGTCGCGTTGGGCGGGGTGCGGCAGCGGTCTCATCGACTGGGGTCCATTTTGAAAGCAGTCTTTCGTGACTAACAGAGCCTCTTCAGATTTGGGTACTACCTACTCCTGTGTTGGTGTTCAGCGCGGTGGACGCGTCGAGATCATTGCAAACGACCAGGGTCACCGTATCACACCCTCATGGGTCGGGTTCTCGGACGACGAACGACTGTGAGCGCAGCCTTTTCTCACTGGGGTGACTGACGCTAACACCGTGATTCCAGTGTCGGTGACAGCGCGAAGAACGCCTTCCACTCTAACCCGGAGAACACGGTGTTCGATGCCAAACGGTTGATTGGTCGCAAGTTCGATGACCCTGAAGTCGCGCGCGACCAGAAGCACTGGTATGTTTCACTCGCGTCGCGTTGTCGCATATAGCTGACTGGTGTTGCAGGCCCTTCAAGATCATCAACAAGGGCGGGAAGCCGAGTATCCAGGTGAAGTACCGCGGCGAGACCCGCGACTTCACTCCGGAGGAAATTTCGGCTATGGTCCTGGGCAAGATGAAGGAGACGGCCGAGGCGTACCTTGGCCGTCAGGTCACCCATGCCGTCGTCACTGTCCCCGCCTACTTCAATGACGCTCAGCGTCAGGCGACGAAGGACGCCGGTACCATCGCGGGCCTCCAGGTCCTTCGTATCATCAACGAGCCTACCGCGGCCGCGATTGCCTACGGTCTCGACAAGAAGGGTGGGGAATCTCAAATCATCGTCTACGATCTCGGTGGTGGAACTTTCGATGTGTCCCTCCTCTCCATCGACGACGGTGTCTTCGAGGTCCTCGCGACTGCCGGCGACACTCACCTTGGTGGTGAGGACTTCGATAACCGCGTCATCGACTTCCTCGTGAAGCAGTACAAGAAGAAGAACGGCGCCGACGTCTCTGGCAACCTCCGTGCCTTGGGCAAGCTCAAGCGCGAAGTCGAGAAGGCCAAGCGCACCCTGTCGAGCCAGCAGTCCACCCGTATCGAGATCGAGGCGTTCGAGGGCGGTAACGACTTCTCGGAGACGCTCACGCGCGCGAAGTTCGAGGAGCTCAACATGGACCTGTTCCGTAAGACGATGAAGCCCGTCGAGCAGGTGCTCAAGGACGCGAACCTCAAGAAGGAGGACATCGACGAGATCGTCCTCGTCGGTGGTTCCACACGTATCCCCAAGGTCCAGCAGCTCCTCAAGGAGTACTTCGGCAAGGAGCCCTCGAAGGGTATCAACCCCGATGAGGCCGTCGCGTACGGTGCTGCCGTCCAGGGTGGTATCCTCGCTGGTGACGAGTCGCTCGGCGACGTCGTCCTGGTCGATGTCAACGCCCTCACCCTCGGTATTGAGACCACCGGCGGCGTTATGACCAAGATCATCCCCCGTAACACCGTCATCCCCACGCGCAAGAGCCAGATGTGAGTCCATAGGACTGTATCTCTGCGTGATGCGATACTGACGCTGTAAACAGCTTCTCGACCGCTGCCGACAACCAGCAGACCGTCCTCATCCAGGTCTACGAGGGAGAGCGTTCCCTGACGAAGGACAACAACCTTCTTGGCAAGTTCGAGCTCACGAGCATCCCTCCGGCGCCCCGTGGTGTCCCTCAGATCGAGGTCACCTTCGAGGTCGACGCGAACGGTATCATGAAGATCTCCGCTATCGACAAGGGCACGGGCAAGTCGGAGTCCATCACGATCACGAACGAGAAGGGCCGTCTGTCGCCGGAGGAGATCGAGCGGATGGTGAAGGAGGCCGAGGAGTTCGCGGCGGAGGACGAGGCACAGCGGAAGCGCATCGAGGCGCTCAACTCGCTGTCGTCCTTCGTGTACGGCCTCAAGACGCAGCTCGCCGACCAGGAAGGTCTTGGCGGAAAGCTCGAGGACGAGGACAAGAAGGCGATCCTCGATGCGGTCAAGGAGACGACCGACTGGATCGACGAGAACGGTCAGTCCGCGACGGCGGAGGACCTCGAGGAGAAGCTCTCGGAGGTGCAGAGCATCGTGACGCCGATCACGAGCAAGCTTTACACGAGCAGTGGCTCGAACGATGAGGACGACGACCCCTTCCGGTCGCACGACGAGCTCTGATGCATCCCTTTGTTCTGTGTTTTTGTTACTTTGGAGCAAAATAATTTACACGCCTTGTCATTACATACCACGCAATAGACTGGGGCTTCACGACACATCATTCCGTTTGTGTGTTACAGTCATAGCAGCCCGAACATCGAAACGCTGAGCTCCGGGTGTCCCGCCCCCATGGGCGCTTGGCCACCACCGACGTTCGCCATACGTATGGCGGTGCGCTGTGCATCATGGAGTTTCTTTGCAATCTCTCCTTTATCCTCCCACCATGTTCGCTCGCCGCTGTTTCAATTTCAGGCTGAGGAGCCAGCTTGTTCTCCAAACCCAACGCACCAAGTCATGGCGTAGCATCGCGACCACTGCGCCCGCATGGAACGCGGAGACGACGCTGCACCGTTCTACTGAACTCGGGGCGGTCGAGGAGACGCAGGATATCGCGACGATGGACAGGTTGCTGAAGATCTGCAGTCAGTGTATACTCGCGCACTTCATCTGTCTTCTTTACTACTTCACGCCTCGAACGGCCGCGAAGAAACTGTACTGAATGGCGGTCCCACCCCATAGGTCAACGCGCGAACCCCGCGCACCACTCGTACGTGCGCTCTCTGACGTCTTCTTGCATCTTCCTCCCGCTGAATGTGTAGTCTCTGTCAGTATGGTGCCCATGCGCTCGAATGGCCTCTGGTCCGAAGCGCTCGCGATGCCCGACTCTCCAGACGCGCACCCCCTCGAACTTGTCCCAGGCGCGCAGAGCACGCTCGTACCCCGGCGCATGCACGATTCGTACTGCGAGATTACGTTGCCGTTTGCGTCAAACCCGCAGCTGCTCGAGAGCTATACGAACGCGTCCGGCGGGATCCGCACAGGCCTCCTAATGGAGCACCTCGACTCGCTCGCAGGAAGCATTGCGTACAAACACATGCTTGGCCCAGACGTGAGCGCGGTACCGAAAAATAACGGCTTCTACATGGTAACCGCATCCGTCGACAGGTATGAACACGTCAGCTGTGTACGGTACGATACTGAGTATATGCGGTCTAAAGGCTAGACATGCTCGCGTCGCTGTACCCTGTGCGCGATATGCGGCTTAGCGGCCAAGTCATTCACACTGGTAGGAGCTCTCTAGAGATTGCCGTGCGCATGGAAGCTTTGGGCGACGGTACAGAGCAGACTGTCATGCTCGGTAAGTCGTGTTGTATCCTGCGTTCTTCCCTCGCGGCTTATATCGCTCCAAGGCCGGTTCTGCATGGTATGCAGGAACGCACGGACGCATGGCTCCGCTCCCGTCAACCCTCTCAGCCTTGACGCCCCCGAAGACCACATACTGTATACTATTGGAGAAGGTGCGCCTTTGTCGTCTTTTCCATCTTTGCCGCCAATGGTATGAAGCTGTGAACCCAGTACACAAGAACAAACGTCAGTCGCGCGCCACACGTTCCTTGAACCGTGTGCCTCCCACGTCCTCGGAAGCCGAGGCGCTGCACTCCCTCTTCCTGCAACACGGCCAAAACGAAGGTGGAGACTCACCGACGGCTCCCGATCAGGAGCGAGTATGGATGGGAGACACTCGTCTCGAGAAGACACTGATCATGTTCCCGCAAGAACGAAAGTAAGCCTACCGTACCAGTTGCTTCCATCAGGATATAACCTTAATTTCAACAGTGTGCACCAGAAAATCTTTGGTGGTAAGTGTGCACTGCCCGCATTAAACGCGACCACTAAGAAACCGGTCTGTAGGCTATCTCATGCGTCTGGCGTACGAGCTCGGGTTTGCAAACTCGTGTCTCTTCACGCGCGACCACGTTACGTTCGTTTCCCTTGACGGGATATCCTTCGCACGGCCAGTACCCATCGGATCTCTACTACGGCTTACGTCCTATGTCGTCAACTCGGCGTCTTCGGATAACTACCCAACCCTCGTGGTGAGCTTGCTTCGTCGGGGATGGCGGCGGGGAATATACGGTAACTAACTTCGTGGTTATGCAGCACGTGTGGGTACACGCCGATGTCGTGAACCTAGCAACGGGCGCAGAGCAGCGGACGAACGACTTCCGTTTCACGTGGGGCAGGGAGAGCGGGCCTCCGCTCAAGCGCATGATCGTTCCCAAGACTTATGGCGGTGGGCTCCCTTTGAATATAACCTGGCGAAACGCTCGATCAATCACTCATACTATTATACAGAGGCAATGCAATGGCTCGAAGGGCGAAGGGCGCTCGAGATGGGATCCGAGATCCGGAAGTTGCGCAAGAGGCCTTAAGCTGAGTAAAGAATCGACACTTCATTTTTGTGGGACGAAACATTATCTGGTAACCTATATATCGCCACGATAGCTTGCCTTCGACACCCAGCTATAGAGGGTATCACATTGTATTAACGAACTCTGGTCGTGCCTTAGGGCATTGAATGTACAATAGTTTCTGATCATCGATAGAGTGCACTCCCCACGGCGCAGGAAGAAACCAAGCCTGCGCGAAAGACACCATGAAAAAGACCAAGATATCTTACGCGGTGAGTCCGTTTCTTGATCCACGGTCGAACGCACTCACTGATGACATCTGTGCAGCAGCCGCTGGTCGCAGTTGAGATTTACGGGCACTACCATGCATCACACTGCGAGCTGTCGTGTTCGTGCCAAGAGATGTTGTCTGTTATCATACTGCAAGCACAGTGTAACGCTCATCCTACTTCGATACCTTAGGTCGAATGGCCTGGGCGACAGGCCAAGCGTCGAAGTGACCCGTGCTGCTGTACGTCATCCCGTAATCGAGTCCATCGCCCTGTTCAATCACTGTGAGCGACTTCCCATGATGACGCATACATGCTAGGTGCTTACAATCATGCTAACAGGGAAGCCGACGTCGAACGGCACTGCGCCCTCGATCTCTTTGATGTGTTCGGGATTGAGCGCGACGCTGAGAGCCGCGATGTTCGCGTGCAGGTGCTCGACCTTGCGCCCGCCGACGATGGGGAAGACGTACGGCGTCTTCTGCAGCAAATACGCGATCGCGACTGTCGGACCGCTTCATTAGCTCAGCTCCAGGACACAACAACAAGATGCCGCATACCGGCTTGGATGTTGGGCGCGCCGACCTGCGCGGCAACCTTCTCCAACACACCCGCGACCTTGCGCTCGGTCTCGTTGCGCTCCCATTCGGGATTGAAGGCCGTCCGGCCTGCGTCGGGAGTGATTCTGTTAGTATCGCAACGAGGAAGACGTGTCATGCGTACGCACCCTTCTCGCCAGTTTCGCGCCGACGCTGCTCCTCCGCGTCTGACCTGATCTTGCCACCAGCAAGGACGTTCCAGGGCGCGAGCGCCATACCCTCCGCTCTCGCCATCGGGATGATTTCGCGCTCGAAGTCGCGCTCGAGGACGCTCCATGCGCCTTGGTACACCGCGAACGGCGTCTGATGGCTCATACGCGCATACCTGTTCGCGCTGGAAACAATCCAAGCGGGCGTATCGGAGATACCCTGCGTACGATCCCCGTTAGCCATCTTACTGCTGATAAGTTCTCCTCGATTGTAGGAGCATACGTACCAAGTACAGGACCTTGCCTGCGAGGATCAATGCATGCAAGCTGTTCATGAGCTCCTCGATGCCGGTGGTGTAATCCCACTGGGCGATGGTATGTGAGCATTATTCTCATCCGTACGCAGTCGGTGATAACTTACCCAATGGACATAGAGGATATCGATGTACGACGTGCGCAGCTTCTTGAGTGACTCCTCGACCGAGATATGCAGCGACTTCGAACTGTTCCCGATGTAAGAGCTCTGCTGCTTGATGTCCGTCCTTCCCCTCTTGTAGTTAGACGTGTACTAAACTAGCGGTCAGAACCTGCGCAGCAACGGGATCATCCACAAGCACAAGACCTACCTTCGTGGCAATGACCATCTGGTCACGGATCCCGCGCGCCTCCATCCACTCCCCGATAATCTTCTCGGACTCCTCGTCCTGGTAGCCGTTCGCGGTGTCGATGAAATTCCCACCGGCGTTGTAGAACGCGTCGAGCAGCTTAATGCTGTCCTCTTTGTTCGCACCGGCGAACCCTCCCTCATTCCACTTGTCGCCGATGCTTGCGCCTCCAAGGCAGATCGGGGAGACGTGCACACCTGCGAGAGAGGAGAGACGGCGGTGGCGGCCGAGCGCGGTGGGCGGCGGGGGAGCGGGAAGGAAAATCTTGGACATGTCTGTAGGTGTGAGAATGGGCTTGTCTGTGAAGGAGACGAGATCAACGCCGCAGCACCATGTCCGTGGCTCCTTTATACCCCCTCGCCTACACAACTTACGGCCGATGCCCACAGAAACCAGTCGGTTGCGCAGCACGTCTTGTCCGGTCACCGGGCTTCAGCGACCCCCTCTGGCAGGTCGCTTTGTCCAGCGAGTCTGTGTTCAAAGGCGCGGTTTTCTGCACCTATTGCCGTACCCATCGCGCGATTATGGCACGAACATCCTGTAGAAATTCCGTGAGCTCAGAAGTGCATCGCTCGCAACACTAACAAATGTTGAAACCAACGTATATGACTTCCTCCATAGTCCACAACTCCTCCGAAGCCCCGAAGTGACAGACCGTCACCTAGAACGCCTTGCCCGTGGTCGGCCGCGTTACGCGGATCGTCCGCAGACGCCTGGTATCCCATGATCAAATTCCGACGCCGGCGAATGATTAATTGGAGCTGATTAACGTCGTTCAGGCTGATAAACACGACCTGGATGCGTTTATGTTCTTGAATGTTCTCCTGGCGACGAGATGTTTGGATGGGAGTACGTATGAGGTAGGGTTTTGTTTCCTGCTAGCACTCTTCAGCGACGGCACAGCCGCTGTGCACCAAAGTTACTCACCAGTGAAGCGACGTCGACAACCCTTCCCATCTTGTAGTACTGCGTCCTGTACGTCCTTGACTTGCCGTTAGTGAGGTCTAGCATCAGCAACTCTACTGCCTAGGGCCCGAGATCATACACTTAACCTCAAGCTGGCGAGTACTGATGCACATTGCCTAGTACTTTGGTGCGTCATCATGGACTCATGGAGATATCAACGCCTCACAGAACGGGTCTCAAAGCAAAATCTCGCGCAGTTCTCCATAGGAGACAACGTTATTGATTCACGACATGCTGTTTGTCTATTGGGTACACTGCGAGACCACCCTACTTGGACGATTCTGGACGAATCGCCTGCTGGAGCGGCCACGGGTCGAAGTTGCCAGCGGCCTTGAAGCCGAACCAGTAGTCGGTTCCGTCGCCCTGTCCAGGCTCAATCAGCTACGTTCCAATGCAGGACTTGCATAAGGTGCTCACGATCATGTTTCCAGGGAAGCCGACGTCGAAGGGCACCACACCCTCAATCTGCTTGATGTGCTCGGGCGCGAGCACGACGCTGAGCGCCTCGATGTTCGCGTGCAGGTGCTCTACCTTACGCCCACCGACGATGGGGAAGACGTACGGGGTCTTCTGCAGGAGGTATGCGATTGCCACTGTTGAGTCGCTCTGTTAGCAGTGTCCTATGATGCCTCGGCGTCCGGCAAAGCCCAAGACGTACCGGCTTGGATGTTCGACGCGCCGACCTGCGCAGCCACCTGTTCGAGCACCGTCGTGACCTTGCGCTCCGTCTCGTTGCGCTCCCAGTTGGGGTCAAGCATCGTCCGGCCTATAGTGCGGGCGTGGCTCGTCAGTGCCATGCGAGGGAGAACTTCGGGAAGACAGCGTGCGTACCCTTCTCGCCGGTCTCGCGGCGGCGCTGCTCCTCCGCGTCTGACCTGATCTTGCCGGCGGCGAGGACGTTCCAGGGCGCGAGCGCCATGCCCTCAGCACGTGCCATCGGGATGATCTCGCGCTCGAAGTCGCGCTGCAGGACGTTCCAGGCGCCTTGGTAGACGCAGAACGGCGTCTGGTTGCTCATACGCGCGTAGCGATTCGCGCTGGAGACGACCCACGCGGGAGTGTCAGAGATTCCCTATGGATAGCTTTAGTCTACCTCGTCCCAGCGCATCGTAAGGAGAGGCGTGCGTACGAGATATAGGACCTTGCCCGCCTGAACCAAGGCGTGCAGGCCGTTCATCAGCTCTTCAATGCTGGTGTTGTAGTCCCACTGTTTCAAGCCCGGTAAGTTGCTAGAATGTTGATTCCATTCGACACGTAGCTTACCCAATGAACGTAGAGGATGTCGATGTACGAGGTGCGTAGCTTCTTGAGCGACTGCTCGACCGAGATGTGCAGCGACTTCATGTTGTTTCCAACGTAAGCACTGTGCTGCTTGATGTCGTCCCGCCCTCTCTTGTAGTCAGACGAGTACTGAAGATACGCGCACAAGATTAGCTTTCAATCATATTCGGAGACTTAGACTGCCTACCTTCGTGGCGATCACGATCTGGTCGCGAATGCCGCGCGTCTCCATCCACTCCCCGAGGAACTCCTCCGAGGTCTCGTCCTGGTAGTTGTTCGCGGTATCGATGAAGTTGCCGCCGGCGTCGTAGAACGCATCGAGCAGCTTGAAGCAGCTCTCCTTGCTGGACTCGCCCATCGGCCCCGACCACTTATCGCCGATGCTCATCGCCCCGAGACAAATCGGGGAGACGTGCACGCCGGCGAGCGTGGACAGGCGGCGGTGGCGGCCGAGCGCGGTCGGCGGCGGGGGAGCGGGGGCCCAGAGAGACATAGTTGGTAGGTATCGAGAGGGTTAAGTTGCGGCAGAGATAGGAGTGGCTGGGGATGAGATGACAACCATTGCGACGCATCCGCTGTTCTTATACCCCACACCCGCATAGTGCCTATCGTGGGTTCCCGCCGGTGCACGCACTCAGCGGGATGCGGAATTTGGCCATCTCGATGTCCGGTCGGGCTTCACTGCAGTCATGAGCCCCTTTTCCGGCTGGTGCACAACGGTTGACACATTCCCCCACCAGCGCCTGCGCCACAACATGGCGTGGCCGTGGTGTTGAGATTGTCGGAAGCAGAAGAGGTGAGCAACATATGGATGCCGGGAGGGACACGCAGACTGCGGCAGAGATGCGAGTTTCTCGAAGCGGTGCTATGTAGTGCTATGTCCGCTCGCCGGTCGATTTGGGCGCTCGCCCAGACTCTCGACCATTACTATCCTCCGACCGGGAATCGAGGTTCATGAAAGGAACGCACCAAGCTTATGGTGCAGTGCATACAGGGACGTTTACTCCTAATGGGATAACCAATTTCATGTATGACATCCACACTGGATCTTGACATCCGAGTTCAAAGCACTAACTGACTCACAACGACATTGAGTATTATGGGGGGCACCCGCGGACAAAAGTAATTTGGACTTGAAACCAGTGTGTTTTGGGCTTCGAACTTGTAATAGAGCTGTTTCGCAACGCGTTTGCCCTGCCTTGGGTGGAGCTCGTTTGGCCTTGCTCCAGACGTCTCTCGTATGGACTTTGGCCTTGCTCCACTCCTGATTTGTACTACCCCACGCAAAATCGCCCGTTGCGAAATAGCTCTAATGGAGGTAACGATTTGAACTTCAAAGCCTGATTGGGTTTCGCACTTCAGTTTCGCGCGGGAAGTTCGATTTCAGGACGCCATTTCGATTTCGGGACACCGGGCCGGACGTGAGCGCTCCGAAGCGCCGCCGACACCGTAACCCGTTCGTTCGCTCCGGCGAGTGCCACTGTGAAGCTCGGAGCTTCGTCTAGCTACTCATTGCGAATCAAAGAGCGTCTGCACTAAACTGTAGCTCGGGTATGAGTACCGGTTCTGTGTCCTAGAGCCATCTCTCTAGCCAGTAGGCTGCTCGTTAAAACCCGCACACTGTCGTTAACCTAGTAGCCCGGAACTGCTGAGTCCTGACCTGTGTCGTCTTGAAGTATATGCGGAGCCGCGCGACGTCCATCTACCGCAAATACGCTCCCGACGCGAGCTCCTCAACGAGGCCGGTGACACTGAGCGGGGGCGTCACTGATACGGGCGCTGAGTCGTCGTGCAGCATCTCCCGGTCTTCGCGCAGGTGCGGGCCGTACCCGTGCACGATTTGCGGTGTCGTGATACTTAGCCGGACGAAGGTGTCATGCGCATTATGCAGCAGGAAGAGGCTGGGCTGTCCGCCGTACGCCTTCCGCCAAGATCCCCTGAAAGAGGTTTGCGAGGACAACGGTATCGAGGCGGGGCATGGCTGCAATAGTAGTCTTGAGCAAGGCGATCTTGCTAGGAGAAAGGGGGTAGACATGTTCGCCAGCCAGATCTCGTGTGCGTCCACGAGCACTGTAGTAGTACTAGTGTTCTAGAGCAGAGGGTCTACGACATACTTGAGTTGTTCACGACCACGGCGCTTGGAACAATGCCACACCTACTATTGTACTAGATCCCAGAAATTTGAGTATTGAAGTAGGCTCATTTGTATTGCTCCGAGAGAAGGGAAAAGATGCTGAAGTATAGAAACAATGGATCAGTGATACAGTGTGCCGGGCCTGCCAGCGAGCAGCGTAAGAACTTCGAAGCATACAAATCCAGAGCCGTATGGAGCTGACAATGTTCTTGACTGTCAGGACCTCCATGTGAGGGCACAGACATGATGATAATCTCATAATAATGGCATAGTTTGAGGCGAATATATTATCAATACATAGTAGCAGCTCCGAGTCTACGTGGTTAGTATGGGAGGCTCACCCAGGAGTATTTCCGTACCGTTCGGAGGTGATGCATCATAGCTATGACATCACACAGTGACGCCGTGGCTGTCGTGTTCACTAAGTAGCCTGCATGGACGTGCTTTGTACGAAAAAAGAGAGCTAGAAACAGAAGAAATCCACAGTGTAATGGAACTTTGAAGGCAAAGTCAGACCGCGAAGTCAGAGCAAGGTCATGAAGTGCACTTCCGAAATTGAAGTGACTGTCCCGAAATCAAACTCCGAAACTCAATTCTTTTGTCCGCGTTGAATACTTTTGTCCGCGGGATCCCCTCATATAGTATGGCGCGGCTGAGCTGCTTTTGTACGATTTCGCTACAATGCAAAACTTGAAGCTCGAGGTGCGTGCATTGATTTCTCATCATAGTGAAGGCAATCGTCGTAGTACAAGGGGTTGACAGCATTTTCTATGAGACTAAACGAGCTGCTTCTACTCAGAGCTCGAAACAGGAGTCGGATCGAAACACTCTCACTCACTCCATGCTTATTGATCGCACGCTTGCATTCGTGCCTAATTTCGACTTCACTTCGTAGAAGCGGGACGAATCGCCTTCTGGACGGGCCACGCGTCGAACGTCCCGGCAATCTTGGACGCGAACGCATAGTCCGTTCCATCGCCCTGTTATCCAGCCTCCGGTGAGCTCCCTTATTCGTCTAGGTCTCATCATGAGCACTCACGAAGAGGTCGTGGGGAAATCCCGGCGCGAAAGGCACCGCGGCCTCGATCTCCTTGATGTGTTCGTCTTCCAGCGCGATGCTGAGCGCCTCGAGGTTCGCGTGCAGGTGCTCGACCTTGCGCCCACCGATGATGGGGAAGACGTACGGGACCTTCTGCATCACGTACGCGATGGCGACTGTACGAGGGCATTGCGAGTAAGCGGCGCCCCCCATTCATGGCCAGCCAAAGAGAATTTGACGACGCACCTGCTTGGATGTTGGACGCGCCCACCTTCGCGGCGACCCCCTCAAGGACCTTCGCGACCTTGCGCTCGGTCTCGTTGCGCTCCCACCGTGGGTCCCGAATCGTGCGGCCTATTCCCCAATCTGTCAACATTCCACTCAGCGATAGCAGCACTACGACAGACCTTTCTCGCCCGTCTCGCGACGGCGCTGCTCTTCTTCGTCAGTCCTGATCTTGCCGGCGGCGAGGACGTTCCACGGCGCGAGCGCCATGCCTTCGGAGCGCGCCAGCGGGATAATCTCGCGCTCGAAGTCGCGCTGCAGGACGTTCCAGGCGCCTTGGTAGACGCAGAACGGCGTCTGGTTGCTCATGCGCGCGTACTGGTTCGCCTTGGCGACGACCCAGGCCGGGGTGTCTGAGACGCCCTGCGCGTAGTAGCCAATAGGTGAGCATTCTTATAAGTTGTATGCGATAGCACGTTGTTGATACGTACCAGGTACAGGACCTTGCCGGCGAGCACCAAGGCATGGAGGCCGTTCATCAGTTCTTCTATGCTGGTGGTGTAGTCCCACTAAAACGTCGCAAGTCAGGTCAGCTTAGAACGTCCATCGCCTTTAAAAATGTCGCAGACCCAGTGAACGTAAAGGATATCGATGTACGAGGTGCGCAGCTTCTTGAGCGACTGCTCGACCGAGATATGCAGCGACTTCGTGCTGTTCCCGACATAAGCGCTGTGCTGCTTAATGTCCGTCTTGCCCCTCTTGTAGTCGGTCGTGAACTGCGAATCGCCCCCGTCAGCACTCCTATCCATGCTGCCATACCCCACGGCGGCGTACCTTCGTAGCGATGACCATCTGGTCGCGGATCCCGCGCGTCTCCATCCACTCGCCCAGGAACTCCTCCGAGCTCTCGTCCTGGTAGTTGTTCGCGGTGTCGATGAAGTTCCCGCCCGCCTCGTAGAACGCGTCGAGCAGCTTGAAGCTGCCCGCCTTGTCCATCGCGCCCATCCCGAACGGCGCCCACTTGTCGCCGATGCTCATCGCGCCGAGGCAGATGGGCGAGACGTGCACGCCGGCGAGGGCGGAGAGACGGCGGTGGCGGCCGAGCGCGGTCGGCGGCGGGGGAGCGGGGGCCCAGAGGTCAGACATGTTTTAGGCTGTGAGCGGTGAGTGGTTGATGAAGAGGGTTGCTGTGCGCGAGCTGATCAAAGTGCAGATGAACGGTGGTGCTGTATCCCGGCCAGCTGCTCCACATTTTATACCTTCAAGTTCACCGTGCTGGCCGAAGGTACACGACATAACTTGCCGTCGGATGTATGCGCATGCCTCATTTACAACTGGGACGCGGGGTCGGACCCGCCAGGAAGTCCCCTTGCATACATCGCACATAGCAGATGTGGAACAGAGCCCACCATGCTACTCACGCACCCTGTAGGACGACAATAGCTCTTGAGTCGGGCTGCCGACCGGGGATTGAGGGAGTCACAGTGAATGCAACACGAGCTCGTCGTATTTGAATTTTGTGGTTTACGGCGTACTCACGTTCAAGTTTGCTGTCCGTATCCCGTGTTGGGAATGTTTGCAGTTCTTACGAGCAGCGCAAGAAATATAGTGCGTCCAACCGTCGACAAATACATTTGGTTGTTCTTCCAAGGCCGGTCGAAGCGTGGGCCATACATTCGCTCGTTACTGCGTATTGAGACCGGGAGGTAAGTTTACTGCGAGCGGCCAGGGTGGATGGGCTGCGGCAGCGGCCATTTGTCGAAATGTCCCGCGGCAACGTTGAGACCAGTGTACTCGAGACCGTTTCCCTGAATGATGATGAGTATCAGCACACCGTACTATTGGAAAAGCTCGGGCGTCCTTACGATCATCGTGTGCGGGAACCCCGGATTGAAGGGCACCGCGTCTTCGATTTGCTTCACATGCTCCTCGGTGAGAGCGATGTCGAGGGCCTCGACGTTCCCGAGAAGATGCTCGACCTTCCTTCCGCCGACTATGGGAAATACGTACGGCGTCTTCTGCATTAAGTACGCGATGGCCACTGCCCATGAGGTGAGCCACCTCCGATCGGCGAATGTGGGTGCACGTCAGCTCCGCCCGGGACGAGAAGGACGCACCGGCTTGAATGCTCTTTGCGCCAACATGGCTTGCAATGCCCTCCAGCACTTTGGAGACCTTTCGTTCCGTTTCGTTTCTCTCCCAGTCCCCTCCCCCGAGAGTGCGTCCTATGTCGCGAAAGTTATACGATGCCAGAAAAATGTGTGGAGGTGTGATGCGTACCATTCTCGCCAGTCTTGCGACGCTTCTCTTCCTCTTCGTCGGTCCGAAGCTTTCCCCCGGCGAGCACGTTCCAGGGCGCGAGCGCAAGCCCCTCGGCACGGGCCATTGGAATTATGTCGCGTTCGAAGTCCCGCTGGAGGACGTTCCACGCTCCCTGGTAGATGACGAAAGGTGTCTTGCCGCTCATACGCGCATAGGTATTGGCTTTCGATACGACCCATGCGGGAGTATCAGAAATACCCTAGTACATGATCAGCCTCGTTCACTCGTCTTCCGACGCGAGCTCCACTTACCAGGTAGAGGACCTTACCCGACGCGACCAGGTGATGGAGTCCACTCATGACCTCTTCGACGCTGGTGTTGTAGTCCCACTGCGTGTCAGCGAGAGTAGTTAGCAGATTATTTATGGTGCGTTGGTACCAATGAACCACATCAAATACACTAATGCTTAGGTGCTTGAAAGAAATCATAAATCGTGAGTTCGCACATAATCTGATGGCTTCTCGAACGGTTCGGTGACGCTGTTGAATGTACGTAACATTTGTTCTTTTCGCGGGGTGTGAGCCAACCAAATGGTTTCCACGCGATGCAAGGAGACAATAGTAATACAAAGACGACGTCTACTTACCCAGTGCAGGTACAGTATATCGATGTAGGACGTCCTCAGCTTCTTGAGGGACGCCTCGACGGAGGTCAGCATAGACTTCATATTGTTGCCGACGAAGGCCGAGTGCTGCTTGAGTTCTGTCTTTCCTCGCTTGAAGTCGGTGGTGTACTATCCCGTGCCACAAATTATAAGATAGAGACCGGATATATGCGCGCATATACTCACCTTAGTGGCGAGCACGATCTGGTCACGGATCCCGCGAGTCTCCATCCACTCGCCGATGAACTCTTCGGAGGACTCGTCTTGGTAGTTGTTGGCGGTGTCGATAAAGTTGCCGCCAGCCTCGTAGAACGCGTCGAGCAGTTTGAAACTAGACTCCTTGCTCATAGTTCCCATTCCGAACTCCTCCCACTTGTCGCCGATGCTCATGGCACCGAGCGCAATGGGGGAGACGTGGATGCCTGCTAGAGGCGAGAGCTGGCGGTGACGGCCGAGCTTCGTCGGCGGGAGCGCAGGGGGATCGAAGAGTCCGGGCATCTGAGGTCACTGCGGAGCAAGCCAAATGTAATCCAGTTACATTCGGATCAAATCCAAAATGTGATAACAATGTGATACGGATGCAGCTGACGTTGCATGTCCGTCATATCGACATCAAAAGGAACATGTCATTGGAATGTAATTGAGATTTAATTTGGGCGCTTCCTGGTGTGGGCTCCATATGCAGCCCGGTGCGGTCCGCGTTTTTCGTCGCTCGCGTTCCCGCCAATGCCCCTTGCACGCAACATAGAAGACATGTCAACAAGGGAAAATATATTTGTGATACGACGACCCCGGTGTAACAATCAAGTCGGTCAAAGGGGGCCCGTTAACTCAAAGTGCGGGCCTCGTTGGCGTGGTCAGTAAGTGTGTTAGCGCGGTCAGTATGTAAGCATGTTAGCGCGCGGTCAGTGAAGGTTAGTGAGGTCAGTAAGGTCAGGTTAGTAATCATTAACCCGAGTCAGGTGAGGTCAGTAAACACATGTTAGTGATTAGTTAGCCGTAGTCAGTGATCATCGATCAGCTATGAGCCCGCGCCGTTGAAGGTAAACAAAATGAACCTCACCGTTGTCCGCGGTCGCCCGCGGCCAGCCAACGAGTTGTGTCTCGCGAAAACACTATCCCCCCGGCAGCTGTAGCTCCGCAGTGAGAAGCCAGAAAGGCAAAGCGAGACCTGCAGGAAGACAAGTACGAGCAAGGGAAGACGGGAGGGGACATGGCCGCCGTCTGAGGCCGGGTCGTCGTGGTTGATATTGAAACGTTGAAGTCCAGAGATCGGCCCCCAGGCCTTAGGTGACAATGTGATATTCCGGAAAACGCCTCACGTGCGTGGCGGGGGATGCATTTCAGTTGAATCTGTGTTTTACGGCTCGCGAATTGCATTCACATGAAATCCAAATGTTATTTAAAATGGCATCCCAATGTAGCTGGTGACATATTTGGCGTGATCTGCAGTGGGTTGCTATGGAAAGGAAGGGAGAAGAGAACGTTTGACGTTGTTCTTAGCACTAGACCTCTTTATATACTGCACAAGACGGCGACGTTCGATCTTG
Organism: Trametes versicolor FP-101664 SS1; assembly: GCF_000271585.1. Lineage (NCBI taxonomy): Eukaryota > Fungi > Basidiomycota > Agaricomycetes > Polyporales > Polyporaceae > Trametes > Trametes versicolor. The sequence continues at coordinate 1,378,595 of NW_007360328.1, forward strand.
CGCCGTGCGATGACGCGTTATGCAGCGAGAGCACCACCGCAACCGCCGATATGAAGTCATAGACGTGAACAGAGGCGAGTTTGACATATGAGATCTAGATGCAAATCAAGAAGTCCAGCTACCTGAAGTAGCTGGAGCACTCGTCTGTTCAATGTTACTCAGACTGCACAAGTATTGTGTGCTATTGTTGCATCGCCTGGCTATACATTTATAACTAAATGCAGTGTAACCTCTGTGTGCACGTTAAATTTCCTCGAGCTGCAGATATACTGACGCACCAACGCAAATTGTGACAGCAGCCTTGCTGGCAGCAGAAAGATGTTCTAATGCAACATGGCAGTCTATGGTCGTGGATTATCGACATTTCCGTGTTTTACCGAGCACATTTACGCAGCTAAGGCATCCATACCTCTCGCAAACAGCAGTGATATGGCCTCGCAGTGGTGTTCATGAAGAGAGCGTAGATCGAACACTGCGATCGCGATTCGCAGTAATGATGTGGTGCACAGCCACCACACGTGGCAACTCAACGCCACAAAGCGGGCGTCTACTTCTGAGCAGGGTAGCGAGACGGGCGCTTCGCTGGTTCACTCACTCCGGTCCCACCACCACCACCTCCTGCCACCTCCCACGCTTCTCTCTACGCTGTGCCTTCTTGAATATTGGCGTCCAGACTTGTATAACTTGACGTTGAAGACCAGCGAGGGCCCAGGGACGCGTCACAATCACTTCAGCTTCGATCAGGGTCCAAGTGCCTGTTACCCCGCGACTGGCCATAGCCCATTCCCGTAAACACTGAAAGTAGGCAGGTCCATCGACGCAGGGGGACTATTTGCTGATATCGAACTAAGCGCAGCTTCCCTATGAGTGTAACTACCACGGAATGTCTTGCGTCCGCGAACGAGCTGCTCGCTTCGCACAACGCGCTCGTGTCGCGTATACGAAACGCCCAGCGCGGGTACAGAAGACAACTCAAATCTCTCCCCTCACCACCTGAGGAGGTCCTGAAGCTTCCTCTACTGCCCACGCCGCCGCGCTCACCATCCCCATCGCCACCCTCCTCGCCTCTCATCTCGCCGGCGCCGAAACCACCTCGCCCGGATCTCCCGCCGGCGAAACGCGCACGCGTGTCGCGGTATAGCAACTACGTGCCAGAAGAGGAGACCATACGGAACGACTACTCTCAGCGGTATGTGGACGGAGGAGAGTGGCCACAGAACTGGGTGCTGGGCGCGGAGCCCGAGCATCGTTTCGAAGAGTACGTCTGCATATAGCGAGCTTTCCTCTGTGATTGCTGTGTGCGAACTAACCCTCCCCAGGTATCCCAAACAGCAGCGTCTGCTGACTCTGAAGAAGGCTGCCGTCGCAGAACATGCCCTACCCCCAACTTTCCTTCCCTACTCCGAGCTTTCCACACTACATCCCACGAAGTTTGACGTCATCCTTATCGACCCTCCCTTCTCATCATCCTTCTCCTGGGACGAACTGCAGAACCTTCCTATTCCCGCTCTCGCGGCGGACCCTTCATTCGTGTTGATGTGGGTAGGCAGTGGCTCCGGAGACGGCCTTGAGCGTGGACGAGAGGTCATGGCGAAATGGGGCTTCCGAAGATGCGAAGATATCGTGTGGGTGAAGACGAACAAGACCACGAACAGCGGTCCAGGGGTACGTTCCTCAGCCGCATATATGCATATATAGATGTATACTCACCTGGCATGGGCTTACAGACCGACCCACCAACCACTTCACTGCTCACCCGTACCAAGCAGCACTGTCTGATGGGCATTCGCGGCACCGTCCGTCGTTCGACCGATAGCTGGTTCGTGCATTGTAACGTTGGTAAGCCTCTCCTACCTCATTCACCCCCATGTCATGTTCACTTATACTGCACGCTCTTCCAACAGATACGGACGTACTCATATGGGAGGGCGACGAATCCGACCCAACACTCAAGCCGCCAGAGATGCATACACTCATCGAGAACTTCTGCCTTGGCCTGCGCCGCCTTGAGATATTCGGACGTGCGCGTACCGCGCGCCGCGGCTGGGTTACCGTTCTTTCCGAGGGCGAAGAGGACCGCATCGAAGAGGGCATGTCTCTCGACGACGACGGTGCGACGGACGCCGCGGGAGAGGGCGCGATGCGCTGGGACAGAGAGCGCTGGGAGGCACGCGTGAAGGAAGTCGCGGGCGGTGGGAAGCCCGTCGTTCCGGTAACCCCAGGTACGCATCTTATCTTAGGTCTCCACTAGATGTGAGCGGACGTTGACCTCCGGCATACACCCGCAGAAATCGATGCTCTCAGGCCTAAGTCACCCGTCCGCGGCGGCTCCTCCAACCACAACAACGGCATGCACTCCACGCCCAACTCAAACGGCGGCTCCATGGCCACGCCCATGATGGGCATGGGCGGCGGCAATAACCACCGCAACGGCGGCGGCGGCAACGGCGGAGGCGGCGGCGGCGGCTTCGCAAACCAGAATCGCATGATGGGCCCGCCGCAGATGGTGCCGATGAACGGCATGAGCCCAGACATGGGCGGCATGGGCATGATGGGCGGCGGCGGGTGGGGCCAGGAGATGGGCATGCCCGGACTCGGGCTCAACGTCCCCATGAGCATGATGGGCATGGCGCAGCAGGGCATGCCGTTCGGCGGGGGCCAGGGGCGCTTTGGGGGCGGGTTCGACGGGGGGATGGGCAGTGGGGGCATGGGGCGTGGGGGGCATGCTCATGGGGGACATGGGGGGATGGGCGGTGCGGGCGGCGGCGGGATGGGGTGGATGGCGGGCGGGGAGGGTCAGTATATGGACGGGTCTGGCGCGGGCATGTGGGACGGCGGGATGGGCGAAGGTATGATGGGCATGAACGGGATGGGCAACATGGGCGGGATGGGCCAGGGGATGGGCGGAATGAACGGCATGGGAGGTATGAGTGGTATGAACGGCATGAACGGCATGGGCCAGGGAATGGCTCAAGGTATGGGCCAGGGCATGGGCCAGAACCTGGGTTCGATTCGTATGGGCATGAACTCGGCGATGGGCCAGAACATGATGGGCATGAGCATGGGCCAGTGGGGCGGCGAGGGGTACGAGGGCGGGTTCGGTGGTTGACGGGGACTCTGGACTTGGACCTACGTTCGTGCTCCGGACTATGCTGTGATCGCTGTTGTACAAATGTCCTTGTGTGTATTATACGCAATCTGCTGTGACGCTTGCTCTCGCATTCCCTCGGTGCATGATATGAATGCTAGACATACTGATAGCTTTGGATATTTGGTTCGTCGATACAACTCGATAAGTACACGATGATATCACCAATAAGTAGTACAATAAGTACACACAACAGCATCCATCCTCCAAGCGCATAGCAAAAACAAAACAAGATAGCACGATACCTACAGCGACAGCAGATACGATTGGTGACTTGACTCGAGGTCGCCTCGAGAAACGACTACTAGAAGTGCTTCTTTGCGTAGTCGTCCAACTGCGCAAGGAACGCCGTTTGCTCCTCCAGAGTCTTCTGGGCGCTATGGCACTCGTTTCAGCGAGGCTGGTAGAGCGAGGAAGTTCGGATTTGACACTCACAATTCTTGTGCAAACTTCGGGAGGTCCTCCGGGTCTTTAAGAAGGCCTTGCTCTATCAGCGCGCGCTGGCGTATCTGCAGCCTAGAGTCGACGCTGTCAGTGATGCGACAGAGCAAGAATTACAAACGGAGCGAACGCACTTCGAGCGCGGACTGGGCGGTGCCTTGTGATGCCTGCGGCGAGGCGGCCACTCTGGCTCGGACGTCTTGTCCTTCCCCTTCTTTCCGGAATCGCGACGTTCCTTTGCCTGTTTGGCTTTCTTCTTTCTCTCCTGCAGCCGCAGTGAGTCAAGGCACGATCAAGGCTGTAATTGGTTACACACCTGGAGCATGACCTGCATTCGCTGCCCTTCGATGGCGCTCGGGGCGATGAGGTCGTCATTGCGATGGGTATAGTGAACACCGATTGCGTTGAGGGTCTTCTCTATATCGTCCGGCTTGTGGTCCAATTCGGGCGGCGCTATACGCGAATGCAAAATGAGCGACTGGGAGGTTGCTACGAAAACAGATCCCCTACCGTCGTCAAAGAGTAGCGCTCCAAGCCCGCGGAATTCGTCCTATGGAATGTAAGCGCACGCGTCGCATGAAGCAGCTCTGGTAAACATACGTAGTCCTTTCCTGTCTTCGCCTCCTCTTCATACACCCAATGTACACCCGCTTTCTTCGCTTTGGCCTGAGGGCGCTTTACGACTCCGTTCTTGCCACCCATGTACGCAAAGGCCCAGTCCAAGTCACTGACATGAGCCCGCTCGATCTAGCGGCTGGTGAGCATCATGGGTATGGATGTCATTGTCTTGCCTGGAGACGTACCGCCATCTTCGTCGCCAGCGTGTGCTCGTGCAGCTTGAAGATGTTCTGGATTCCAAACAGCTCCCCTCGTTTGTGCTTGTCTCCTTGGACGCCCTCGAAGTATCTGAGATGGTGCTCATGAGCGACGTCGTTCATCAGAATAGCAGGATAACTGACCTTGTCTGGAGGCTGGCGTTGTACCCGACCTGCATCTGCTGTTGCTTGTACACTTGCCGCGCATAGATGAGCTCCTCGATGGAGCCTGCGCCAAGCAGCCGATATACAGCCACGTCTCGTGTTTGTCCGAAGCGGTAGGCTCGATCCATGGCTTGGAGGTCGTGTGCAGGATCTGAGTCATCATATCGTCTGAGAACATTACTTGGGGACAGTGGTAGCCCGACTCACTCCAGTTGGGATCTATTATGCAGCGTCAGGAAACTGCATATCACGATGCAACTTCAGGTGCTCACCAAAGACGACCACCTTGTTCGCCGCCGTAAGATTCAAGCCTGTGCCGCCAGCCATCGTGGATATCAGGAAAACGAAAATAGCAGGATCTTCCTGGAACCGGTCGATCATCGGCATTCCTAACGCAGTGTCAACAACAGCATCATGGCGATACCATAGACTGCTCACGGTCTGGTTGTTTCGTCGAGCCATCGAGCTTCACAAAGCCGTAGTCTGAATGAAGGGGGCTGTCAGCGTACTGCTAACCAAGGCTAACGAGACTACGTACTTCGCGAATTCAGGTGGAACTCCAACATCTCCAATAGCTTCACCGACTTCGTGAAGATCAGGACCTTGTTTCCGCCTTCTCGCTTCCATCCCTTGAGAAGCGTTTCCAGTACCTGTACTTCTATCAGCACATATAGTTCTCAGCCCAGAGACGAATGAAGCTTACCTGCCACTTGCCGCAATACTCCGGCCGCAGCATCGAAGGGCCGTACTTCGGAAGAGCTCCAGTGGGGAATGCCAGTCGAGACAATTCTCGGTTGCGTGCGGTCTACAGAATGTCAGCCAATTTATCAGAATACACGACGTGCACCGCCAGCGAACCTGATCTATGGTGTCCGTCGGCGCTATTTGAAAGAAAGTAAAAGTTAGCGATGGTTCGCCGAATTAGATGCGGTAACTAACCTGGCAGTATAAGGGCCAAATGGTTGGCAATCTTGATCAACGTCGACATGTACTTGAAAAGGTCGCCCGGATGGACGGGATGGCAACATTTCTTCCGCCTGTGTACCAAGTCAGCGTGCGCAGTGAAGGCAGAGCGGAGGAGGTATAACGTACGCCTTCTTTGAGCCACAGTCGCATGCCTTGTCCTTGTGGACCAGGTTCGCGACAGCTTCGAGGTCAAGTATGCGCTTGTAGACGGCAATCTGCACGGGAGTAAGCGGACAGAAGACAACTTGATCTGTCTTTTGCGGGAGCTGAAGAGGAATGTCAATTCGCTGTTAGGGGATGGAGGTTATCTGACCAACCTGGTCCTGAATGATTTGCTTGGTCCTATTTGAAGTTAGCCCCTACATCCGTCTGGCGACATAACATTACATACCTGCGGAGGAATAGGTGTGGCAACAGCTTCTCCGTCAAGAGCTTGGCGACCAGCTATGAAGCATACGTTATCAAATGCGTCTTCGCGCAGGGGAAGAAGTACTTACAGCGGCTTGTAAGTGCTCTTCATCCGTGGCCGACTTGCTCTGGCCTACGCGCAGCGGCTTCTCGACGTACGTCTCCCACTGCTTCTTCGTTCCGACCGACCCTGGGTTCGTCCAGTCCAACACTGTCCAGAGTTCCTCATAGCCGTTCTGGATGACTGCACAAAGTCTGAGAAAGGGTTGCATACCCATGAAGCGCCAGAACATTGTACTCACCTGTACCGCTAAGCCCGAAGCGTCGTGGACACGTGAACCGACTGAATGCCTCTGCCAACTTCGAGCGCGGGTTCTTGACACGGTGTACCTCGTCGATGAAGATGCAAGACCAGGGGAGCTCGTCTATCAGATCGATGTCTATCCGGGCGACTTCGAAGGAAGTCACGACTACGGAGTACGGGTCAGTAGAGTATCGGTGTAGAGTATCGGTAGTTGTTTGTGACGCCGCTACTTACGGACATCCAGGCGGCCCAACTTGAAGTCCGTTAGGACACTGGCGCGAGCCGTTGGTGGTCCGATGTACATCCCGACTTCGAAATATCCCCACTGCAGCGATCGTCCTTGAGATGATGCCCTGGGGATCACGAATGTACATCGTACGCACCGTTTCGAATTCGCGCTCCCAGTTACCCACTACGCTGCTCGGCGCAATGATGAGGCACGTTGGCCAGTCCGCGTTGGCGGGAGGAAGAGTTCGATTGGCCTTCCACTCCTTGCTCTTCTGTAAGCGAGCGACATGGTCGCGACGGCGGTCTACGTCTCGACTATTGCCTCTCTTGTGCATGATGGCGGAGAGAAATGAGATGACCTGGATGGTTTTCCCTGTGTGGTCGTGAGTAGCGGTTCCGGTATTTGTCTGTATACAAATGCTTGCCCTGATCAATTAACTGTTAGTATCTTGGGAGCATCTCAAACGTAAATGCTACGCACTAAGCCCATATCGTCTCCGAGAAGACCGCCCCGTCCTTCGTTATATCTTTCCCAGAAGAAGCGTACACCATCTCTTTGATACTCGCGCAAGAACGTGTTGATGCTTCCGGGAACCTTATGGGCCTTGTCCAAAGCTAATGGTTCGGCGCGCGTCTGCCCCTCCTTCAGAGGGAAGACAGGGCGGACTTGCACATCCTACACACAACTCAGCCTTTGCTCCAATCCCTGCAATAGCTACTCTCGCTTACCTCGGCGGACGACTCCAGGTCAGACTCTTCTTCCTCGGTATCTGCATCGGAATCATACGCAGGTTTAGGCTTCTTCGGAGCTGAAGGGGCGGGAGCGCTAAGAACCCAATGCGGTTCCGCATCTTCGTCCTCGAGCTCCGTAGCAGAGTCGTCCGTAACATCAAGCCTGGGCTTCTTGCTGGGGGACGGTCGTGCGGCTGTAGGGTTCCCAGTGGCGACCCGCTTGACCAGGAGCGGCTCAGTGGGTGGCGGAGCGTCTTCCGGCTCGCTCTCTTCGTACTCCGTGTCGGAGTCGTCGTGAGCACCGGCAGTGGATTTCTTGAGCTTCGCCTTGTCATAGAGCATCGCGAGTGTCTTGGGCAGTGGTGGCGGGACCTTAGGCTCCTCGTCGTCTTCCTCCTTCTCGTCATCGTCGTCGTTTTCTTCTTCCTCTTCGTCTGCGTCTTCGGGTTCATTGTCGCTTTCTGGAACAGGTTTGATCCCCAAGTCACCTACGCGCGAATGAAGTATCAGACGACTGTACGGGAGCTAAAGCGTGTCGAATTACCAAAGTACTGCAAGAGGAGATTCGGACGCGGTGGCACCGCCCCAACACGCTTCTCATCTGCAAGAATGAGCGTCAGTTTCACACAACATGACTGGTGGCTAAGCACGGACTTGCGCGCTGCGAGCCCCTGCCCCCGATTTTGGCAAGGGTCTCGCTCCTTCGCCTCTTACTAGGCCGTGGCGAGTCCGACAGCTCGTCAGACTTGCGGGAAGCTTTCGAGTTCCGACCGCGTTTCAACTTAGGCTCTGGAACAAACGATCCGGGATTAAAATCCGAGTCGGAGTCCTCCTCTGTTTCTCGAATAAGCCACGGCGTGCGAGGGGTAGTGAGCTGCCGACCTACCTAATGGTACAGCGCTAGACGCGTCGTTTCCTGTAATTATATTAGGTTGAGTGGCGTATAGAGCACGAGGAGCAGTTTCCTACGTTTCGCATAGGCGGACGTCTTCGAGGTAGACGCGGCCATGGTGGTAAGAGACAAGTTGCAGTGAAGGCCAGGTTTAGCCGCCATCCCTCGCTTCCTATGGGCCCGATCAATCAGGGTTAGGGTTGCACTAACACAGCGGACAAAGGAAGCATCAAGCGCCCGCTTGTACGTTCGTCTCACCCTTCGCCCCAAGGCAGGCTGAGAATATTTGGTACAACGTGAAATGACTCCTATGGCACACTGCAGAACATGGAAGATGCGCACGTCTCGAGGGTGTGGTATCTTGGGCCTGTGGTCGGACCGCAACGTAAGGCTATGAGGCTGGTATCAAGACCAGTATCATCTCTTTGCTAGTATATCGGTTAGTACACGCGCTTGTCATGTGTATGCGCGCGAAAGCTGGGTTCGACTCCCAGGCAGAGAGAATTTTGCGCATCTGTACTTTTGGAACTCACTACGGCAGTCTCTACGTGCGGGGTATGATATAGTGCGTCGTCCGTATGCATGTATATACTAAATGCTGGTGGCAGTCATAGTGACCTGGCAGATATGCATACATATCATGGTGCCTCTCCCGAGATGTCCGCACATCATGCGTCTCCGTCCTCTCCCTCAGGCTCAGCGACCTGTAACCTCTCCAACCTCATCATCATCTCCACCTCGACCCCGGGACTAACCGCAGACATCTCAGACATATCGTCCTCCCACTGCTCCTTCGCTCGTCTCGGCTGCGGCGCCTGCAGATGCTCCTCCTCCTCCCGCACCGTCTCCTCCGACCCGTCCTCCCCGCTCACCTCCCCAGCCTCTTCTTCCCCGGTACCATCGGCGAGGTCCGGGAAAAACAGCTGCGCGAGTCCGAGGTCGTGGCACCGCGTCATCTTGAGCAGCATCCCGAGCCCGAGGTCGTTCGAGCTCGTGGGCGTGCCGAGCAGGTCCCAGGTCGCGTCGTCGAGCTCTTCGGCCATGCGTCCCCATGTTGAGCGGATCGCGCCGGGGTAGTTGTACGCTGCGAGGATGAAGCATACTGGCGAGCCTGTGGATGAATGATCGGTGAGACAATGTTCGAAAGGACAGAGTGACAGGGAGATGGGTGGGGAGGAATCTTGGTAGTTCGACGCGTCCCTGAGGCGTGCACTTGCCGGAACGATGCCCCGGTCATATACGATGAAGTTGGGAGCATGGACTTACATAGACCGCTGAACTCCTGCTCGCGCGCAAGGAAGGGCGATGACCGTGTCTCGTTCCGCTGCTCCCCGTTGTCTCCAGCGAGGTGGTCTGGGAGGACGTCACCTAGCCGGTACAGTCTCTGACACGCAGGGCATATTCGCGCTGTCCTTCTGCTCTTGTTATACCACAGGATCTATCATACGACGCGTCCGTCTTAAGACTATTTAGACCACTATACATACAGCTGAGACGTACCAGGGCCGTCTCCTCCGGGAGCACCGTACAAAGCATCTGCAGGACCGCCTCCTCCGCAAACTCCGCGCACATCGCGTCGTCCAACGAGGGTGGAGCGGCAAAGCGCGACGCGAGAAACGCGCGCGGATCTTTGACGCGAGGGCCATCTCCGGGGTCGTATATGAAGGGTGTCTTGAACAGTGCCGAGGAAATCGGGGGCTCTGCATCCGTTTCGTCCTGAGGGTATATTGGCAAATATTTCTCGTGTATGTCGTGCTCTACTGGAGGAGTCGTGTCGTGTAGCGGTTCGTCTGAGACATGGTGCGCGTGAACGGGTGCGGCGAGCGGTGGCGGGGTCGCTGGTGCGGGCGTCGGGCTGGGCGACTGAGACGCGGAGGGCGCCGGAGGCGGCTTCTTGTCGACTTTCTTGCTCTGTGCGTTCTTCTTCTTCTTCTGGTTGCGTGGGCCGGGCATGGTGGGAGGAGAGAGGGTGGTTGGACTTGTAGGTTCGTGTGCCTGTCAGACTCGGAGGACTCGGAGAACGTTGCCACACCGCTGAGACAGACGCTCGCTCAGAGGCACCAGCGCCAAATGGTATTGACGCGCCCGTCACAGTAACCGTCGCGATCGGTCACAAAATAGCTTACGCCAAAGAGCGTGGGCGCTTCCTGCCTTCTCTCTTCTCTCCTTCATCCATCTCGCAGCAGAAAAATGCGAAAAGAACATCAGGTTTGGCAGCATGTCACGTTTCGACAAATTCATATTCAGACACCAGAGTAAACGACCTCAAGCGAACCACATAGCGACCAAAGCGACGCTCATCCCGAGCCCAAACACCGATGAGCCCATCCTTTCTGCCCCATTACTTCCGCCCGTCGCGCTTGGCATAGCACTCCCACTATCAGTTGCAGCAGAAGGTGCACCGCTCGTCCCAATCCTCGGCGGTACAGACCCGGTAGTGGTCACCCGCAGCCCTCCGGATCTCTGGTCGTCCGAACTCGTAGCGGTGGCCGTCGCAGCGGTATCGGTAAGAGTTACCTGGGCGGTTGTAGCGACTTGTACGTCGAAAGCGTTTGCAGTGGTCGTGATAATGGTCGTCGAGACGATATCGGCCGCGGACGCGTCGACGGTGCACACCGCGACCGCGCCATTGAGGCCACAGTCTGCGGTGATCGCGAAGCCGAGCTCAGTGTCGTTCTCGACGAGGTGCAGGTCCGTGGGCCCTGCGACCAGCGTTGCTGTTGCGGACGTGCTCTGTCACTCACTGGCATACGCAACGAGGAGGGGAAGTATGCGTACCAGAAACGAAAAGGTCAGAGTCGTCCGTCAACGTTCCGCTGGGTACGCCGGGGCCGATGCGCCAGGTGGTGTGTCCGCTCGCGTCGACGCCCTCAATGTCGGCCGTGATGGGCTGGGGGTCGAAGAACGGGATGTAGAGCGTCGCCGCGGCAACATCTACCACAGGTGAGCTTTCAATTCAGCATCCTCGGCCTCTCGTTCATTATCACTCGCATACACTCACATTGTGCGCTGAGTGCCGAGACGAAGAGTGCTGATGCGAATGACTTCATTTTAGGGCAGATATTGATCCAGTAGCGACAGAAGGTATGCAGAAGGAGTGGAAGATGCTGCCTCCGAGGGGTGGGGCGAAGCGTTGGGTACTGACTGCAGGGTAGAACAGGCTGAAAGACCTGCAGAGATCCTGTGTTTTGAATCTTATACCGGCGCTGACAGCACCACCATCAATCAACATCCCAACTTTCGCACTCATGTCAAGAAGCCTCACGAGTCATGTCGTTACTAGGCCCGGAGCCGCACGCATACATTTCGACGCTCCGTTTTCGCAGGGCAGGCCGTGCCCGAGGACTCCGGGGCCCGCATCGTCGTTCTGATGGCCCTCCATCTCACGGTGAGTGATCAACACGGTGGCAGTCCGCAGTCAAATTAACTCAATGGACCTCCAGGAAGACCTTGTATCATGCATCTTATCGTTTCGCATGGCGCGAAGACCTAGCTGATTCCGAATCTTGATCGAAGGCAGGGCTTAGACGAACAGGTTCTGCACTTCACAGTACTGCGTACCTCGGAGCTTGTGCATGTGTACAGCGTAAGTCTGTCAAGTACACTAGAGCAACACAATCTTTGTGAGCGCTGACTTCTATCGAGATCCGAACGTTCGGAGCCTCGCCGTAGGAGCAGCCTCGCTAAACTCCCTCGCCAACTTCTTCTCGGCCGCCGTCTGCAGACCACAGATGGCTGTGCATATGCAGAGCCTATCGGCGGATGCCTGCACGTAAAAATCAGTGCTCTACGTGCGGCTTCCTGTGTCCGAATGCGAACCCGGAGACTCAAACAAATCGCCTGATAGGTCATGACAACAGTAGGCGAGGGTATCGCGGCCCTCCGAAGATTCGCTCCTCCGTGGACTACCCTCTACCGCGGGCAGCGTGTCTTTGCGACGGACCGTTCAACATTGCTAATCATGATCAGGTGAGTTTTCTCTGAACCTAGCACCATACCACTTTACTTATCGTTCTTCACAGGTGTAACGCGGACAAAATAACGACAGCGCCAGCGGAAATTCCCCAACGCAAAGGCCCGACCCTTTTAACACCATTCGTGGCGGTCCCAGTCGAACCGGGGATCGCACCCGACCCCACCTCCCTGCTCGCCCCTGACCGCGACACCGACGACGACGCCGAGGTTTCAATCGGAGTGGCAGTTACACTTCCACTTCCACTCGACCCCGACGTACTCCCCGTCCCCGTCGTCTGCCCAGCTTGGACCGTCTTGTACGTGATCGTCACGCCTGCGGTCCCGACCTGCACCGCTGACCCACTGGCGCTATCTACCGTAAACATGGTCTGTGTCGTCTGCTCGCCATCTGAGGTGCAATACAACATCAGCCTCGGCGCCGGGCAAGACGGAAGAAAGGAGAGGGAGAAAGGGCACCTGAATGGAAGGACGAAACGGCCTCGGTGAAGATGCCACTCGTAAGCCTGGGTCCGATGCGCCAGGTCGTACTGCTGCTCGGGGCGTCGACGCCGACGATGGCCGCCGTGACAGGCTGCGGGTCGAGCCCGGGGATATAGAGCGTCGTCTGCGCGGCGATGTCTGACATCAAAGGTCAGCGTGAGTCGCTGCGATGATTTTGGGAGTTACTCACGTTGGGCGAGGAGGGCGTAGATGATCGCTACTGGAAGACAGCGCCGCAACATAGGAAACATTGGGGTGTTTCTTGGAGGCAGGTAGTGGTCAGTGAGGATGCTACTGCGGATTCCCGGTGGTCTGGAGCTTCCTAAGAGACGTACAAGCGATAGCTCTCATTCGCGAGGTTTTTTCGGTGCTTTAGTACGAAGTGCAGCTCAGCGCTGAGGCCCGCTCTCCCGTTTGTCGCAAGGTTCGAACTGTCAAGGCAGGCGCGGACTCCACATCCATAGGTCGTCCCTCGGAGGAAGCGCGGCGAGAACGTCCTCAGGTAGGTTTCATGCAATCTACCCGCAGGCTATGGTGAAAGTTTTGGAATAGAATGACAGGGACCAATGATACTCGTGCGTCATTCCTGGAGTGGGTGACTGTGTGGCTGGCATACCCCCCGTGATAGCAGCTACAGGAGCCTCACAACCCAAGACCCGCGGTCTCCCGAAATCGTGTACGTCTAGTCCGTGTTTATACCAATAGCATGCCAACAGAAACTCCGAATCCATGTCGAGTGAACGCGGCGGCGAACTGAATCAGAACAGGTCCGATTCCAGCCCTGCTGCTTGCGTGAAGATCTCAAACGCACGTTACGGCATTGCTAACATGGCGAGATGGCCGAGCGGTCTAAGGCGCCAGACTAAGGATCTGGTCCGAAAGGGCGTGGGTTCGAATCCCACTCTCGTCATATTTTTTCCCCCGTGCAACGTGCACGTATTAAGCGTCCATCTGATCGGGTTTTCGTAGCACTTCATACCAAAGGCGCCGCTCACTGCTTTCGAACATTCATCCTACACACCTGCATACCGACCAGGGCAAATTTCTTGCCCATCTACCTTGAGAACACTGGTCCACTAGGCTCGCAAACCAGCCTATCTTCGGGGCGGAAGATTATTGTTGATCCCGAAGATTCTCAAAAAGTCGAGTCAATAATACCGCATGAAGATGTCGCCACAAACGAACCTACTAATAAGTCTTCAGTCTTCAAGTGAAGAATCCGTTTTGCTTGCTGCCAACTTACCATGAGCTTTCCCTCGGGTTGAGAGCGCGTCTACGCCTTCCAGGCAGGGGCGCTACTATCCCATAGGATGCCTTCGTGCAAATTTGGACCAGACGCGTCACCACGCCGCCGAACGGTCATATCGCCGCTATGATGGACAAGAACGGCAGCATGCGCTGCGACTACACGGCGCGTGGTTGGGACAACTCGGACACGCCTTCGTGGCACGATCTCACCCCGCGTTCGGTCCACACAGCCTAGAAACCTCGAGCGCAAGAGGCGCCACGCGCGGCCGCGGGCCACTACCACCCCAGTGCGTGCCCCTCCTTCCTATGATAGCGGCGTCCCCCGGTCTGAGGCGTGCTCGCCTGTCAGGGCGCGGAGGCGTCAAGAATCGTGATACACGCCACCTCTGCGCAGGCGGTATCACTTAGCATGTGGGCCGAGCAGGCTTGCCACATTTGCCACCAACAGATTGCGATGCGGCGAGCCCGTCATGCGCCGTTCTAATATCGAAGTGGGGAGCCGTGCGTGGCTTTGAAAGCACTCGCCACCTGATTATCGGGGTATATATATCGCGCTGTCTATACCACTCACCTCATCGCATCTCGCTGTGCATCGCTCCCACAGTTCTATTCCTCTTATTGCAACAGTTTTACTGGTATTCCTTCTGCATTATCACCTCCTTACCATGGCCACCACCATCAGCAAAAAGTCTCCAAGTGAGCTTTATCTGTTCAACATGCATATGATTTCAGCTGACATACCGACGGGGACGACGTCCCTCAAAAGAGTTCGAGCTAGTCAGCTGCACAGTGAAGGGCCTGGTGTGGGAGCCTGAGGACGGGCTAACGCGACCGTCAAGGGCTCGGACCATGCCGGCGGTCTGTCAGCGCTGGCAGCCGGCAACCACACACATGGTCACCACATTCGGCACGCTCAGCCCCCGGAATGGCGAACGTAACGAAGGTGGCGGATCTTCGGGGGAGTGCACCTTCAACCCCTCGGACTTCGAGGTGGACTTTTTCAAGACGTGGGTGACGACTCCGCCGACCGAGTTCGGCGACCATGTTCTATGGCGTGTGGTAGGTCCATGCATACACTGGCATGCACCCGCATAGCTCGTGCTGAATGATGACCCGTTGACAGAACGTATGGTGCCAGCAACATCCATATGTGGAATTCAATTGCGGAGGCAGACTCTATTCGTTCCGAGTCGACATCGTCGCGCGGCCGAAGGCAGACGTCATTGCCGCTACCAATGATCAATTGCTTCAAGCCATGCAAGCACACGATGTGTTTGACCCGGAGAACACAGCTTTCGGGACGAGCTGGCGGCAGCGTACTAAGGACGAGGTCACAAATATCCGCAAGGTCATAAATATCCGCATCTTTGTCACGATCCAAACTGCTACCGGTGAATTGATCAAGGTCGAACCCCCGGCGACGTCGTAATCGGACGACAAACAGATACCTTCGGACAACTCTTATTGGGTACTTGCCCGACGTCCAGTTGCGGCGGACGGCATAGGAGGCTTGTTTGAGAACCGGTTGCCTCGCGTGTATGCACGCATAACTAGCCCTGTAAAGTACTTTTTCTCGGGATAGAATATTTATCTCGAAAGCGTCGACCGACAAGTTCGCCTTTGCTACAGCGCGCGTATGGGTTTTCTCTGACACGTGTAGTAAAACAGGCAGCGAGCAGGTTGCACACGGTCTCTCCATGGCCTCGTAGTCCTACTTTCCGCGACATCCTTATAATTGGTCGATTTCCCCGGGCATGATCGTCGGGCCACCGCGCACTTGCCACCATGCTCGCCCGGCGGCTATTCGCCTGTCTCTGTCTTTTTTACAGCTGTTACCGAAATCTATGCGTGGGCACTTCGATAGCGCCCGCGACACCCAATTTACACTTTTTACACTTTCAACGCGAGCTGCTCAAAATGCCGGTTTCCGAGTCCGTAAAGCTTTATTCAAGCGAAATAACTGCATGGGATGCGTGCCAGGCTGTCCACGCATACATTTTGCAACCTTCTACGGGATGCAGAGCGAAAGAAAAATTGCGCGAGGAGCTCGTTGAGCGAGCGCCTATCGGTATGCCATGGGCGCCTGCGTCTGCTCAGCGACCGGAAAGCCTTGCGAAGAAGATATCTCATGGTTGACACCAGCGATGCAGTACTAAGAGCTCATTTTAATGAGGCCCTGTATGCGAACTATCATATAGTGCAACAACCGGCGCTCTAAACGCACATTTGATTGAGTACAAGGGCAAGGACCACCTCGGGCCCTTGCCACGGACGACACTCGACTGTGTGCAGGCTGGAACACTTTATGAGCGACATAAACAATCTAGAACACATTTTAATGCACCCCTGGATCATACTGAGGTCAGTTGAATAGTCTAAAGGTGTGTTTTAGTATATGTTTCGCGGCTTTGTAGCCCTCCGGGCGTTTCGCGTCAAAAGTGTAAAAAGTGTAACTCGCGTAACGTCGGAGTGTCGGCGCATTAATTTCGGTAAGAGCTGTACGTTACTCAGACTCGTCTCGCCTGACTTGCTAGTATACAACACAAACCCTGGAACCATGAAATGCCACCTGCCACCGGATGAGACTACGGCGGGCGGCCACGATCTCCCTTTGTGGTCTCAACTTCATCAATTGCTCGGGACGTATCATAGCGACATGCAGCCTTTGATCAGTCCCGGAGCGTGGAACGTGCTACTTTCGGGCCACCGGACGACCAGGCCATCCTGACGTCCTTCGTTCCTGCCTATGATAGTAGGTGGTACTCACTAATACCCCCAGAGCTTGAATACCAGTGGATACGCAACTCGTGTCTGCAATGGAGGGAAACACCTTCGCCTCCTCGTCATTAATATCAATATTCCGGTTGGTGCTCAGTATGCCAAGTATCGTTGGTCAGCTGCACCACCCGCTCTTCATGCTTGCAAGCTTCAAATTACACACTCAGGCGCGCGGCGCCGGCCTTCTCAAATTTTACGCCCACAGCCTCATCAATCTCAGCCTGAAATGAACCGTATACACACAAGTGTGCCCCATTCACGGCGACGCCTTTCTGGTGCGGCGTGCTGGTTTGCCCTTCCTTTTCAATCGTCGCAGCGGCGTCCGACGGGCGCTGATCTGACTCCAATAGAGCAGGCGCAAGTGGCCATGAATGCACTCGCCACCTCGCCGTAGGGGTATATATACCGCGCTGCACGCAGGTCCTCCATCATCAAATCTCGTTCTGCGCTACTGCCGTCGTTCTATCGCTTCTCCTGTAGCAGACAGCTCTTTGGTACCATATAACCTCTTCGCCACATACCTTCCACCATGAAGTCCGCCGTGCTACACCCTGGAACACCGGAGATCAGTGACCAGTTTGTTGCCCATCACGTCCACGTTCTCCACTGACGTTACTATGCTGTATCACAAAGGTTTTCGGGTCGAGCGCCTAGTGCTTACGTGCGAGACTGATACTAAGCCGTGTCCCCGCAGGTCCCCGCATCGACGCGTCGGTCTCGCACCAGGCGGTTGCGCTCGTCGTAATCGAGTCGAAGAAGAATTTTGATATCAAATTCAACAGCCGGGAGTTTCGCGAGCTCGGCTATGAAGCAGTCACTGTCGACTCCTCTCAGCCGTGCACCGGCGAGGGCTTCCAGCTAGTTCCTAAAGCTAAAAATCCCAATATGAACCAGATGATATACGATGTGGTATGTCCAAATCACGGGTTAACACATTGGAGCCACGCTCATCATTCCAGCGGCATTCATATCGATAGACCGCCGCGAATTTCTTGCGCTCATGGAGCGTGGAGCACCGGCCCGCCCAATACCAAACGCGGCAGCTTCACTCCGGCGCTGGAGCCTGTCCCCTTGCAGGAGCCTTACCACGACTCAACGCAGGTATGGTCTCTCAAACGTTCGAGAACCCTTCAAAACAACAGGTTATGTGCAGAAGATCATTTCGAGAAATATAAAACCCTAGTGAGGGCGGTGAGCCCTTCTGGAGGTCATTACGCCCGAACCTGCGGTGGCGGAACGCGAGCGAGACGGTGCGAGACGGTGGTGCGGCGTGATACGCGGTGCGTCGAACTTCCGTATTTGGAGGCCTCGCTCCACAGATCCCTGAGCAAAGTAAATTGGCGGCGGTCTATCGATATGAATGCCGCTGTCAAAATTGACCACCCACAGTGTGTAGGCTTACCTCCTGAAGGAGCACGCAGATGTGCGTTTTGAGTGCGAAGCGTGTCGCGCTATCAAACGCGTCGACGGTGTGGTCCAGGTTAAGCCGCGTCCCGGTACCGCCGACGTCGCTGCGCGTCCCAGTGCTGGCACCGATGTCGAGGCGGAGCTTAGTGACTCCCGTCTTGCTTTCCCAGCGCTGCCTGCACGAGCGCGACTTCCGGATGATGACGCGGCGCCACGACTTCGAATTCAAGCTGTCACTCCGTACAAGCTCTGGCACTGCTATCGAAGTCGTGCCGGAAGGGGGCTGGGGCAAGACGCGCCATGTGGAAGTCGAACGCGAGGTCGAGATCATGATCATGGGCGACCCGGGGGAGTGTGAGGACGCGCTCGATGAGGAAAGCGAGACCGACTCCGAGCTGGGAGCGCAGGAAGTCAATATCCTGGACGAGCATGGAGAGGCGGACGCAAGGGACACTGTGGACTGGAGAGACGACGAGTCCACGATGGTGTAGCCCCTGCGGCCGACAGGGTGCATCGCGGGACCGTCCAACAGGGGGGATGGCGCGGGTGAGATCGCCGCCAAGCTGTCTGTGGTGTCCATTGAAGACGAGGACGAGCTGTTTGATGATGAGAAGGACGGCTTGCTTGCCGACGAGGACGAGAAGGGCGATATGTTCTCCAGAAGGAAGGTCGCGATATTCGTTGCACTCCCACCGCGGGGGCCCGCATAGGAGTCCGGGTGGGGTTCATCGTATCCCGTTCATGTATGTATGTTTTCGTGTATACCTATATAATCTTTGTAGAGTATATTCAGTACAAAACGGTGATATCCCGACTACTCCGGCTGCCTGGGCCCTCAAGCAACCACTGGCCGCCAACATCGTCCGAATCAAAATCGCTTGCAATATGATGCCGGGCGAATGTCTACTTCAAATTATCGGGTAAGATGAATGAGTATGTGCTACAGGACTCGTACATACAGCCAAGTAAGGATCCGTGCTACAGCGCATCCTGCGTCCGTCTTCGCGAAGCATCCTCGTCGCCCACCTCGGATTGCAACCCGCGGAGCAGCGTTCTGTCATTCTTCAAGCTTCATGAGCAGAGCAGTGTGATCACCTCGGCTCGCCGGTTTCGCGGTTTTGCGTAGTGGAGCGCCATGTATCAGGCACGGACCCATGCAATGTATGGACAGTCAATAGCGTGCAATCGCATCCGTTGAGTTCCACATCGCCAGCGTGGGATGGGATGAAGGGGATGTGCACAGGCAGGCTGTTCATCAGTCGGATGGGGAGGAAGAACCACGCGGTTGCGGTGCGGCGGACTCTCGAGGATGTGTTGTCGCCTGAACGTGGGGGTGCAGAGCACTCGCGCGAGCGAGGGCTAGAGCTGGTATCGCGCCCCCAACTCCTCGTGCTCCTCATCGAAGCCGCTGAGCTCCCGCGCCTTCGCCAGCACCTTGTCCGCGAACCACACCGAGGACATACCAACCGTCCAATAAACAACGAGACGAAATGCGAGGTGGGCCCGATCCAAGTCGAGGAACGCTAACAGCGTCACGCCCAGGCCCCCCAGGAGGTACACCCCAAAGATGGACGTGAAGCTGCCTTCCGCGCACAGCGCCACGAAGCTGCTCAAGTTGCGCGTCAGTGCATTTGTTGAATTTTCAATAATAGAAGAGGCGATACGCAACTAGCTGAGCGCGGCGAAGGCGACGGCGCCGTCCGCGCCAAACACGGTCGCGATGGTGCGCTGGCCGGCGGCTGCGTCCGCGCGCGCGTCGACGGCGGCGCCCAGGGCGTGTACCCCGGCGGTGCAGAGCCCGAGGACGAGACCTTTGGCTGGGGGGCGCAGGAGGCGTCCCCCGCGCGCGGTGTATCCAGAGAGGTAGGCGAGGATCACGATGAGGCCGTTCGAGAGCGAATCGAGGATGGGGCGCTCCTTGAGGCGGAGGGGTGGGGTGGAGTATGACCAGGAGAGGGCGAGTAGGAGGAGCGTTGTAAGGAGGTTTTGTGAGGTGCGGGTTAGGGCGGAACAGTACATGATCAAAAGGGACGCGAGAGCGGCGGAGACAAGGACGGGGGTGTGGTAGGCGGGCGAGAGGACGGTGCCCTCGAGGCCGTCTGCGGTCTTGCGTGGGTTGAGGAGGTCGGTGTCGTAGTCGTACACATCGTTGACCCCAAATACCACTGCTATGCGTAAGATAGCTGCGGGGAACGCGCAGCTGTGCACCCACCCAAAGCCAAGGGAAACGAGAGCGAGAGGAGCTGCAGCAAGAGCGGCCCATAGCCTCGCACCGGGCCTCTGCCGTGGATGGCCCCGATGGCGTACAGAATCGGACCGAAGCACCAGCCCGGCGGCCGGCTCACTCTCAGAATCGTCGTGAGCACGTCCATCCTGGAGTGACGTCGCGAGTCAAGGCGTACGACGCGATCGGCGCGCAGCACCTGCGTGGCACAAGCGAGCGTGACGCCCGGGCAATTAACGCACGTGAACGTGACCGGGCGCGCGAAATGGGGTGGGCGATGACGGCAGGCGCGCCACCGCCGCTCCTTCGCCCTCGACTCGCCAAAGACATGGCCGGCGACCATGGCGCCCACCGACTCCACACCGCAGCCCCAGCACTTAAGCCCCCCGTCCAGAGCCCCTCTCCCCCTCACAGATAGCTGTACTCTCGCCCCCATCCTCTCGACAGCCCACCCCCTTCTCAACTCGACCGTCAGCGACCAGTACACCTGCCTACTTTATCGACCATGTCGACTGCTACTATGACTGCTACACAGACCCTGCCTTCTGTGATGACGACGACCGAAGCGCCGCTCGTCGCAGGGGATGTTCTGCGCGCTATCGACACGCCCGTCGTTTCCCCTCCCAGCGGAACCCCGCCCCCAATCGGCGGCCCGCGTAACAGCTCCCCGACGAACTCTATTGGAAAGTCGAAGGGGCACCGGAGGACGTCTAGCGCTGCCTCGGATATTGCCAAGGCGGCGGGTATTGACCTCGAAGCCGTCAGCATGGGTGAGTCTCTTTTGGCCATATTGGGCGCTATCTGCAGAGAAGGCGGTCTGGCTGGAATACTACCGCTGTGAAAGACTCCACTGCGCGCGACAGAAACACCAGTCCCGCGCGAGTTGGTGAAACTCGGCTGCAAATGACGTCTATCGAGTGGTGCGCAGTCGCTGACCTCTACCACGCAGCTGAGGCGCGGAAGATCATGTCAGAGGAGCACAAGATCCTCGGATTCCGCCCGCCCCAAGGCTCCTTCGCCGCGGAGGTGCAGTCCCTCGCCGCGAAGCACCCCGAAGGCAAGCCCGGCGCCGTGCTCCCGGACACTACCAAACTCAAGGAGATCGCGCGAGAAGATGCGCTCCGCATTCTGTGCGTATACGCGGACAACTCCGAGACAACGAGTATTGACAGCGAAATAGTGCCGAGCGCAAAACGAGCACGGGCGCAGATAAGGACGCGCCCCCTGCTGCTGCGAAGACGAACGGGAGCGACAAGGTCACACCGACACGGGTCTCGCCCCCCGTCGACGTCCCGGGTGTCAACCTGAACAAGATCAGCGCAAGTACGTATTGTCCATCCATGTTTCCTTAGAGCTCCCACTCCACTTCAAACGGGACGTATGGATGGGAAGCACACGCTCTCCACTCCATACGCTCCACTCCGGTGTCTATCCCGGATCCTCTCCAAACATGGACTGATACCCTCTGCTCTTCGCAGCGGATGCACGCGTGCTCATGTCGCACGAACACCGCGCGCTCGGGTTCCGCCCGCCCCCCGGCTCGCTCGCCGCCGAGGCGCAGAGCGCCGCCGCCCGCCACCCGGACGGCGACGGCACGCACCTCGACGACGAGACGCTGCGCGAGATCGCGCTGCGCGACGCGGAGCGCATCAAGGCCGACCGCGGGGACGTCGTTCCTGTGGACGGGGCCAACCTCAGCGCCGTTGGGAAAGGTACGTTGCTCCCCGTGTTGTTGAATGCGAGAAAGCGGTTTGCTGATGGGATGTTGAGCAGAGGCGGCAGCGACGATCGCGAGCGTCGAGGCGCGCGCCCTGGGACACCCACCGCCGTCGGGTAGCATCGCGGCGGAGGCACAGAGCGCGGCGGACAAGCACCCTGCGGGCGGCTCCTTCGACCCTGCGAAGAACCCCGTGGAGATGGAGCAGGTCGTAGACGCGGCGCGGGAAGAGGGCGAGCAGCTGCGCGCGCTGGAGGAGAGCACTGCGACGACGGAACCGAGCGAGAAGACTGCGATGGAGGAGTGAGTAGCTACCGTGTATTATCTGTGCTTAATATGTACTTGTATTGATCTACCCGCTTTGTTGTGTTCATCCTGCATAGGCACAGGTCAAGTCCAGCGAAGGCGGACGCGGCGGTGGAGACGGAGCGGATGACGGCCGCGCCGCCGAGCGTGGTGCGCGGGCTGGTGACCCCGCCGCTGTCGCGCAGCGAGACGGGGGACTCGGTCGAGATCGTGTGCGACGTGCTCGCGTGAGCGCGGGCTGGACAGTGCGTTTATTGGACGTTTGGGCTGTGGCGTGGTTGAGAGCGATGCTGACCGGAGGCGCGGGGCGTGGTCGGGATATCACTGTATTTTTACGGAATGTACTTTATAGATATCGGTATACATACAGACATACAAGATCAACCTGCACAAGGGTGTTGGAAGCTCGTCTGCGAGGGAGGCGGGAAAGGGAGTGCCGTTCCGGCGTTGAACGTTGAACGTCATGCACGGTACCTAGCTCTCGAACGTTGCTCGACCCGCTGCTCTTCGTTTTGGCACGGACACCCGCGGATGGGTAACGACCCACCCGGTTTCCTGCTCGTTATCGTTGCATATCGCCACGACGAATATGGAGGTTTCCGTAAGAGCCTTGTACTCTGGCGAGGCGCTCAAAGTCTACCACGACCTTCCGCCACGCCTCGCCATGTTCTTCGGAGTCCCGTGGTGTCGTAGCCGCACCGCGAGGTATCCTCGACGGTTTCAAAAAGAAGCGGAAACAGATGTGCAGGCTTCCACATTCGAATTCCAGGAACGTGTGCGGCTTGTACGCCTGGACCTGCCATGATTGCATACAGAGCAGCAGGCGTCCGTGAGTGAAGCGGCATGTGCGTATCCACACCCGCACAACAAACTCACCACCGCATCCACAGCCCCCCTGAAACCGATTTTACGGACGTCCATCCCCCCTATGGTATCAACAATCCAGTAGAAGTTCAGGCACGTCCCTTCGAGGAGCTTGTCGACAGCGTCTATGCGGGATATAGCGTTGAGAAGCTTGTGCCCCCCTTCGGGGCAGAGCGGTATATCGTTGAGGACCTTGCGCCGCTGTTCGGGGGAGAGGATCTCTCTAGAGCTCGCTATCTCCAGGCGGATAAGCTGGAATTCTAGGCAACATCCCGACAAAATGTGAGCGGGGGGCGTGGATGTGGCGGGTAGATCGAAATGTTCACCGATGGTCTCCTCCGTGGTAACCTGGCACGTGGTGGCCCAATCCATGGTGGTAACAGGGACGGTGGATGCTGAAGGAGAGATGCTAAGGGTACAGGGTCGCCGTATCGTTGAAGGACGAGGCGACGAATCGCAGTAATTTTGAGTCGAGCGGAGTCAGGTTTGGCGGGAAATGGGCCTCGAACGGTGCAGTATATATACGCAGCGCACTGTCAACTGGCAACAACGCGCCGCACATGCCGCTGCAGATATGGGATAGGGGGGGCACACGCGCCCCTTGAGGCATGCTGGAGGCGTCGGCGCCGCGAAGATATATCAGGGATAGGTTGCTGCAGGAGAAGCGATAGAACGATGGCAGTAGTGCAGGACGAGATTTGATGATGGAGGACCTACTTACGTGCAGCGCGGTATACTTATATGCCCCTATGGCGAGGTGGCGAGTGCATTCATGGCCACTTGCGCATGCTCTATTGGAGTCAGATCAGTGCACAGCGGACGCCGCTGCAACGATTGAAAAGGAAGGACAAGCTAGCACGCCGCACCCTGATGGCGTGGCCGTGAATGCGGCACACTTGTGTGAATGCGGTTCATTTTAGGCTGAGACTGATGAGATTGTGGGCGTAAAAGGAGGAGACCGGCGCCGCGCGCCTTAGTGTGCAATTTGAAGCTTGAAAGCTTGAAGAGCGGATGGTGCAGCTGACTAACGATATCCATACTGAGCGCGGCGGAGCACTGCTCGGAGTGGTATTCAAGCGAAGACACAGTCTTGTCCTCTGTTAGCATATGCCGTTCGCTGAGATGTACAGGAAGGATAGACACCCCTTCCAGTTGTGAATGGCGGTAACCATATAAACGAGGGCCACAAAGGGAGTAAAATGGCCGCCCACTACGCCTTGTGCAACGGTGGCGGATGCTACCATTCTTGTGCTAGAACGCTCCTCTTTGGTTGTGCCATTTTGGGTCGGCGATGGGGGCGCTCCGCGGAGACATCGCAAAAGTCGGCGAAGGACTAGGGCGAGCAGGTTGCAGCTCAGTCGGCGTCCAACGGGGGAGCCAGCCGTGACGTATATTCCTGTTTAAAGTGCGGTGGTCAACTTATCAACCTCGCTGTGTTCTTGCATTGCGTACGGGCATCTGGGCGACATCGTGAGGACGGGGACGTGAGAAGACACATGAGGGAAAACGCTGTATTCCTATTGACCATGCCTAATTCTGTACACGGCGAGCTGCACCTCCACGTCCACGCGACGCTCGGCCGATGGTATCGAGAGCTCGGCGAGTCCCAACAGACCCCACGGCCGCTCTAATGTGCTTAAGCGCTCTCATCCGCGCGTACTCGTTGGCGAAAGCGACGACCCAGTCGGCACCCAAGGACTGCCTCGATTCCCACTCTGCCGCAACGCGCAGGGCGCGCCGTCCCCCGAGTACACAGCGGGCGGCGGTCCAATCTTGATTGGCCTAGTGCTACCTGCATCGTCCAGGCCGCCAGGGACCAGCGTGATGGAGAACTGGAACGTCTTCTTGCACAGGGGCTCGTCCGAGCCCATGTACCGCCTGAATTCGTCCAAGTCCGGGAACGCAGCCTGCACAGCGCGCACCAGCTCGTCGTCGGTGGCGCCGGCAGGCCTCGCGCCCGCCCGCAACTTCACCACGATGGCGACGTGGAAGCCGTGGCCGCGGGTGCGGCACCCGCGGAGCTCGGGCGAGAGCAAGGTACAGCGCAAGACCTGTTGAACGTGGCCGACCGCCGCGAGTGCGCATTAGGGATACGGTACAGGGACACGCGGCGTGTGGACTCACCAGGTCCTGCAGTGCCTTGGTGAGGTCGGACGGGGGAGGCATCGTCGCGATCGCCGTGTCCACATCCACATGCGCCCCGCCCGAGTCCATCATCGACATCATATGTAGCAGCATCGACGTCACCCGCGTGTCCATACACATGTCCTTGTCCACTGCCATCCGGTTCGGCGCAATGTCCTTCGCGTCTGTAGCCACGGGGCGAATCGTCTCGGTGATCTTGTACATGTCTATCTCGTAGTTCGCGCAAAACCCGCAGCACGGCGCGGGCTCCTGGGCAGCTAAAAAGCCCTCGAGGGGGACGCCACGAAACGATAGCACATATGGACCTCTGCCGCCCACGTGTATTTCATTACGAGCAGTCATTGGACACTCCATCCACCATTTCGGCATCAGGCCCTTCAGCGTGGCGCTGACAATGTCAAACTCTTCGACAAAATTGGTCCAGCAACACATCAGTATGTTGACATCATGGGCGCGGCCCATAGGCACTGCTTACCGAGGTGTCGTTGCTCAGCGGGTATGGTGAGGAGTGAATCCTGCGAGGAGATAGCAGAGGAAAGCTGAAGCTGTTGCATCTTGAAAAGGCTGTGGAACTGAAGGAGCGGCGTACGGAAAGATGTGGTAGGGGACGTCGTGCAAGCAGCGCCGTCTTTATAAACCCCTACGGCGAGATGTCGAGTGCATTCATGGACTTTACCTGGCTGTTCTTTTGAGCAAGGACAGCGCGCATCGGACGTCGCTAGGATCGACCAGGAAGGACTCACAAGACGTGCATTATGCCACGACGCTCTGGCGGTTGCTGCAGCACGCTCGAACTTGACGGTCTTTATTCAGGCTGAGAATGACGACGTCCGAGTCGTGGTCACAAAAGCAAGGACATCAGCGCTGCAGCTGTCCCATCACTATGTGTGCGCCCTTCGATTGTACATTCTTGGAGGACACACCTTGTGAATGCCGGCAGTGGCCTAAACTGCGTTCATTCGAGGGCCGAGGCTGGCCATTCGCACTACGATTGATGATAAGGTCCACAAAGGCATACAATGGGCATCCCCGGCGTCTTGCGCAGCCATGCCGGGTGCTGCCATTTTTGTGCAGTGTTGAAGACGAAACGCGTACTCGGCGGGAAGGTGACTCAAACCTGGTTCCGATTTGAGCACTGTGGACATCCTACCGCAGGCCAGTAGGTATGAAATCAGACCGCAAGGCGCACAGGAATGCGGATCCTGTCTGAAATAAGGATGAAGTCAATCACAGGTCGCAGACAAAAGGGAGCTTCGAATGTTTGATCAACCTCGGTGGCGTACCTTCGCCTGCCTCAGCACAGATCTCTGCAGCCTATGAAACATACCGGGTGCAATAATCATACCGCAACCTTGTAGCAAGACCCATCGCAGTCCGCCAGTACGTACTCTGCATCTCTCTAACGTCGTTTGAACAGCTGAGAACGTCGAGTCGGCTCAATGTCCGTCCGTCTGCGACTGATGGAGAGAGATGCTCCACCACGCCGAGGTCGTCGGGCCGCTGTGATCACACCGTGTCCTGCTCGCGAAGGATGGCTGAACGCTGCTCCATCGTTTGCGATTTGGGGTTTGCGACGACGGTGCTTCGCGAAGATGGGCTGCGTGGACGCCTGTGGACGTATAGTAAGAGCACGACGGGTGCCTTCGCTGGGCGCGCGAGTCCTTGGTTGGGGGGTTACGTTGCTTCCGAATTGGCCGTCCATGGGCCGTGCCGCGGTGCCGGCTAGCTAGAGAGATGTTGTCAAGGCTTGTAAAGGTCGAGTCCAACTTGTTGTGCGAGTTGCCCGGCCGGCGATCAATTCGAGTAGACTTTGGGGTTTGCCAAGACTTACACCGGCATCCCGCCGAAGCTGCCATACACCTTACTACCACTCCACGTGGCTACTAACCAGCCCGCCCTGCCCGACGCATGCCGCCTAGTCAGAATCCGTACTTTCTTCTATCCATCCCTGCCGTACGCGCATACACCTCTTCGTCCACATCCGCAGACCGCCTGCCGACATGCCCGCCCCACTAGTACATGTATTCATAGATTCATAGCCTTTCCCCTCCCCCGGGCCCTCGCAAACACTTCATGATCCACATACTTCTCCTCCGAACCCCATCCAAATCATCATCGCGACCGTCAACCGGCGGCCCTTCCTTACACCTTCCCCTGGTCCGCACATCCAATCATCACGCTTCCCAGTCTTCCCAATCCGCCGCACCAATAAACTTACGCCCTCCCCCCACCGCCACGCCTTCTCGCCTTCTCGCGGCTTCTCGCCTTCCCGGTCTCCACCCCGAGAGTGGCGAGCGCGATCGAGCACCCGTCCTTCTGTCGGAACGTTCGCCGGGCACCCCAGCGCGCGTGCGGCAGCGGCAGCGGCAAGGGGGCGCCGCGTACCGCGCGGATCGGATCGGTCGTTGCCATGGCGCTGCGTGCTCTGAGAGATTAATGCCTCATGCGCCCGCCGACGCCGTGCGGCGCAAGGCGGATCTGGTCGAGCAGGGGAACCCGGGGGGGGGGCGATCGTGGCCCTCGAGGTATTTTGGGATTCGAGTGCAGCGTTGGGAGATGGGGTGTCTTTTTGTGGGCGAGAGTGGCAGGTCTTGTGCTGAGAAGCCTTCATTGTAAATGTGGCACAGGCGTGGAATGCAAACCTTCATGAGACAAACGCGACGCCACAGCGTGAACAAGGGCGACAGCGAGCGAAACGCCAGCCTTTTGTCCTTCCAAAGGGAATGTCAACCCTTGAGAGGACGTTTGAACACTAATACGACGCCGGACGAACAAGGACAACATGTCCTCGAAGCGGGACGCTCGCACCCTGCTTGATCTCACACTCAACGCACACCAAAACAAGAACACCATAAACGGAGTTTCCATCAAGCTCTGTTTTATTGGGGGCTCTGCTACAGTGAACGGGGACCTCACCCCGCGTCAAGCGACGTGTCGAGTGCAAATGAGGGCGTGTGCAGGAGAAAAGACAATGCAAAAAAAATGAAAAGGGACGAGGCGAGAGCGCAGAGCAGACACATCGACGGGGGTCCGGAGAGTGGGTAACGGGTAAGAGGGGAATAATCATGACAGTGGAGGGCTAACGGTCCGTGGGGAGTAGGGGCAGACGCGGGTACCCGGCGCGGGATAAGTTAGGGCAGCGAACAAGGCGGGGGTGCGGGAGAACGAAGGGGCGTAGAGGAGGGGGCGGAAGAGCGCGCTGCTTAGAAGCTGCGGCGGTTCTTGCCCTGGCCCTTCGCGGAGAAGCGGCCGCCACGGCCACCCGCCGCGGCGCCCTTGCCTGCTGCAGCGCCCTTGCCCGTGCCCGTCGTGGCCTTGCCAGTAGCAGCGGCCTTCGCGGTCGTCGACGCGGCAGCCTTGCCGGTCGCGGCACCACCGGCGGCGGCGGCGTTACCCGCGTTGCCCGCAGCCTTGCCACCAGCAGCAGCACCTCCAGCAGAGACGGTGAACTGTCGCAGACGGTCAGCAGTGTACAAGGGGGCGCATATAAGGAGCGCGACTCACGTAGGCCATGTCGTCGAGCGAGCCGTGCTGCGCGATGGCGACGAGGACCGGCTGGTGGTTCGCGGCGGAGTTGATGGACGCGATGCGGTAGAAGCCAGCGGGGAGGCCGCCGGCGACCTCGACGGAGAGCACGCCGTTCTTCGCGGGGTCGTTGAGGCCCTTGAAGAACGCGAACTTGCTCGGGTCCGTGACCGTCGTCTGGTCGAGCGACGTGAGCTGCTCGATGACGACGTGCGAGTGCCCCTGCACGTCGCCCGCGCCGTTGATCACCTGCGGCGCCGCGAAGTAGTTCTCCTGCGCGTTCGTGAAGTGGCCCGTCTCGAGGTGGCTGATCGCCATCTGCACCGTGAAGTTCGTGTTCGCCGCGATCGTCGCGCCGTTCTTCGGGTTCACGAACTTGGCCGACGGCATGTTCGCCGTCGACGCGATGATGCCCATCGGCGCGGGGTTGCACGACCCGGTCGTGACCTGCTTGCCGTTCGTGATCGGCAGGTTCGGCACCGTCGCGCAGAAGTTGATGAAGTTGTTCGTCGACGTCGCGGACGCGACCTGGCCGGCCGCGGGCACGTCCTGGCCGTCGTTCGCGAAGCCGGTCGCGATGACCGACTGCACGAGCGTCAATGACGTCTGGGCGTCGCCGCCTGCCGCCGCGGTCTGGGAGAGCAAGTCAGGATAGGGAACAAAGGATGCACGGAAGCTTTACGCACTGAGCCAGTGTTGCCGTTGCCGGCAGCCTTGCCTGCACCGGCGTTGTTACCGGCGGCGGTTCCCGTGCTGGTAGCAGCCTTGGCAGTGGAGGTGGTCGCGGTCTTGCCAGTGCCAGCCTTTCCTGCACCAGCGTTGTTACCAGCGGCGGCACCAGTCTTGCCTGCACCCGCGTTGTTGCCAGCGGCAGTGCCAGTCTTGCCGGTGGTACCCTTGCCGCCCTTGTTGGGGTTGGCAGCGAGGACAGCGGTACTTGTCGAAGCGGCAGCGGCGACAGTCGCAGTGACGGTAACTGTCTTAGCGGTACCAGCCTGTCAACAATTCAAAATGGGTGATCAGCGTGGGAGCGCAGAAACAAACACGGCGTCTTCGAAAAGCTTACCTGGCACGTCTCAACGCTCTTGTTCTTCGCCGCGGCTGCGGCTTGAACGGAGACGGAGAGGGAAAGGAGCGCAAAGAGGAGAGCCTTCTTGGAGAACATGATTACTGATTACCCGTGAGTGAAAAGCGAGGACCGGTCGAATGAAGGAGTGAATGCAAAGCGAGACAAGCTCGAACGTGAAGAGAAACGACCCCGGGTCGCGTAGGGAAAGCAGTAGGCACCGGCCTGAGACGAGGCGAGCAGCAGCTCTAGCAGAGGGAAACGAGAGCGAGAAGGAAAGGGGGGGATGATGGTGGAGGGATCACAAAGCCAAGCGCGACGGGCGTTATATACGAGCACAGGCGCCGGCGCTGATTGGCCCTCCCGGGGCGGACGGCGGACGGGCTAATCAGAAACGCGAGCCCTCTTCGCCTCCTGCCCGGCCTCGTCTCCACAGAAACCACTCGCCCGATCCGTTATCGCCCACAACGGGGCACGTCGCCACGGGGATCTGCCCGAGCTGCTCGCCGTGCACGCTCTCCTCGCCGACAATGCCAAGCACCGCGCCCGACATCGGCAGTGAGCGTGAGCACAGCGCGCAGAGCACCAGAAGACAACATGCGCACATCGTTGCACCCCATCGGGCAGCGTGATGAGGACCATGCGCGGCGGCCAGCACCAGGCACTAGCAAGAAGGCGGCACTGCTCGGCAGCACTGAGCTATTTTCGCAGCGTCCTCCTCGTCCACACCGCGTCCGCCAGCTGCTCCTTCGTGTGCAGCCGTGATCGCCCCGCGCGTTGCATGCTTCGTCACTCGCCCTCATCAGCACGTTACTTTCCTCGCTGCTTCCGCACCCAATGCAAGCCCCTCCAATTGCTGCTCCGAGCGAGGCCGCGGCCGCATCTCCCCCGTCTGACAGTCGTGATGGACAGTTCGCGCGCGACGACAGAACACGTCCGCTGATTCCGATACAGATCCCCCTCCGCGCGCTCACTTCGACGCAAAATGGCGGTCCCACTCTCCCGGCCGCGGCCGCGCTCCCGGCACGGTCCCCGCGTCCCGCGCGCCCGTGCCGCCCTCCTCGGTGCCTTGCTATGCGACTGCCGCAGGCACGAACAGTTCAACCCCCAGCCCGGCACGATCATGATGCATCGCGCGCGCGTCTCCATGCACGAAATTAGACGTCCCTCGACGACGGCGGGGAACACGCGGCCGTTTGTATTTCCGCGCTATTCTCGGGCGGCGCGTTGCGCTATGACATCGAGGACAAGGCCCGTTCTGGAACTTGAAGATGGCTTGAATGGCAGCATGAACGACGCTGTGGCACCGGGGGTGCGGGGCACATTAAGAACACATCATCTCGGTCGCCAGGCACGCAGAGACGCAGACAGACGCACTTCCAACTTCTTGCCCGTCCTACATCCGCGCGCGCCCCTCTGCGCCCCTCTGTCAAAGAGGAACTGGGTTCGTTCGACGGCTCGCACTATGCGGCGGCGCCGCCCTGGCTGTATCATGCCCCTAGCGCGTTTGGAACCCAGGACTCGGACTCGGACCATCACCCATCGCAGCTATTCTGGTGCGTCGTCGCAATGCTGCTGTACGTCGGCCGCAATTCCGAATACCCTGTGACCGATGCTAACGGTGCGCACCCATGGCCAGTCGCGTCCTCGTCGTTGGGAGTGTTTCGACGCCCATGCTGATGTCGAGACTCGAGGCCCCTGGGCGCGTCTGTCGCGTGGGATCATCATGGCACGCGAGGAACTGATGCTGCAACTCAAACAGCAGCGCATCAAATGTGCGCAGAGGCTGGCTGGGGAGTGAACAGGTTGAACAGGGCGGTCTGTGACCGTATGTTCCCCCAACCTGTCCTCGCCGTCCGGGAATCAATACGATATGTCCTCGGGGAGAGGCGCCAGCGCATCTACCATTGATCAAATTTAAACCGCCGCATCTTTGCTGCGTCCTTCGTCCGGGGCCCGTCGTGCAAACTTCACACCACTCATCTGTCGATGCAGTGTCATCTTGACAGATGCTCGAGCACGGAGGTGGACGGCTCGATGGGCGACGGTGATGTTCGTTCATGGGAACTTCTCGCTCGCAGTGTTGCGCGACGAATCGTGAAGATTTTGGCGACCCATCTGGAGAAGGACGTCGTTCACCCTTCCCAGCCCATTGTATCGTATACACCACCTCCTGTGGCCCCACCACCACCACCACCACCAACCCCAGGTTCCAGGCACCGCCGGTAAGTACACATGTACACACCTGCACCGCATTATCACTCCTGCTGCCTGCAGCACCGCACAATGCTCGTACATCTGATCAGGGCCATATTCCCATGCAGGCGCGGTCTACGTTGATGCGTACTTCAGCCTCTGCCGATGGATCACAGCACCACGACGTCTATCGGTGTTAGAGGCTGCCCCTTGTTGGACGCCGGCGGCCTGATGTATCTGTATATTCCACGGTGTCCCCCTCGCCGTTCCGCGCCTCAGGGATATTGCGCTATGGCACGAGTCGAGGGCATTGTGCGCGCGCTGCTATGGTGCGGACTCCGATATGATGTGGCTTGGAATCCGGATGGGTTCACGCACGGGGGCGGTGGTCGCGGGTGGCAGAGGTGGAAGTCCGTCTGTATGACGCCGTGTCTATAATGCTAAGTGACGGCAGGCCAAGGGGAGGGCGTATGAAATGACATATGTGTCTCCGTTCCTCCGGTAGCGGCCACCGCCAGCGTGAGGAAGAACGGAGGACGTTCTGCTACAAACACTCCGTAATGCCGGTAACCGTGGTCGTTACCTTTGTCGGATGACGAGCTTGGCAGCGACAGCCGGGTCCGAGTGCGTCAACTCACCGCTAACATATGACGTCGGGATGATCAAACAGTACATCCCTTCTCAATGGTTAAAGGTGTGTGCCGCCCGGAATTCACAGGCATGCGGCCCCGTGAGGACGGACACCGCAACATGCTCGCTACCCTGATACCATAACCCGGCCCCACGACCCCCAGCGCATGCATCATCAAAAGGCCATAATCCCTCAGCGGGGACCAGCAGGGACCGGCGTGAGCACAGCACGGGACTCCCGACGGGAACGGTTGTGGGCGCATATGTACACGCCCGATTCAAACAAGCGTTCGCTTGGCACCCGAACGCCGCAGGCCCTGGCATCACGCTTCACCCGCGCACACGCACGCTATTCCTGGCGCCGCTCCTCCCCATGTCTGCCACGGCCAGGGATCGGCGCACCCTGGAGGCTGTCGATGTCATCGTGTCAAGACGCGTGCGGGATGCTGCGCGGCGAAAATAGGCAGGCTCGGGACGCGGTACAGAATCGCCGTTCTTCCCTGTACTGCGTGTACTACTTACTGAGCATCGCGGCAGAGGAAGATGGTGCGTTTGAAAGCCGGGCTGCCGGTGGGGGAGGGACGCCCGCGAATTCGCTGCGCGGGTGCTTCCTGACGTGCAGCGGATGACATTGACGGCACCCTGTCGAGATGCTTCGCTCGCGTATGAGCAGTGCTAGTTGGGCACGCGAGTGCGTACAGTAGAGCGTAGCGTGGAAGCAGACGAGCTCTCGCGTACACGCTGTCAAATAGCGGTGAGCGAGCCGTAAAGAGCATTAACATCTCTCACTGTGGAAGTCGGGGAAGACCCCTGCGGGGATCCCATGCGTCACACTGTGCAATCGCAAGAAGGTGCATTAGATTATTACCGCGCCGCGCCGCGACGCCGAGTACGCCTACGTATTCCCCGACCAATCCCTAGATACCGATACAACTTACTTCGCCGGCGCGCGGATGCGGGCCGTATATAACTACAATGCGCGAGCGCGCACCAAGATCATCCCTGCTGGTATATAAGTTACCCGACGGCGGCGGAGCCTGCACTTGCCGACCGTGGGGGAAGATGGGGGAATAGATGGAGCAAGACGGGCGGGGGACACGAGCGTGTACTGGCCCGGGGAGTCGAGTGAAGAACGAAAGGAGGGTTGCAATAACTCCATGGGCGATAGCAAGGGCGGAGGGAGGGACGGGCGGAGACGTAAGAGGATCACTCGACGTCGATGCGGAAGCTGGTGACCTGCGGAAGGTACGCCGCGCCGGCGAGGTCGAGGACATGCACGTCCTCGAACACTTCGTTTCCGTTGAAGCCGCCGAATATGAAGAGACGACTGTCGGCGAGGCACGCGGCGTGATATCCGCGCGCACTGGGGCACTTGCCGGCGATCTGCCGAGGCTCGTACTGCAGCGAGACTGATGAAATTTGAAGTCAGACAACGAGGTCAAGGCGTCCAACGCAAATACGGAGTGAACCCACCAAGGTTGAAGAGGAGCAGGTCTTGCATGAAGTTCGCGCCGTCGTGCCCGCCGCATATGAAGAGATACGAACCGACCTGCGTTGCACTGTGCGAGAGTCGCTTGTGGTTCTCTCCGAGCTTGACGAGGCTCCACAAGAGGGTATCTGGCACGATAATCAGTCCTCTGTAAGAAAGCTGATGAGAATGCGACCTACCAAGGTTAAGGCACCATATGTCGGAGAAACACTCCCGACCGTCACTTCCCCCGACAATGACCATGACGTTCCCGATCAGGTTGGCGGTATGATAGCCTCGAGGTAAAGGCTTCTTTCCTCTCGTCTCCATCTGTTCCCAGCGCAGGTTGTCGATGCCGCCGCTGAGATCGAGCGTCCACACGTCGTTGAGCGCCATGCTCCCGTTGCCGCCTCCGAAGATCCAGAGCTTATTCTTGTATAGCACGGATGTGTGCGCGCGACGCGGCGGGGGGAAGACACAGGGTCGTTCCGCCTCCGCGATACTGCTGTCCAGCGGGTGGTACCATGTTCGCATAACGGTGTCGAGCACGTAGACGTCGTTGTAGTAATCCGCGCTCTCGCCGCCTCCGAACACGAACAGTTTCCGATCGACGAGCGTTGCGGTGTGCGCACGACACGGTTTGGGTACGACCCCAGTGACATTCGGGTGCGTCCACTGCATCGTCTCTAACCTACCCGCCTTAGCACGACCGGGCTGCGCATCTGTATAAGTATTACGCACCTGTGTTAAAGCAGAACACATCCTTCCAACACGTCTTGTCATCGCACCCGCCAAAGAGCCACGCCATGCTGTCGATCAGCGTGATACTATGCGCCCGCAGACCATGCAGCGGCATGTGCCCGTACACCGGCGCGCAGCTCCAGTGCATGAGCGTCGCCGGGGCGAGCTCAACGTCCTTTCCGTGCGGCAGGTGCGGCGTGTTGCGAATCTTGTGCGTCGGAGGCACGTTCTTCCCCCCTTTGCCGTCGCGCCTCTCCCGTCCTTCCCGTGGCTCCCGCCCCTCCCGCGGCTCCCGTCCCTCGCGTTCCCTTCCACTCTGGCTGCGTTCTCGAGGGGAGCCATCCTTTTCCTTCTCGCGGCCCTTCTCCTTCGCCGCCACGGACGCCGGGGAGCGGGATCGTCGCTTGGGCGTAACCACCCCGCTCAAACTCAGAGTGTCCCCGCTCGTCGATCTTGCCGTAGCTGACCGTACAAGGCTCACTGGGGTGCGTGCGCCCGATGGAGTCCTGGACGACGAGGCGGCGCTCGCGAGGCTGGTCGTGCTAGTTGCCGCCTTGAAAGTCGTAGCCGAGCCCGTTACGGAATGGTGAAAGTAGGGCGATCTCGCGCCGGGGGTGAGCGGGCCCTCTTCAGGCACCTCGCTCAACGTGCCGAACCGTGGAGAGTCCAGTGTCAAGCGGGGGTCGTTTGTTGGCATGATGGGGATGGTGGTGGTAGGAAGAGGAGAGATGCCTTCGCGGTGGCCGGTGATTACGCGCGCGCATGCGCCAACTTCGACCCGATACGACCACTAAATTATGGTGCCTGGCATCGAATTCGTAAAGCCAGCTCAACACACTCAACCGGGTACATAGTGTTAGTACTGCACTTGTTCTCTGCAAGAATTAAATGCATGGCAGCCAACGCTACGAGCGCCAAAAGTCATTGCGTTACGAGTATTGTGTTTAACCTCATGATGACGGCCAGATAAATGCTGATTTTTATATCTTAATCCCAACTAGAGATTCGGAAAGAACGTTTGTGTAAAGACGGTGCGTGTTTATAGCCTACGCTCCTCCTTGATTACAACCCCAGCACTACGGCAGGCAGACCAGCGGCAACCCCTGCAGCTTGTCCCTGACCTGCGCCTGCAGCGTCGCGTTGACGTCGAGCTTGCTCTGCGCATCGATGACCGACACGCTCGCGTAGCAGCCCTTCCCGACGACGGTCGACTCCGTCGGCAAGTGATCCGACCCGCAGGTCTCGACGTCCGTCTCGAAGATGTTCCACACGAGGCGCGAGAACACCCACTGGTAGCTCGCCGCGCTCGCGCAGTTGTCGACGGATGCGTAGTTGACGTTAACGATGACACCGGGGGGCAGGTAGGGGCCGGAGTTCGCAGCGGCAGCGGAGGCCAGGGTCTTGACGAAGGTGGTGGTCAGGTCCGAGTAGATGCGCGCGGCGACGGAGGAGGTCGCGTCGGGGGTGGAGGAGAGGGTCGTGTAGGACACCTCAGAACCGCTCACACCGGAGAAGGCGCCGGCGGGAATGCCGGTGCGCGCAGCTTCGCATGCAGCGCCGCTGTGTTTGAGTGAGTATGCAAAAAGGACGCCTAGGTGGCATAGTGAACGTACACAGTGCCGGAGAGCAGAGCTACGAGCCCAAGGTTGCCTGTATGCGCGTTAGAATAGTACAATAATAAAACGAAATGTTGAAGGACTTACTGCCGACATTAGGCCCGCTGACGACAAAGTCGGGCGCTCCGCCGTTGAAGAACTTCGGAGCAAGGGTCTGAATGCCATAGCGGGCCGCGTCCACGCTGCGTGAGGAGTTGAGCTAAATTTCGCATGTATTCAAAATGCAAAGTACGTACGGATAACCATTCACGTAGTTCAAGCGGGCTGGTTGAGTTTTAGTGCA
Organism: Trametes versicolor FP-101664 SS1; assembly: GCF_000271585.1. Lineage (NCBI taxonomy): Eukaryota > Fungi > Basidiomycota > Agaricomycetes > Polyporales > Polyporaceae > Trametes > Trametes versicolor. The sequence continues at coordinate 1,415,363 of NW_007360328.1, forward strand.
TGTTGTGGTACGGTCACAAGAAACTCACTGTTACTGCTGTTGAAGCCCATAGCTGGGGAACCCGTTGGGCATGTGTCGAACTCGCAGGGCTCCGTCAACGCCGTGGGTGTCTTGGACAGGGAGCTCTTGCCAGACTGGTTCAACGCCGGAGAAGACAGAATGACCTGTGAATCGGTCATCAAAACATCAGTAGGCAGTTCACGGACTGGCCCGCATAGTCCAAATACCATCTACATCGCAGCACTCGGGAACATCGGACTTCTAGGATAATTCGCCTAGTATTGGTCACAAATCCTGGGTGGTTCGGGCCGCGCGCAAGGCTACCATGGTGCCTTGCGCGCGACCCATATTGCCGTGACCCAGTTAGAAGGTGCCCGTATTCTCAGGTATCCATTCTCATCTTCATATTCTCTTACGATATGAAACGACCACACACACCCTCGAGACCCACCTGACGGCCGCATTCGATATCGTGTCTGCGTGGAGCGTCTATGATACCACGTTTTCGCACTAGAGATGGGGTTCCACACAGTGCCCAGGGTATCCGAATGAGAATATCACTAGGCATGTCCGGACAAGACCGAGCTTCCAGCCCATCGTTTCTAGTCCCAACCATCCTTCGAGAAAACACTCACGTTGTGGCCTGCGCTAGTCAGCGCATCGAACTGCTGGCGAATCTGCGCGGTCGCCCAGCCGTCATCGTTGGAGATGATGATCTTGGTCGCCGCAGCGTACGTGAAAATGAGCGGAAGCGACAGAAACGACGCGCGCATCGTGCCGGCAGGAGGAGTGGGCTGATGATGGGAGTTGGGAAGGTCGGTAACGCACACGATACGGTCCCGCTGCTCCCCTTATATAGAGCTATCGCATGTGCCAAGGGCGCGAAACTGCACCATATTGGGAGACCACGGTCGCGGTTGCCATATGACAGGAAGTCGGCTCATCTGTTCGGGGAAACGTGCGTCGAAGTGGTGGCTTGCTCGCTTCGGTCCTGCGTCATTCCGCAGCTCACAGTGTGAGCGTTCATGTCTTGAGAGTCCGTGGTCAAGACAGAGAGGAAGGAGGGGGAATATGAGGCGTTCATTGAGACGCAAAACATGCAACGCTGAGGACAGTTGCCTATGGAGATCGGCGTGAAGGGACTGCAAACACATGGCAAGGCGATTGCTGCAGCGCACGAGGATCGGAAATCGAAGGCTCGGTGGAAGCCGGGCATACAGCGCTTTTGATTGGCTTGTCGTGGTGATCAGATCGAATCGTGCCATGACACATAGATAAGATTAGATGTAGAAATTGCTCGCTTCTCCAAGTTCTGCGCCACACGGTGTTATAAGAGGACTTGACTCGACTTGACGGCACGGATCTCAAGTTCTTTCCCCACCAAACTCTTCACCAACTCTACCCACTCGATGGCTATTCAAAAAACCTCCAACGGCGCCACGAACGGCGCACCTGCTGCTGTGCCTGCACAACCTGCCCAGCTTGATGTGAGTCCTTCGTAGCGCTATCGTAACGTATTGCGATCTAACTTCTCGCGTCTGAAGGCTTCGAAGGTCACCATTGCGCTCGCGAACGAGCTCAAGACCATCCCCCATGCCTCGGAGCTCAAGTTCGGCCAAGTGAGTTTGTCACGCGACCTCCCGAGCGACTTTCGGTGTGCCATTTGGACACGGTGCAAGACAAGCTTCACGTCGATGCAGACCCGATGTCAAAGCTCAAAAAGGACCCTCGCCCCTTTCAAACCTCGACTTGCGAGAACATACGAAACTCACAGGCTCGGGCTTCGCCAATGCAGGCTCATCCTAGTTTCAGTGTGATCCGCAAGCAGACGGTGTCTGGAGCAAGTCATACATCGACTACAACTCATACCGTGTTCTTATCATCACCGAGAGTCCTCCACTGTTGATTCTGAAAGCTGATCATATCTGGTGCAGGTCATGTCCGACCACATGATGACCGTCTCCTACGATCCTATCAACGGCTGGTCAGCGCCCGAAATTAAGCCCTACGGCCCGCTTTCCCTCGACCCCGCGAGCTCATGTTTCCAATATGCAACCAACGTATTCGAGGGCATGAAGGTAAGCATCTCGCCAGCTCCATGTCTCTCCATCTCTAATACGCACTACGCGCGTAGGCATATATTGGCCCGGATGGCAAGGCCAGGTTGTTCCGCCCGAACAAGAACATGGACCGCATGACCATGTCCGCCGGACGCGTCGCCCTCCCGCCTTTCGACACGGACGAGCTCCTGAAGCTTATCCGCCGGCTCGTGGCGATCGAGCAGCGATGGATACCCACGCAGAAGGGCCACAGCCTTTACATCCGCCCGACGATCATCGGCACGCGCTCATGTACGCACCTTCCGCCGCCACGCTCCCGGTCCAGCTCTTGCTCACTTCGTCTTCCCAATAGCTCTCGGTGTCGCTGCGTCTGACCACGCGATGCTCTACGTAATCTGCTCACCGACTGGACCCTATTTCGCCACCGGCGCACGCCCGGTTGCTCTTCTCGGCATCGGCGAGAGCGTTCGCTCGTGGCCGGGAGGCACCGGCGGGTACAAGCTCGCTCTGAACTACGCCCCGACGTTCAAGCCCCAGCAGTACGCCGCGAAGCTCGGCTACGACCAGTGCTTGTGGCTCCTGGGCGACAAGATCACCGAGGCGGGCGCCATGAACTTCTTCGTCGTGGTACGGCGGATCGACGGCGGTGAGTGCCCTCTCATCTCCACCATCGTAGCAACACGTCCTGACGACGCTGCCTCTCAGACTTGGACGTATACACGCCCCCGCTGGACGGGACGATCCTCCCTGGGGTCACGCGCGATTCCATCCTCGCGCTCGCCTCCGCCCACCCGTCGCGCACGCTCCTCCCCGGGCTGCCCGAGACCCTCCGCTTGCACACGACCGAGCGCGAGCTCACGATGACGGAGCTCAACGCCTGGGCACAGAACGGAAGTCTGCTCGAGGCATTCGGCGTCGGCACAGCCGTCATCGTCGCCGCCGTGGGCCGCATCGGGCACGAGGGCAAGGACATCAACCTCCCGACGTACGAGGGCGGGCTCGGGCCCGTCGGCCGTGCGCTGTATGACCGTATCTCGGACATCCAGGAGGGCAAGTTCGAGTGGGAGGACTGGTCCGTGGTGTGCGAATGAGCGTTCGGAGATGGTGTGTGAGGATGGTTTCTTGGTTTCCCGGGAGAGATGCAAAATTATTGTAAGGCGGTATCGATGTATAGTGTGCAGAATGTACCTCTAGAGCTAGCAATACAGGGATATACCAACTACCGTCTGGTAAGTAAACATGCAGTGAAAACGTGCGCGAGGATCTGACGGGGATAAACCGACTGACCTCCAAGCATACGAAAGCGATCTTGCCTGCCTCGCACAAGGCCGAGCTACAGGCACAACCACCAGTACGAGGTCCTTTTCACATGCAGCACCGCGCGCACGTTCACTCGTCCGCGTCGTCGTCCGCCCCTGCGAGCGCGGCCGCCCTTCGCTCGAGCTTCTTGGCGCCCCTGCCCAGGCGGTACCGTGTGTTCACCTCGTCCGGCGTGAGCATGCGCTTCCTCTCCAGCAGCGGCGTGTACGTAGACGTGCGTTTCACCTTCCCTCCCCCTAGCGGAAGACTCATCATTGCGCCCTCCGTGAGCGCCTCCACCCCCGCGCCGCCAATGGGGAAGTACGGTTTCGGGAGTGCGTGGTGCGCCTCCGCGGCCTTCAGGAAGTGCTCTTCGAGCGCGGCACCAAGGACGGCACGCTCATGTGCGCACATCATGCCCCGCAGCGGGCTCTTCGCGGTCTCACCCACCGCGTCGGGCTTCGCACGGTCGATGCGCCAGTCGAGCGCGTCGTCGTCGTACCCGCACGCCCATAGCATGAGCGGGAGCGGGTCTGCGATGATGTACTCGGGCTTGCCGGTGACGAGTGGGGGCGCAGGTTCTCCTTCGCGGAAGGGTGGGAGCGGGCGCGAGGGATCCGCGTTCAGTAACGCGGTCATGACCGAGGGGTGCTCGAGCCCAGTGCCAACGAGGAGTAGGATGGCCATAAGGTGGCGGACCATGTTGTAAAGGAACGCGTTCCCGCGCAGGTTGAAGACGTGCATGCCTTCAGGGTTGGCGGGATCGACGGGGTCGACGGATGCGTGGAGGATGCGGCGGGTGAAGACAGTGAGCTGCTTGCTCGCGTCGACCTTGCAGAGGTTGCGGAAGTCGTGTTCGCCAAGTAACCGCGAGGCGGCGTCGGACATCGCAGCGAGGTCGAGTCCGTGCGGGGAGAAGAAGTACTTGTAGTGTCTCCAGCGGCAGCTGTGGCGCGCGGAGAAGTCGTCTGCGACGGGCGACCAGGCGAGGATGCGGATTGTGGGCGGGAGGATGTGATTCAGCTTGTACACGTACGCGGTGTTGTCGTCTTCCGCGTCCTCTGGCGCGGGTTTTGTGGTCATCGAGCCATTGGTTGGAGGTTCGTCGAAGTCGCCCATAAGGCCGAAGTCTCCTTCAAGTCCCGGTCCGTCTTCGGGCAGGTCTTCGGGATCTGTGTGTAGCGTTGGCTGCTCCACGGACTGCAGAGAGCTTCCCGAAGCAATCGTCTTCCCGTTTGAACTGCTCCGCACCCACAGACTGACCACTTGCCCACCCGCGCTCACGCCCTTGTCCGTCCGCCCACACCGCTGCCACCCGCACCCGTCCAAGCCGCCTTCTCGATCCACCAGCTTCGTGTGCACCATCGCATCGAACAGCACACCCTCGACGGTTGGTAGGGCGGGGTCGCGCTGGAACTCCATCCCGCCATAGTGGATGCCGTTGTACGTGAACTTGAGCGCGATCTTGCGCCGCGGATACGCGGTGAAGTCGAGTGTCTTCGCCTGGCGGACCGGTTCAGGCCGCGGGTGGTCGTGGTGCGGGTCCAGACGCTGCAGGCGCGCGATCAGCTCCTCGCGCGACCAGTTTTTGTAGGGTTCCATGCGGTTGAATCTTGCATAGCGGCGTAAGAGACGGTAGCTGGAGCCACCGGTCATGCAACTCGATTGGTACGTACTGCGCTGCCCGATGCTCTGCTAGTACCTGTGTGCCGTACTTGAGCGAGCTGATCATCGTTAGACCATAGCATTTACTCACATAAACTTAGAAGGTAGGATGGTTGCCCAAGGTCAAAGTTGGGGCGTTGAACGAGGAGGAGTCGGGGAAAGCTTTCCAGTGAGTCGATCGAACGCTGTATTGGGCGCTAGTTAAACTCTCCAGATCTGAGATGAATCTGCTCAAAGATCGGTGAATCGCCGCAAGATCTGCCGTCGTGAACGCGTTGAGCACGCTTAAACTCTTTGCTCCGCTCATCTCACCTCCTTTCTCTGCACATCGGTGCACTCATGATGAACAGGGCATGCACAATGTCTCTTTATGTACCCTGAGGCGTTCCTGTATATCTAGGCCATCGGTGCCGGCATCTCCCGTCTCCTTCTAGCACCTCAATGAACGGCGTAGATGAGGCGGTGTTCGTACAATTGAACCTCCAACCCCCACATAAAAGGCGTCGCAACGCCTCTCGGAACGTTGCTACACGCAACCATGTCCAACCCTGTCCCCTTCGGCAACGCTACGAACGTACGCCCCGCGAGCTCCTCGCAAGCGGCCCCCGCGCCGCCGTTGCGCTCCCCGGAAGCGCGTGAGTGCCACTCAGAGTTCCGCAGAAGTCGGGCGGATGGGGGAACAATGTATAGCAGCTGACGCGTTGTGGTGGCGTCTTGCAGCGAAGCCAAAGGTGGCCGATCTGCCCGATGTGGACGAGCCTCCGTTGTTCCAGCCCGAACCGCAGTGGGAAGACAGTATGGCTATTGACGGTCCTGAAGGTGCGTAGGACGGCGGACATGGCTGCGCGATAGTGGGCGTTGCTGATTGCGAGTGGCGCGTCGTCTCAAAACACAGAACTCGGGCCTGCTGGGCTGTTCGACGGCGTCCAGGTACGTCTGTTCGATGCATACATGCAACACCGCGTTGATCAGTGAACAGACTTTTCCCGGCGATGGGCTGCCCGTGGAGAACCGACCGCTCATCTCGCAACTCGTCCCCATGACCAACCTTCGAGAGGAATACGAGAATGGTTCCCAGACCTTCGTGATGCAAATCGACTGGCTCATGAGGCAAGGATGGGTCGGAATCCGTCGCACGCGGGGAGATGGTAAGCCTTGCTTATCACGGCCCACAGTTGGCTGACGCGGACCACATCACCAGGTGATTGTTTCTACCGCTGTAAGTGGTTAGCATACTATTCAGCCGCACACGAGGACTTACTGGAGTCCAACAGCGCTGGCGTTTGCCTACATTGAGCGGATCTTGCACGCCACCGAACCGACGATGGCGGTCATCAGTGCAATCTCCGTTCTCGAGACCACGCCCTCGCTCCTCGAACGAGTTGGGTTTCAGAAGCTGGTGTTTGAAGACTTCTACGATGACTTCCTGGGTCTCATTAATGCAGTCATCCAACCGAGGCAAGATGGCCAACTCTTGACCATCAATTCGCTCCTCGAGGCGTTTAATGTCCCGGAAGGTAGAGTGCTTTGCACTGATTGCAATGGACAGGCCTTCTGACGATTCTATACCAATGCTCTCAGTTTCGAACTCGGCGGTGATGTACCTTAGAATGCTCACCTCTGCGGAAATCAAGTCAGAGGCGTCGGAGTACTCTCCATTCCTCTTCAATCCGGAGACAACTGAGCCCATGGAACCCGAGAACTTCTGCAACAATTTCGTCGAAGCGATCGGGAAAGAAGCTGGTGCGATCTTCTCCCGGGCATACCACTGCGGCGCCGGCTAACATCGGCCCCGTGCAGACCATGTGCAAATGGCCGCTCTGTCTAAGGTCCTGAAAGTGAACATTAATGTTGCATACCTGGACGGGCACGACCCGCAGGGCACGGTTAGCTTCGTGCCGTTCCACAACTCACCGGACCCAGATACGGAGCCAGTCCATTTGCTGTACAGGTATGGAGCTCCCGTCGCGTCTCAGCATGCCTAGTGCTGACTTTGCATTCCTCGCAGGCCGGGCCATTACGACATTCTGGACCGCCGAAGCGAGGACCCCCTTCCGCCTCTGATCATGTAATTCTTCCGCTCCCGCCATTGAGTCCTCCCCCCCGTTCATGCCGTTGGTCTCGACCGGAACTTAACGCCGACTGTATCGCCGCTCTGTGTATGCTTGCCTGACCTCTGAACCTGTATCTTCTGTTGCCAGTGTAACCCGTGTATACCCGCTTCTGAATGCCACGCACATCGAGACGAAGGGCTGCGATCCCCCGTAACGTCGCGACGCGGTCGCCTGGACTGAGCGGCGTGTCCAGGGCACCGGTGTGACCGGATATTGGCGCAGGCGCCCGAGCTTGGGCGCAGATCTGAGACAGTCACAGTCACGAAACGCGGTTGCGTCACGGATGCGCTGGTCCGTGCGGGCGGTCATGTGCGGGCTGTCACAGATCTGCTTATGTAACGGGTGGTTGTTTAACGCGGATTCTCACAGCGCAGCCTGCGCCCCCACCCAGCCAGAGCCCTCTCACCAGCCAGCCAGCCAGCCCAGCCATTTTCCTCTGCGTACGCCTGCGCCTAGCGCTGCCCTCTGCGCCCACCACAACACACCGCGACCACCACCTGCCCCCCGCCCACACTTGTTAGAGGTGCGTACGAGTGCTCATTGCGCGTTATCCGATGCTCGCAGGCGATCGATCCGTGTGCGCTGTCGTCGTCGCCGACGCAGGGGGCGCGGGGCGGCGCGTCGCGCCCAGACGCGTCCCCCACACACGCGTCGCGTCCGTGTCGACGACCTCGCCGCGCTTCCACATTGCTCGGGGACGTGTTGGACGCCCTGCTCATACTCCTCCTGCCCTTATAGATGCCGAAGGAGACGACCAAGACGACCAAGGTGCGCATATATCCACTTCTACCCCCATATATGCGGTCCTATATTCTAGGGCCGTCGTATCTGCGCTGAGCGGTACTGATCAAGCGTTCTAATCGCAGAGGAGGGCGGCCACGAAGCAGGATAAGGCGCCGAAAGCGAAGGGCAAGAAGGACCCGAAGGCACCCAAGCGGGCGCTGTCCGCATACATGTTCTTCAGCCAGGACTGGCGGGAGAGAATCAAGGCTGAGAACCCCGACGCCGGTTTCGGTGAGTGCTCGCTGTCCCTGTTGTCGTCAGCTGGTTCGGTTATTGATAAGACGCGTGTGATAGGTGAAATCGGCAAGCTCCTCGGCGCGAAGTGGAAGGAGCTCGACGACGACGAGAAGAAGGTATGTCTGTTTTATGTAGTGGTTATATGCGGTACTGATGCATCTCGTCATAGCCTTACCTCGACCAGGCCGCGGCCGACAAGTCGCGGGCCGAGGAGGAGAAGAACGCTTACGATGTACGTACTCGCGTTCATCAGAGCTTTTGTCCGCTGCTTACGTTTTCTCGCAGGGCAAGAAGGCCGACAGCGGTAGCGGTGACGGGGACGACGACGACGAGTGAACAATACCCCACACTCCGCCTCTGTATATGCGTCCCTCTGTGTTTATCCTGTGTGTATGGCTGCTAGATACTCCGTGCCCTCGCGTCTCCGTCTCGTCTCGCTTCGCTGCTTGCTGCCCGTATATTACTCAAAACCGTAGGACTCTCCGCCCGTCTCTTTCTATGTACTGTTCTTCGTACTTCGCTAGTCGTATGGCTTCGTCTGCGGGTGCATGCGCGTCCGCGCGTCGCGTCCGTTGTATCAAGAACGACGTCCTGTAATACTAGACGATGATGGTGTACTTGTTATGTTCGGTTTAAATTATATGAAATCTTCCTCCACACGCGCGCGATCCTCAATGTAAACTATCCAACCCGTGCGCACATGGCCGACGATATTCCCTTGCGACGAAGTTCAACATGGTTGGAAAGCAATCAGCATGCGGTACCCCGCAGTGGCTGCCAGTGCCAGCACAGCTGGATGCGGCACCGGAGCGCTCATGCGGGGAAGCGGATCAATCGCGGGGTGCGGGGGCGGAGGTGCTCAGGCTCCTCAAGTGTCCGGAGTGAATTCGTGCGTCGGGCAGTGGTTTGGGAGTGTATTGGAAGTGGTTTGGGAGCATAGTAGGGACGTGGCAGGGGATTGGGAGTGTATTGGAGACGCGGGGTGTATTGGGGACATGGGGGTGTACTGGGAGGAAGACGCACTCGCACGATGGGCGCTTGCTTCGCTCTCTCCTCACGCCGCCATCTCGCGCGCACACCAAAGTCGCACACGCCGCCGCGGGGCTCGTAGCAGGTATGCACTCAATTCTGTATGTACAACAGCGCGAACTGAGCCCCTAGCAGGACCCAACCGGGCACAGAGGACGCCAGTTCGCACGCCCTGCGCATGTCGACTCGCCCACGCGCGACTCTCCTTGCTCGCACCTGCGCTCGGGCACCACCTGCAAGCGCTGGGGCGCCGCGTGCTGCTGACCTCGACGCGCCCGTCGCAGACCCTCTGCGCGATCTCGCGTCTGCTCCATCCGCGCAGGCGAGTCCGCAGATCTCGGGGCGCACGGTGCGGCGCAGCGCCACCGAACAGCGATCTCGGTGCGGCTTTATCTACGCGCGCACTTCAAGCGCGGCGTTCACGGCCACGACTCCGCCTCGTCCCGCCCTTGCTCGCGGCCGCCGACGTACTTCGTTTCGGAAGACGATCTGGGACGAACGTCCTGCACGACGCACTTCAGGTCAGCTCTGGGCGGTGTCTCAGCCGGCGCCTTGACTCACCGTGCTCTCACAGACATAGACTCCGCGCCGCCGGCACGTCCGGCGCGACCTTGACCGCCTCCCGACTCCCCACGGCCGGCGGCCGTTCATGATGTTCGTCGCCATTCCCTGCGCATGTACGTCAGACGACCCATCCGAGGTCTCGAGACAGACATGATACTCATCTTCGTCCGGTGTCCTAGGTATCATCGCATTTCGCGCGAGCATGCGTCCTCGCGGAAGTACGTCCGTCCGCACCGTCCGGAAGATCTACCTGCCTCGCCGGGAGATCGTCGAAGCGCCGCGCGACGATGTGCGCACTCTCACGCGCCGCAGGAGCTTCCACAGCTCCCACATCGGCCGCGCGGTGCTTGAACCTCCCGCGCCGCCCCGAGGTACCCCAGTCGACGCCTTCGTGTACCCAAGAACTCACCTCGCAGGGCATTCGGCAGTGTACTTGGTCCTCGGGCTCGTACCTCGGGACCTCGCGGCCGGAGGATCTACCTGCCTCACCAGGGCATCGTCGAAGCGCCGCGCGCGGGGATGTTCGCGCTCTCACGCGCTGCAGGAGCTCCTGCGAGTCTCCCGTCCGCCGCGAGGTGCTTCAACTGGCTGCGTCGTCTCTAGGTATGTCAATATATGCCTTCGCGTGCGCAGTCGCCATCAAAAACTCACATTTGCGAACCCATCTCGCAGCGCGTTCTGCAGCGCCGTATCGACGCACGGACGCGCGCGCGGGCGCGCTCTGCAGCAACCTGTTTCGTCTCGCGGTACGCGAAGCTTCCCTGGAGGTTGCGGGGACGACCCGAGCATCTGCTCGAGGTATTCCGCTATCAGGCAAGCCGAGTACGTACCTTTGCGTGCTCCACCGCCGCCCATCACTGTCCTACTGATCATTTGAGCTTTGTGCTCCTCCCAGAGTCGAGTGCAACGGCGTGGTGATGGCGAGGGTGCGAGGGTGTCGGCGAGTGACCAGGTACGTGTGTGCAGGAAGAGCAGCGAGACGCTAGCGGTGGTGGAGGAGGCACGAGGTAGGGACATGGGAGGGGGATTGGCACAGGATGCCGTAGGTCAGCGTTTGCCGGCCGCCCCACCATACCAAGGTGCTGCACTCCGGGAGTGCAGCACACGCGGCGCACGTCTCCGCTGCCACGGCGTGTGCGTCGGCGGCACGCGGCATCTCGCCGCGCCCAAAGTGAGTTATTGTCACCTGCTTGACGATAATTCTGCTGACATCAGTTGTGCATACCCCCAAAATAGAGCGCCATCTAGCCTCGCAACGGGGACGCCGTCCTCGCGTAGTTAGTGATCCTCCTGTACTTCTGAATTAATCAATCCCATGTCTTGTGTGCATCAAGTTCTCTCAGGGCGCATTTCGGGGGTTTAGCTTAGATTGGCTCAAGTGTGCTCAGCTCAGCCAGTGGACTCAATAAACACTATCTTGTCAGAATGGCCTTCACTCAAGAATATACTGTCCCAAGGAGCCTGTCTACTGTACATGTACATGCAAAGGAAATTGCTCACCCTCTTGGCACTTGCCTGCATGCCCAGGAGGGTCCCAAAAATATTTGAAACATGTCAGATAGAGGCCCCAACAGTGCTGTCGCGTAAATTTGCACTTACCGAGCTCCGCGCAGGCCGCGCGCAGACGGCGGCCGCACGAACGTAACCCGCGCACCTTGCCGCCGGTCACGGAGCATCCAGACCCGAAAAGCCGATGCCGCACTCCCTTCATCTCGCGCGCTCTGAGGATGCAATCCACGAGATAATCATATATTATTGTACGGACCACAGCGCTCGATTGATGCGTACGGAATCGTCGGGCGCGGGCGCGAGCAGTGTGAGGGAAAGAGACAAGCGAGGGAATCGGAGCGGACGCCCGTGGCACGCAGCGCCACAATCTCTCAGGCGCTCGGAACAATTGCCATACACGGCAGTTCCTGTCGTTCGTCCCTGCGCGCTTGTGCTTCTTGCTCCCTGCCACAACAGCGGCGACCGCAGCACCGAGTTCTCGCTCATCAAGCCCTGTCTGCCGTACCAAACGAAAGTGGAAATTACGACATGCGTCTAATTAGACTCGCAATTAGCTAGGAATCCCGGACACCGCCCCTCTAGTCGACCGCTCTCTGCCCCGCCCGAGAACCCTACTCGCTGCCGATGTCGCTCTCCACCTCGTCCTCCGAGTCGATGTCCGAGTCCAGAATCATCTTCGGCGTCTTGGGCCCGTCCTTGCGCCTCCGGTATGGCCGCCCCGTCTTCGGGTTAATTCCTGACGCTGGCCGCCCTCGTGCCTTCCCGATGTCGTCCCTGCTCTGCCGGCCCCAACACTTCGGCGCCGGACGTACGGGAGGCTTCCCGGGCATGACCGCCTTCGGGTTGCGCTTCGCGAGGTCGATGAACGCCTCATCGGCACGCTCGAAGTACATCTTGCCGCTCGTCCACAAGTCGAGAAGCCGCTGGATCACCGCCTGGCCGCCCGGGATGTCGCTCAGGTTCCCGAATGGGATCGTGTCGAGCGGGTCGAGCGGCGGGCCGTTCGGATCGTGGGGCTCCTCGTTCGCTCGGTTCGGCCACCCCACGAGTCTGTGGCCGCCCTTGACGACGACGCCATTGGCATACTCGACCGCCGTCCACTTCATCTTGATGCGGGGGCCGGCCCGACTCTCTATCCGTGTGGTCAGCGAAAATGGCGGAAGAAATGATTGCGGTACGTACTCAGGTCTCCGCCCATCAGCCCTCTCAACCGCCCTCGCATCTCCATCAGCCGGGCCGAGTACACGACGACACCGGCCGGGCTTGGTTCCGCCTTACTGCTCGCGTCTGCGGGGCGCGTTGTGCGATTACGGGTGGGAGCCATCACGAGGTAGGGTTTGTGAGAAGTCGAGGAGATGATGATGGGCTAACAATGAAGGAAATGCAGGTGGCATGGCCCGCACATCGGGCGCATTTTATCATTGTGCGCGTACCTACATTCCGCGTCGAGCAGGCCCCCGCGTACTGCTGCCAGTGCACTCGAAGATGCCCGCTCAACCCTGAACGGCTAGGTAGGTATGCCCCCAGCCATCCCGTCATGTTCTACTCATGATTTCGTTCATACAGGCCACAGAAAATGCGCAGGAAATGGGCCGCAAGACCGGCTCGTTGCGAGCCCGTGCAGCCAATGACAAATGCAGGTATGTAGTCGCAACCTGCCGAGCCTCGAGCTGTGTTTGAACGTTTCGAAGCGGCCTGGCCGCCGCATTTTCACCGTTTACGCGCAGATGATTGACTCGCACATCCGACACGGCCACTTCGCCAATGCACGCCAGCATCTCACGAACTCCGGTCTAGAGCGAAGGACAAGGTACCGGCTCTCGGTGCTTGTGTGGTCCGGCATAGTGCACACAACAAGTGACCCGCATGCTCGGATTGTGCCCAGCCTCGGTGAGTGCCGCTTTGCCCGAAGGACATGACAGTTTGCGTCATTTATTGATGGACATGGCAGGGCATCACACATCGCTCCGGAGCTGCGTCCTGTCCTCGCCGAACGGGACCTCAATTCGAGGTGGGCTTCAATATTAGCCTAGAGGTGCGTACACAAGTTGAGCGGGCGCACTTCGCGTGGTGTATCTCTAATAACTAATGGCGCGCTCCTCTCAGATACTAACGAGTGTTCAGAAATATATTTATTGAGGCATGTGCGATGTGAGGGCTGCCACGCGGGCGAGACCTCGCGCTTTCAGCGTGCACTAGTAAAGCTCCGTATTGATACGATGGTGATCTCCAAAAGGCGGCGAGTGGAGCCTTCTCCGACACCGTTTTCAGCCGGGGAATATCGTGTCTCGAGCGCGGTCGAGATCGCTGTTTGGTAGCGAGGCTGAATGCGCACGCGCTGATGCGATTACCACATGCAAGAGAGGCTGGTTTCGCCTCGCTCAAGACATGCCTGAGCAGGGCCTACGGAACGCTCAGCATCGTCTAAACGAGCTGAATCTCGGTGTAGTGTAGCATACTCATCCGCCGCAATGTCCGTGTGTTCAAGTACCTCGATCAAACTGCTTCGTCTGTTCAAAGATGCGAAAATATCAGTATAGCATCTTATGGACCGCTCGCAACGACGCCGGCCGCTCGCGCTTGATCTTGATCAAAGTCCCTACGTGTGTGCACGTCGTAGGGCGCGGCCCGCGAGGAAACGAGGCGACTCGTCCGCGAATAGTTGCGACCGCGAGGCCTTCTATCGAGGTACCTAGAGTCTTACACGAAGTTTGGCGTCGAGTATTGCTCCAGATTTATCGGTCCGGCCGGCATCGTTAGGAGAACGTCAGAAATATATTGCTTAACAAGACTGTTACATGTTGAGCAGCCCAACTAGGTGTCTCTAGCTATGCAGCCAGTAGCCCGAGTTTCACTGCACCAAATGTGCTGTGTCGCAAGGCGCAGACTCACCTGCGTGTTCACCCTCCAGATCTACCTTGCAAACGAGCTGCCGGTCGCGCTCGCGTCAGCAGACAGGTACGAAGCGAATAGATGGGTCTAGAAATAACTCACCGCACTGCGGGACCTTCGAACACCTCCCCAGGGTCGTATCGGATCGCGTACTCAAGCCGCGGGCCTCTCACGACTGGGGCGAGGTCTGCCCGGCTGTCTGCCTTCGTCGTGTACAGTCCGGCCACCTGGTTCCGTGGAAGAAGGGCGCGAAGCGCGGCCTTGCGCCCGATTCCTTGTTGCAGGCACGCGATGATGTGAATGTCAGTCTCGAACATCTCGAAATCTACAGCAGGAGGACTGCGTGTGCGAGCAGATGCCCGCCGCCAAGATAGAGTACATTTTGGCACCCTGCACTACACCCCTCTCCCGTGTTGTTGTCGTCGCCGTTGCCAATACTGAGGGCGGCACGATGCGCGATGTGCGACGTCCGTAATCGGTACCTCCTGTTCCCATGGACCGCCCATAACCAGACAGTCTCGAGCCCTCGCGCGCACGTCTACGCCAATCGAGCGCTCTGCCGCGTACCTTCTGCGTCCTGTCACATGGGGATGATTGTTTCGCTTTCTGCCCCACATCTGCCTCCGCACCACTCACCGTTCTCCACGTTCCCGCGCAGGCCTACCCACCGGAACACCGCGCCTCGCCCAAATCGCTGCGACCAATGCGCAACGTCTTCGTAAGATTCCCGACGTGGAGATGCGTCGCGCTCCACCGGGAAGCACTCGTTCGTGCTATTCGCGCGGCTACAAAGCGATCCAGGGGGCGAGGAAATCGATCGAATAAAATTGTCCCCGCCCTCGCATCGCACCCTGATACGACGGCCGCCGCGCGACTAGGACACACCGTGAACAAGGTAGCGTGATTGTCCATGCTCCAAGCGACCACTCACCGTGTTCTGAGACGTTCACGAGTCGATTTCGCGGCGTCGCGAGTGCGGGACGTGTTCGGTGCTCCCCTGCGAAGTTGGGGACAATCTTCCCTCTGCGCGCAGATCGAGCCTCTGGGCGATGCGGGTCCATTGATGTACACAGCAGTCTTGTCCCGCCACTGTCTCGGCAAATGCTTGAGGAAGAGCGTCGAGGAACTGTTGGGGTCCTGAGGGTGCGCTGCGGGATTCCGAGCACGGCTCGGTCTCGTTTGGCCGTCCGCGCCAAGTCCGGCTTGCGCTGTCGCAAGGAATGGGACATTGTAAGCGAGGAGCAGTAGATGCTCGAAACGACCGGCGAACATACAGAAATCGGGCAGTTCACGCGCCATTCGCGCCGTGCTATGTCATTCGCAATACTGAGGTTGTTGTACATATCGGGAAACGGCGCCGCGGCCGCAGATGTCTGTCGTACGGCGCTGTGTGTGGCTGCTCGCGTACCGGATGTGCTTCAAATCCGAGCACGTCAGTGCTCGCGAGGCGTCCGCGCCGAGTGCGTACGATGTCGAGTTCCCGCGCCCCCGCCGTGTCGCACCATCTTGGCGACGATAGGACGCATTCCGCGCCCATTCTTATCGACCAGGGTCGCGCTCAGCCGTCCTGAGCGCCGGCAGATGTCGGTTGAGCGAAGCGGGGGCGCGGAGGACCGCGGCGGGAACCTCAAGGGCGAACTTCGTGCGCGTGTTTGAGGGTCGTCCTATGAGCGCATAGCGGGTGAACCACAGCCCCTGCTCGCAGGATGTAGCTGGAGCACGTACCGTGATCTCCGGCTCGTACGCGTCCCGGACGTGGCATCCTGGACCCAACTGTGGTCTCCTATGCGCGCGGACCGAGGCCGATACTCCGAGAGTGTTCGTTCCCCAAGCGATATTGTAGCGCACGAGAGTGGGCGTCCTGAGCACTGCCATTCGCCGTCGAGTTTCCCAGCAGCTCGCGGCCCTGGTACGTGCTGGTTCGTGTGAATGTACCCGATACAAGATCCCGGGCGGGCAGAGCATCTTGCGAGCGGCGGCGCTGCACAAAGGAGCCTGTCCGAGGGGCGCCCTCGCTCGATCGCGTCGAAAATGAGCACGATATCGTGTGCGTCTCGACCGTCTTACGAGCGAGCCGCGTCGCGAGCACGCACGGCGTTGCGTGTGCGCGTCTTGGCCGTCCTGCGAGCGAATCACGAGTCAGTGGCGCATCCAGAGCGTCGGACACCGCTAGTACATCCGACGCCCGATCTGGCTGCTCGCAAGGCGCAGTCGCACCCCGGAGGTAGCGCGGCGCTGCTTGCGCGTACGAGCGGGCCGATGGCGTGTCGTCCATGCCGTGTTCTTGTCCGCCGCGCGATGTGCGACCGAGCCGGACGAACCCGTCGAGTTCGTCTGGGTATTCCCTCCGAGTCGTCACCAGCGACGTACGCGACACACCTTCACCCCATCGTACAGTCCTCCAAGCGGCGGGGGACGATGCCGGCCGTCCCGGGGCACGCCCACGCCAAATGGCGCGGCGGCAGGGCGCGGACGTGTGCGGGAATGCGCGTTTCGGCGCATCTGCGCGTGGAAAACACAAGGAAACGAGCGAAATCGGCGCAAATATTTTTTGCCCCCAGCGCGCTGGGACTCACGGGGTGGGTGCGCCCTGGTTCGTGCAAGCCGTGCGTCGTCGATTTGAGCGCGTGGGGGGAGATCTCGAGGCGGGGGAGAGATGGCGAGTCGGCGGAGTTGGCGGCGGATGGGGTGTTGTGTGTGCGCGGCGGATTTTGTCGTGGGGCGCCGGAGTCGTCGCGGGTGGTAGGGGGCGTTCTGAAGATGGGGTATGTGCGCGAGAGGCGTCGATACGAGCACTTTTGAGTGTGCTGTTACTGTTTTTGAGCGAGGGTGATCTGAAAAATCGACATTGTCAGCGCAATGTCTGTCCGGATGACTTGGGAACTTACATAGCGCATGGAAAGCGTCGTATCGGCCGTATAGTGCTGAATTGGAGCACGCCAACGAGTCGTAGGTGGCGGGAGAGCAGATGGGACGTCGGGAGAGGGCGGCCGACGAGGAAGCGACGTTGCGGCCGCAGGATGTACGCGGTGTCTTCGTGCATGCACACACATCGACGTCTATGCTATATTGACCTCCCCTCCACGTTTCAGAGAGAAGCGTCCAGTATTGCGGCGGCGGGAGATGTTCTCTGACGGCGCCTATGGGGTGTCCTATCACGGCGCTGTCAGTGCTATACACACCGAGAATGGCTGTAAACGTACATAGAAGAGGCAGGGAATAGTAGCTATCCAGTCGCGTAAAACGCGCTCGCTCAGGGTGCAAGGGACGGACGATGACCGAGAGATTTGCACCGGTGTTCACCGTATTCCGGGCGAAGGATGTCGACGGCGTCTCCGTGCTCGTGCATGCGCCACAAGGACAGCGTCAAGTGTATATTCCGAGCATCTGGGGCGGCCTGCAGCGGGCGTAAAGGAACATGTTTGCCGCCGTACGTACGCGTTGTGTCGAATCCTGTCCATCTGGCGACGTGGGTAGCGTGTCCGCGCCACACCGAGGGCGCACCCGGGCGACCTTGAACGAGCCCCGGTGTGGGCCAAGTCCTGCGCAAAACGACTGGTGAGCAGCGTTGGCCGCGAGCCGGACGCCGACCATGCACGTACCGGCCTCGGCCGCATTTCCGGGCTCGCTGGACGAGGGACGGACGGCCGTATCGGGCTCATTTCTGGGTGTTCCAGCCGTCAGTAAGCACACGCGCACGACGCAAGCGTCGCCGCCTCCGCGGCGGCCAATTTCGGTCTGTGTCTATATCGAGCGGGACCCGCCTCCGAGTCGGCGCATGCCTCGACGGGCGAGCAGAGAACAGGTCGTCTTCGGGCGAGATGGCGTATCGCCGCATTCTCATGCTCTGCGGTTCGCTGCTGAGGTGACGCTCGAGACTGCGCTCTGCTCCGCGGGCGAGCAGGGTCCGGGGTGCGCCCGACGCTCGCCTCGCTTC